>NC_141284.1:565264-955264 GCF_037954325.1 Fistularia commersonii
AGCCGGTTTGAGACGACCACCGCTGATTTCCGCTCGATGCCTCCCGATGTCGGAGGAGACGCGGCTCCGTCAGAATGTTGATTCAGAACAAGAACAACACTTCAGTGTCAGGAGTGGAGCGCTGCGTTTCGGGACGTCGGAATAATTGGAAATCGCAGCCACTTGGCCGTGAAGTAGATCCGGTTCGCGTCCAAATAATCTGGATGTGGTTTTAATGTTTCCGGCGACGCTGAGGACTTCGGAGTCCCCGCAAGCCTCCACGTCCAAGGCTGAGAAGATCCGTCGGTCGGGGATTTAACGCCTGAACCCACGGCGGGTAAAACTGACCTTTGAATGTTGCTTTTCTAGCGCACAAGAACTGCGTGTCACGCCGTGCGGTCGTCAAGTAGACGCTCAGCCGGGTAGTGAGGCGGTCAAGTGGCGTTCAGGTATTTGGGTGGTCCAGTAGAGACGTAGTTAGATGTTCAGGTGGTCACATGATCTGCTGCAGGACCATGTGGTTCCATCCATGTTCTCCTGGACGACGAGGCATCTCTACAGAGCAGCGGCAGCACATGTGACGAGCCCGTCGGGCCGCCGTGACCGAGCCCCTTCCACCGCCGCACCGCCACGACGGAGCAGGGGGGCGGGGCTTCACCGAGCTGAGCGGCGCTCGAATATGAGACGTCAAAACAAGAGCTAGAAAATGAGGCTTGACATTTAGGCGGCGCTGAGAGGAAGAAGAGGGGACTCTGTAAGCCGTGATGGCAATGACACCCCTACACACACACACACACACACACACACACACACCTCTGATATGCTCTATAATTAAAGTGAAGCAGTACAACTCGCTTAGCACCATTTCATCTATTTATGATTTCCTACCGTTTATGTGTTCATGTATTCATTCAGTCATTCATCCCTTCATTTTCAAACAGGAATGGTTTTGCTGCTGTTCAGACGGATTCTTTCTGCGGCTGCAATGTTTGTAGACAATTCCAATGTCCCTCGCAGGCTGACACACACACACACACACACACACACACACACACTTTCCCCAGGACCATCTGTCCATCCACGGCAGCAGGAGTGCGTCCGTAATGATGTCACCCGCCAGGCGTGATCCTGCCGCTGCCAGGGGGAAACCGCGCTGACAAATGGCCGCCGCCGCCGGAGGATCAGCTGACTGCGACTTATCGCTCCGGCGGCAGACGCCGTCATGGCCGCCGGATCCGTCCTCCACCCCCCCACCCTCTTTTCTCTCCAATTCTGCTTTGAGGCTCCAAGAATATGTTTGATTTTAAAACCCGCATTACTGGAGCTTAAAGTATCGGCGGCGGCGCAGCGTCTGGCTCCGCCCCCTCGCGGCCAGAAGGTCCCGCCTCCATTGAGTCGCCACGTTGTTCCCGGCTCACAGTCCAAAACCACGCAGGAGGTTGATTGGAGGAAATGAACGTGGGGGGGGGGGTCTCCCTGGAGGCTAAGCGTGTTAGCCTCCGTGTTACACCGCAACATGCGTGTCATCGCTGGGTTTACAGCCTGAGCAGGACGCCGTCCAAATCTGCATTTCATGAGCCGGACCGTCGCTACGGCGCCCGATTCCATTTCATTTTATCTGCTGGTGTTAGCGGAGTGTTTTACCTGGGAATGGAGGGGGGGGGGGGGGGTACGGCGCGGCGCTACGCTAACGGTCGCAGCCGCGGGCCGTTTCAATACAATCCCTTTTTTTCCTCCCCGGAGTCGCCGGCGCGGAAACTCATTCAGCCCCGCGTCGTCTCGCTCACATTTGCATAAACGCCGGCGAAACATCCCCGCGCCGCATTACTCGGCGCGCCTCCTCGCCCGGAGGAGGGACATTTATCTGCTGCCGGCCCAGAAAGAACACGCTAGACCTTCATCTCAGCTCCGAGCGTTCCTGCGCTCCTTCAACCCGACAATCAGACCCGCTTCTCGCGTTCACACGGCAGGAAGAGCCTGCTAACGGCTAACCTGGAGAACCAGGACGGAGAACCAGGACGGAACCTGCCGGATCCACAGGAGTAGGTCCAGTGAGGAGAGCGGCTGGGAACACGACGTTCCTCCTGGTTCTGGATAGATGGAGGTGGACCTGATGGAGGTCACTGTGATCCACAGCTTCTAGGAGACAGACCTCATGGCAGAAGAAGGTCTCTGCTGATGTGTGTGTGTGTGTGTGTGTGTGTGTGTGTGTGTGTGTGTGTCAGGAGGTCCATCCTGGGTCAGACTTCATCCCTGAACGCCGCCCTCCTTTTGTCCTGAGTTTGCTAGAAGCCTCTCGGCTGCCACGTTTCTTCCCCTCTCAGGTTCACTATTTGTAAAGAACCAGAACGCAGAACTCTGCCAGGTAGAAAGCGATGATACAATCGGAGCAGGTACTCTGGTCGCACCAGGACAAGTACCGGTGCAAGAACTTCATAAAGTCCACGTACCCCACAGAGACACCGTGGATGAGCGTCGTCCTCCCGGCAGGAGTTGTTCTCCGGCGTCCTGGAGGCCGAGAGAGCCGGCGCCCCGAGGCGGCGGCGGCGGAGGCCGAACGGAGCGTCTCTGGCGCCGCGGCGACATGCTTTCCCTTCGCCTTTTCTCCTGCGAGGCGGCGGAGCTGAGGCGTCCAGCGGGGGGGCTGAGGTCTGCACTCTCTGGACGTGAGTCACCACCTCATTCATCTCCTGTCGCTGCCGCCGTTACATGAAGAAAATGAGGGTACATTTAGCGCGGCGCCGGCAGGTTGGCGGCCGGCGGGGTTTCCTGCGGCCTGATTGACACGCGACGGCGAGAGGAAGGTGGACGTGGATAGAAAGGTATAGATATGTATATCCTCTCTGACGTCACCTTCTGACCAGGGAGGGAAAAAAAACACAGCGCGACCACGATGGAGGTCGACATCGCCGGCAGGGCGCCGGAGAGGCTTCCGGAACCCGTTGCCATGACGCCGGTTATCAAACGTCCCCCCCGTGCTTCCCCGACGGCGGGACCTCCTCGCGGTTCCGCAGAAGGAACCGGAACCCCAAACCTCTCATCTGAAAGTGACTCCGCCTCCAACGGTCTCCACTGAGCGGCGGCGGGGAGCGAGCAGGGAGATCTCGCCGCCGCCGCGCCGGAGCGGCGGCTGAAGCTCTCAATTTACCAGTTGATTTAGGTTTTAACACTCTAATTAGTTTCCTCCCTCAGGCGGCAGCGGTGGCGGCGGCGGCCTGGGATCCCCTCCCCACACACACACACACACACACACACACACACACACACACATTGCTACGCTGTCTTATTACGCTGGTTGAAGAGCTGCGAAGAGAGATAATTAGAGATGTACCCCAAACCTCTGGTTCTGGGAGTGGAGGCACAACAGCGACCGGCTGGCGAGCCGAGGAGGAGGAGGAGGAGGACGGAGCGGCGCCGCGGCTCCTTCCCGCCGCCACGCGTCGAGGACGGGGACAAAAGCGGTGTTAAGAGATGTGAGGGACGGGCGCTCGCCGCTTCAGAGGCTCATCACGGCCCGAAGTCAGATATTGGCTGTTCTTCTCACCGCCATAAAATCAGATTCTGAAGAAAGACTGAAGGATCTAGAGGTTCTTCACAAAGAGCCAGGAGATTAGCATCTAAAAGGGCCGCCGCCGCCGCCGCCGCCGCCGCCTGGACGGAGACAAAGGAGCGGAAGGTGGCCATGGATCAGACGGGCGTCAGGGGCCGCCCAGGTGCCGCTCCCACGGCGGCGCCCGGGAGATGATGGATTTGGAGATCTGAGCGGCGGCGGCGGCGAGCGCAAAGCGTCAGGTCGGCGCTCAAAGGAAGAAACCGCCTCCGACGGAAAAGCGAAGTGTCTGTTTCCCACGCCGGGGAAGGAAAGGACACGGAAGCCTCCTCAGATGAGGCTCCGGGCAGGCGGGACACAAACCTCCCTCCGATGACGAGCTCGGCCAACGACGGAGGATTTCAAAGCGTCGATGTTTCTGGGAGCGCCAAGGCCAGCCAGCAAATAGCCGAGGAGGCGGAGCTATAAAGCGCTAGCGGTCTGAACCGCCAGCCGTCCGAGGACGGCGGAGCCTCTGAACCCGACACTAAGGGGCTCGGGGGGGCGGGAGGACGTCCTCCGGCAGAATCCGGAGACGCCGCTCCCGGTTTCCACCCAGGATTTCCTCCCCGCCGGCTGCTGGCATGAGAGGAGCGTCTGCGTTCGCTCAGCGCCGCACCAACCCTTCTGGCGAACGCCGAGTTAGCTCGCGGCGCTCGCGAGGGGTTCGAAGGAGATCGGCGTGAACGGACCGGAAGAATCCAACATCCTCATTGGCTGCGCCGGCACCGGAGAGCCGAGAGCAACATCCGACGGGCCTCGACGGGCGAGATGTTTTCCCGCCTCCTCCCAGAACGACCGCGGCGAGAGCCGGATTCACCCCGCCGCCGGCGGCGGACGGCGCCGGGCAGATGGCGGCGTCCCATTCACCTGCCAAGCGCGCCCGTCTCCACGCACCTTCTCCGGGCTCCTTCCCAGATGGTTCTGCGTAACACGCCATCTGCTTTGCGGGGTGAGTTTTAATTACGGCCAGGAAAGCAGAGGAAGGCGTCGGAGGCCCGGAGCTTCCTCCTGCGGCCGAGGAGAAGCTGCTTTTCTTTAGTTTGGGCTCTCAGGTGATCCTTCGCCACTCGGAGAGTGAAATAAAAAGCGCCGCCTCGTCCTGAAACTCCAAATGTAGAACTTTGACCGGCTGTCTCCTTCCCACGGCGGCGGCCAAACCATTTACTTTTTCATCCACCGGAGGGTTGAAGTGCATCCGCCGCCGGAGCCGCCGAAGCCGACGAGTCGCGGTTCGAAGAAGTCCGAAAAGCCGCGGGTCGGAGGGCGCCGGCGGCACGCCGACCCCGGAGCCGGCGGGGGGGCGGCGGGGCGGGGGGGTCATCGATCGAGCGCGCCGACAAACAAGCGCGGCGAATTATTTTCCGCCCGACGGCTTCGGCGCGTCGACGAGCCGAGGAGCGAAACCCGAACTGAATCCAGAGAGGGAGCGGCTCATAGGTGGCGCCCGCCTCGCAGGACGGCGCCGGCGAGGCCTTCAGGGGTCAGAGAACAGCCAGGATGAGATTGGACGGCTGAGACGTTTCTGTCTGACTCAGAAATACTGCGGCGTGGAGAGACGGCGCCTCCGCATCAGGATGCGGCGCCGCACCGTCAAACTCTTCACTTAAAAAACAAAATGTCTGACATCCCCTCTGCGCCGCTCACCCGCCCCAGACCTTCTGCGGCGCCGCGTTCCTTCTGCTCGGCCGAGGCGTTCGCTCGCTCCTCGCCGTCCGCTCGCCGGCCGAGGGCGCCGAACTCGGCTTTCCCCCGAAACGCTTCTTTCTGCGGTTCATGAATTCTTCATCTGCTTATTAGCCGCGTCAACAGGGAAAAAACGTCCGAAACACAAACGGCGCCCGCGGACGCGTTCGCCTCCGATAACGGACCGTCGCACTGTTGGCCTCGAAGGGCAGCGGCGAGTTAGCAAAGACGTCCACCTGCGGAGCGGCTGGAGCGTCCTGGCGTCCGTGTGTTTCCAATCCACTTCCCTGCCCGGACCTATTTTTCATCTTGGTTTCACAGCCGCCGCCGCGTGCCGGCTTTTCTATGTCCATTAGGCTTTTAATGCCCAGGAAACAATCCATTCTGCGGCGGCGGCGGCGGCGGCAGCGGCGGCGTCCCCTTCACTGTGCATTACCTCTGACCCTTCCCCCACCGCCGCCGCTGTCCTTTGCTGTGGAAATAGCAGGCTTTCTTTGGCGGGGAGCACAAATAAGTAAATGAATAAATAAAAAGGTGGATTTAATACACATATTGGTCTGGATAAGGGACGGGGCTTCCAGCGGGTGGAATTCGATTTCAGAAACAGAAGAAGAAGAAGAAGGAGGAGGAGGAGAAGCGAAGCGAGGACCTGCACCCGATTAAATTGCCTCTGACGGCTTCAGGATTTGTTTGTTCTATTAGGGAGACGTAATAAGAAGAGGAAGGAGAGGACACTTTATTTGAATCTGTGAATCTGTTGACTCCCACTGAAGGCTCTGGAATTCACCGCCCACGAACCCGATCCTTCAACCCGGCGGACCGAGAGGAGATCCGGAATGGATACGCATGGAGGCCGGGACCGATCGAGCCAGAACCGGGCCAGAGCGAAGCCGGCGGAGGTCTGAAGAGGGCGTGGTCGATGCAGACGGATCGCCGTGACGATGCGATGACCTGGAGGTCTGTGGAACACATCTGGCGAGGGGTTGAAAGGCCTGCGGGTCGCCAGACGGAACCTCGCAAATGTCAAATCATCACACGGCCGCAGAAAATCAATGAACCATCTTCTCAAATAAGCGCCTTCCAAGATCAATCACGGCATTCACATGTCATCTGGAAGCTGCTCTGGAAGCTCCTCTGGAAGCTCCACTGGAAGCTCCTCTGGACACCTCAGATCTCACTGTGGAGCCCGTTGCCATGGATGCATTCCCTTACATCATCTATCATCACGAACCTAAAAGACTCCACGTTACGCCGATGACACCCTGATGTATCTCTCCAAAGAGTCCAGGAGAAGACAAGCAGATGAATGAAGACCTGATGAAAACTCTAAAGGTGGTCCTTTGGTTTCCAAGTGTCTGGTCTGGGTTTTCTGCGTGCCGTCTGAGCAGGACACGCAGAACATGAGTGATCCGTCGATGTTCAGGCCGGCGTTCGTCCTCTTCATGCTTCCTAACAGACTCTTCAATCACAAACCTCCTCAAAAACGTGCAGAAATGAAAAAGACGCCCGTCCTGCTCCCGTCTCTCGCCCGATTCTCCTTCTCAGAGAGCTCCAAAGGATCTGCCGCCGCCGACACCTTAGCCAATCAGAACGTCTGCAGAACCGCGGTCGCTGTTATTGTTGTGAAAAGACAAAATGGAAGCCGAGGCAGACGGCGGCGGCGGCCCAGAAGAAGCCTGGTTCTCCTCTTCTTCTGCCGCTTCTTCCGGGCTCAAAGAGGCTTTTATCTTGGCTGGGGGGATGAGTGTGTGTGTGTGTGTGTGTGTGTGTGTGTGTGAGGGGTTGTTTAAGGTCTCAGCGAGTGTAGAGAGAGAACCGGGTCTAGACGAGACGTATGAGCTGGAGATCCCTGGAGAAAACTCCCGCTTTATTGCAGAACCATTCTTTTCTTTAGCTCACAAAAAAACTCAATGTAAACAGTAACACACACACACACACACACACACACACACACACACACACACACACAGTTTTCCCTGGCACAGGTCTATTCGGAAAGAATGTGAAGATAACGGAGAAGGGCTTTCCTGAATAATGTGAGGTGTGTGTGAGAGTGTGGTTGTGTGTTGTGGCACCGCTGAAAACACACACACACACACACGTGTGTGACAGCTTCCAAACAACGAAAACGCCATCTGAAGCCGTGATCTCAGTCGGCGGCAGACGGCGGCGGCGGCTCCGTCACAAACCCCCGAACCAAAGGAGCATCTTGCCGTCGGAAGGAGCCGGAAGGCGAGGAAGCGGCGGGTTGTTAGAAGCTGTTTAACTGAGCGGACGAGCGGCGGCGAAACACACATGTATGACGGAGCGGAACGTCCCGAGAGCACGGGCGGGATCGTCGATGTCAACGAGCGCGAGAACGTCCTCCGTCTTCTTCATCCAGACCTGGTTTCCCGGCGCCCCCCCCCCCCCCCGAGCCGGATCCCCTGCATATAAATAAACGTTTTAGCGGCGCGTTGGCTTGTCTGCGGGATAAATGGAAATGAAAACACAGTAAGAGCCGGGCCGGGCGGGTCGGTCTAATTAAAAGAAAAGTAGCTCAAATAAATAAATAAAAGAAGCGAAAGCCCGGAGAGCGTATATAATTATTACAAAGCGTCTTCTCCGGCCCGTCGTCTGACTGAGCGGCCAAAACTCCCCCAGAATTAATGCTTCCCTACTTTTTAATTTAAAGAAAAAGGCAGAGGAAAGAAGGGAAAGCCGATCCGGGGGAGACGCTCGGGGCTTCGGCCCCGAACCCCCAAAATCGTCACGTCTGCACGAGAGAGATGAACAAGATTAGCATCATTTCCGGCCTCTTGAGCGCACCTGAATATATAAACGCGTATAAAACAACTAAATCCAGCTCTGTGTGCGTAGAAAGGCCACTCTTGCGGTTCAGCCGCAGGAGTCCATGTTTTAACACATATATTTATACCGACTTTTATTTCCGTGACACCCGTAGCATCCACAAATATTTACCGGAAAGAGTTTTTTCTCAACATCTGCCGTCACCCGGCGGATGAAAAGGATCAATAATAACACAATTCTTTCATTTTCTATCCCGGCTTCGTCCGACACACACACACACACACACACACACACACCGACTGCGGCCGATCGCCATCCATCTCGCGCTCAAACCCGTAGAGTCGTCTTCTCAGAAGTTCACGCTCGTTTTCCTCCTTCGTGACGAGGTAAAATCCATAAAGTAGCCGCTTCGCTGTTTAAGCTGCAGTTTTCAAAGAGCGGGAGAAAAATAACAGCTAATAGTCCGGAAACGACGGGAAAGTAAATGAAATTAAATCGGGGTGAACTAATTATTAGCGACCTTCAGATTAGCGTGAGCCCGAACATCCCAAACATTCAAACGATTCAGAACCAGGACTAAGCTAACGATAACATTTGAACGGTGTTCGGCATAAAAGGGCGGCGGCGGCGGCGGCGGGAGGAGAGACGGCCGCCGCCGCCGCCGCCGCCGCCGCCGCCGCCGCCGCTCCACCGGGTCCTTGAATGCCTGGCGCCCGCCGGCCGCCGCCGCCGCGGTTCCACGGCTGAAAGTGGATTAACTCCACATGATATCACTGACCGGCTTAATCCGGGATCTGCCCGCTGGTCACGAGGTCACCTCCAGACAATCCACACACACACACACACACACACACACACACACGTGCACACACGGGCTGTACACTAATCCTCCTCTTACAACACGGGATTGGATTGAATGTTTTAATCCTGATTTTAATGCCTCTTTAAAACAAGCCCACTCTACTAACCCTTTACTACACGCTTATAAACACGCAGTCCTGTGGAACTGCAACCGGTCAGTCGGTCGGTTGCAGTTTTTTTATCGATGATAGCATTCTGTGCGGGAAAACAGAAGAGCTTCAAAAGATCCAAATAATAATAATAAGATGGATAAAAACAAATCGGATGAACGACTCGAATAGAATTCAGTGAATTCACTGGAAAGAGTAAATAAATGAGTGGTCCGTCCTCGGACGAGCAGGAAATGTACAACGCAGATCAGCGAACGGCAGAACGTATCACTGCATTACGGCCGTAAAGTTTGGTTGTTTTTTTCTTCCTTGAGTTCATTTTCCGTGTCGACTCAGCTGAAAGTAGAAGGTATCAAATAAAAAGTCAGGCCGCCGTTCTTCACGCCTCATCGGGACGCCGAGCGCCGGCGGACCGAGGCGGGAAATAAACTGCTTTTACTGGGAAAAGTCTAATTCCTGCGGCGGCTTCTCCTCAGGGTTCCTCAGGGTTCCTCAGGGTTCCTCAGGGTTCCTCCGGTCGTCCAGAGCCGTGCATTCATGCAGGTCGTGAATGAGTTCCCGAAGGTTTGCGTCCCGAAGCGCTCGTCCAATCACAGCGCAATGAAAAACGAAAAAAAGTTTCCGATAAACAAGAAACAAATCTGTTTTTAATTCGCGCGGTTTGATGAGAATTATCTTCTTTTAGCTTCTGATCCTAATTTAATCCCGATAAAACCCGATGACGTCCCTGTCTTCATCGACTCATCGCAGTGAATTAGAAACAATAAGTTGGTAAATAATCTGCAAAATAAAGCAGAAATAAAAACAAAAATGAATCTTTTCTTTGCCGCCTCTTTAATATTGTTCTTAAAAATCAAGAAGGCAGAGAAATCATCTGACAGGTGGCGCCGAGCGCGACAAGCACTTCAATTATTCAGAGGAGTGTGTGTGTGTGTGTGTGTGTGTGTGTGTGTGTGTGTGTGTGTGTGTGTGTCTCCTGCAGTGACACTGGAGTGTCATTATGGTAGATTTGTGCGAGTCTTGTTAAAGCGTTGCTAATCCCTGACACCTTTCCTTAATCCACGGTGAAAACTGGGGAGTTTTCTGTTCATTAAGGAGTCTGGAGTTGGTGTGTGTGTGTGTGTGTGTGTGTGTGTGTGTGTGTGTGTGTGTGTGTGTGTGTGTGTGTGTTTAAGCCTTCGTAACACCCCGCTCAGGTTGCCCTGTGCTGGAGACGAGCAGGGCTGCCTGATCGCAAGGAGTGATTATTTGGGGGAAAGTGTTGGGAGTTGGACTCCAGAGGTGGAGGTTTCTTCTGGAAAGGAGAGGAATGAAGACAGAACATGTGTGTGTGAAGGAGAGGAACCTGGGAGGAACCCTGAAGCTACAAGGAGCAGAGAACAAGAAGGTGGAGGATTTCAAGGACTTGGTGTCCACAGTCCAGAGCAGAGGAGAGGCTGGAGAAGAGGTGGAGAGACGGGTTCTAGCAGGTCGGGATGGGTGGAGGGAAGTGTCAGGGTTGAAGAACATCAGCCAGAAGGAAAGGAAAGCTGGAGGAGACACTGGTGAGATGATCTACAAACACTGACAACGACCAGAAGACAGGAGGCAGAGATGAAGATGTTGAGGTTCTCTTTGGGAGCGACCAGGATGGAGAGGATCAGGAATGAGTCCATCGTGGTAGATGTTCTGGAGAGAAGGTCAGAGATGGTCGGGTCCTGGACAGAGGAAGGAGAGGGAAGATATTGGAGGTCTGGAGGATGGAGGTTGATCCTCTCGTGAGAGAAGATATGAAGGGAGTTGGTGAGAGAGAGGAGGATCCAGAGAACAGGGTTGGATGGAGAAGTTGGAAGGTTCCTTGGAGAGCAGAAGAAGATTTCAAGTATTTCAAGAGGAAATCTGCAGTGTCGTGTCAATCTAGATCATTGATCAATAGATGATTGAAATCATGATCCGGAAGAAAGAAAGTATCAACACCTTCTCCTGCACACGTCCAGACCAGGCAGGGTCTCCACTGAACCTCCTCCTGTTCAGAAGAACCCTGAGGAACCCTGAGGAACCCTGAGGAACCATGAGGAACCATGAGGAACCCCCAGGAACCCCAAGGAACCCGGAGGGGCCAGGAGGGGCCAGGAGGAACCCCCAGGAACCCTGAGGAACCATGAGGAACCCTGTGCAGACACCAGGAGAACACGGAGACTCCACCGCCGTGGGAGTCCGATGGCGGTGAGGGGGCGGAGCTAAGGGCGGCGCCGCCGTGCCTGCCTTCTTCATCCATCCATATAAGGAGACCCTTCAGGACGCCGGTGGACGGGACGGATCTCCAGCCGTGGATCCTCAGCTCACTTGAGCACATAATGACCTTTTTATTTACTTTATTCAATTTTAATTTCGTCTGCGGAGCAGATTACATCTCCGCCCTTGTCTCGGGTAAAATTACGCCCGCGTTCGTTTAATTATTCTGGCGGTGACTTTGGCGGGAATAAATACCGCGGGGGCTTTTTTCCTCGGAGAGGAAACGTCCGGGAGGCGCGAAACCCGCTCGGAAAATAACTAAAATAAAACATAAATATGCACGTCGCTTTACTGACCTTTCGTGAGCGACTTACGGGGCGTGAATAAAAATAATGCAAAACGTCGGAGCCTTTTTGAGGCGGAGCGGCGACGGTTCCAGGAATGAGTCCCAGCCGGCGGCTCCTCCGCTCAGCAGGACCATCACATGAGAAATACTGACATTATTGCCGGCTAATTATTAAATGCAAATAATAAGCGTCGCTCCTTATCACCACTCAGACCGTCCGCCGCTCGCCAATCCGCCATCGCCACGGTTTCCCAGTTTCGCCAGCGGGAACCGCTCGGCCGCTCCCGTGTATTATGGGACGCTCATCCCTCGCCGGCTCCTCTGGCGGCCGTGTTGGATCAGTGCGTTCGACCCACCTTTGGCCCGATGACAAAAAGCGTGGGATGACAAACTTCTCGCCGTCACGAGTCCGTGGACCTCCGGCGCCACCGAGGCCCCGTTTACACCAAACATCTCCGCTTGCTTTTTCTCGCCGCTCGCGACGCCTGGAAAAGGGACGCCTCTAAAAAGTCGAATCCCAGCCTGGAGTCGAAGGCGACGCGCGGGTCGGACCTCCGGCGCCACCGAGGTGCTCCAGACTCCAGAGGACTCCAGAGGACTCCAGAGGACTCCAGAGGACTCCAGAGGGCAGCCACAACAAGGGAGGACTAAATGAGCTGGAAGTACTCCAGAGTCCTCCAGAGTCCTCCAGAGTCCTCCACAGTGACCCTCCTGGAGGTCCAGGTCTCCAAGCACAAACACTTCACCGCTCGCCATCGCCATTGCTTTCACTCACTGTCGGTTGTCATGGCGCCCGTAACTCTGCAGATCATCGCAATAGTGCAGCGCCAACTATTGGCCGGTTGTGTTAACTGCAGTGTGTGTGTGTGTGTGTGTGTGTGTGTGTGTGTGTGTGCACTACAAGTAACTTCTTTGTGTTCTTCAGCATTGTCATCTCCTTGGCGCCGGCGGAGCGCAGCCGGGGAAGGAGGGTGAAATACCACGTGGGCTCACGGTTCACACCCGTGACGGGGGAATAGCACGCCGGCGGCGAGGGAGGGGGCGGCGTGTGCGTCCGCGCCCTGCAGACGCAGAGGTTCATTACGCCGCGCCTCTGATGCATCGGCGGGAATTTCAATGTTTACCGTCGGCGTCTCTCCCGTCGCCGTGACGCCGGGCATCCATATCCCCCCCCGGAAGAACCGCCCGGCTCATTTATCTGCTTTCTTTTTCAGGTCAAGAAAAAAACACACGTGTGTTCGCATTGGTTTTTGTAGCATGTAGAACTCTGGGAAAATCAATGGTCTACCACTCACACACACACACACACACACACACACACACACACACACTGCCGCCACGCAGAAGTGAGCAGCGTCATTAAAAAGGCCGCTGCGCTAATGATTAGCATCGGGGGCCGATCAGCGGAGGTCTTCCTCTTGACCCCCGACTTCCGGGCCGGACGGGAGGACGGGAGGAGGCGACGGGTGAACTTTAATTTAAATGAAGCCATGGATGAGAAGGTGGAGGAGCAGGTCAGCAGGGACGTGGAGGAGGTGCAGGTCCTCGCGGCGAGGAGGTCCCTCGTCTCCATGTTCTCCCCGTGTCTGCGTGGGGTTCCTCGGGGTTCTCCTGGTCCTGCAGGAGGTCCAGTGGAGACCCTGCGTGGTGCAGACGTCTGAATGAGAAGGTGAAAGGACAGGAGACGCCGGGAATCCAACCGACAACCTTCAGGTCGAAGCGCAGCAGCACCCTTAGCGACGCCCTTAGCGACGCCCTTAGCGACGCCCTTAGCGACGCCCTTAGCTTAAATTTAGCAAACACCCTTTCACTTCCTGGACCGTCATGTGACCACCTGGCCGGGACTTTAACCAATCCCAGCGCAGGGTGTGTATCCTGGGATGTTTCCATTAACAGATTCAGCAGAGCGAAGTGAAGGGGGGGTCAGCAATCAGCGTCCAATCGGGTGTGTGTGTGTGTGTGTGTGTGTGTGTGTGGGGGGGGGGGGGGGGGGGTTCACCACTGCGACCAGATTACAAGGGGAACCCGAGAGGCTGGTTTTATAATTACTTTGCTGATTGGAAAAATAAGAACCCTCTAACGAGCTCTGTCAATCAAGCATTGCGCCCCCCCCCCCCCCCCGACATTTGCTGCTGCCTTGGAGAACTCTTCCTCCTCCTCCACCTTCTTCTTCTTCCTCCTCCTCCTCTCCCTCCTGCACTGCGATGAAGATGCACAGCTTCTGGTGCGAGGTGGTGGTGGTGGGTTGTTAGTTAAAAACCAAAGCGGGTAAAATAAATGGCCGGGGGGGGGGGGGGGGGCGGGTCCGACGCCAACGCCAAGACCGGGGGGTTTGTTCTGCGCTCGCCCTTCATGCTAATCCCAATCGCAGGACTTCTCGCCGTCTGCCGTTCCTGCTGAAGCTCCAGCTACATAAACAAAGCTTGGCAGGAAGCAGCCCCCCCCCCCCGCCATTAGCCGCTGCGTGTCACAGCCCCCGACGGCGGCCCTGAAACACAACAATACGGCGTGAAACAAGGGCCAGCCTGCAAGACGGCATTCTGGGAAGATAACAAGCAGGAACTGGCGCCGCCGATGCAAAGCGAAGCGGCTCGGCTGCATCTGCGGCTCATGGAGGAGGAGGAGATGCAGGAGGAGGAGGAGGAGGAGGAGGAGGAGGGCGGCTGATGGAGAACTTAAACGGGTCCCGCATGGCATCCACCTCCGCACAGCACCCCGGTGTCAGCAGCCGGCAGCTCATTTGTCGGGCGCAGGATAAAACCCGTGTTTATCGGAATGGCGAGGTGGGAGCCGGCGAGCAGCTGCGTCAACCTCCTCCTCCTCCTCCTCCTCCTCCTCCTCCTCCTCCTCCAGCGCTCGCTCTCCTTTCGTTCCAAGATGTGGAAGCCGTACCAGGAAGCCGGTGCGCCGCCGCCGCCCCCCGCTGGTGAGAAGGGACGGCGCGGGGCCTCTTAGCTCCGCCCCCTTTGGCGATTCTTGTTTTGCTCCAGCAAACTGGGCTAAAGGCTAGCGGCGTGCTAATGTTCTCGTCACTTCTGACAAGAGCCACGTTCTCCTCTGCGGTTCACGTTCTCGTCCGTTCCTTTCGCATTCAGACGGCAGAACCAGACCTTCAGCTCCTACGACCATCTCAGCTCCGACTCCAAAGAACTGCTTTTTACGCTTCCGTAGGAACTCATGGCTGCTTGGTGATATTTATAAGCCATCAGATTCTTCTAGAACCCTTCTTGTCCTGCTCCCTGCTCAGGTGTGTTCAGAGCGAGCGAGAGGTCCAGAACATCTGTCCTGCTGCATCTCAGAGGGGTTTCCGGGGCTCGCAGAGGAACATCTGCATTTTGGACCAGAATAAGTGCAGAGTTAGCGAACAGCTAACGGGTTCCTCACACGGTGCAGGAGAAGATAAAAACACTCCCTGCGTCTGATAGTCCACGGTTATTATTCCAGCTTCCACGTCCTCTTCGTCTTCTTCTTCTTCTTCTCGGGTTTGCTTTTGGACGTGGAGCTGAAGGTGCACGTCACCCTGCCGTGTTCCTCACTGCCTGTGGGAATGCTAAGCTAGCAGTTCCCCCGGAGGAAGCTACTTCCTGGAAGCCAACTGGATGCGCCGTCGCCCGCTGACGACTCCCTCGCCAGCCTCGCCCTGGCGACCCCGTGACCTCTCCTGGCGTGGGAGGAAGCCGCCGCGTTGCCATGACCTCCGATGAACCCGTTGTTGTTTTTCTCCTCCTCCTCTTCGCTGCCGGCGCCGAGATCCCGGAGTCTCGTCTTCGTTTCTTAATCGCTCGCAAGACTTGTTAAATAACAGCGGGAATCAATTACCGCCACGGCGCCGAAACTACTTCCTGCTCCCAGCGGCGGTGTAAGTGGTGGGAGGAGGCGGCGAGCCGCCGCCCGCCGCTACTTCAGCTGAGCGAAGGTCCGGAGGAGCTTTTTCTCCTTCCCGTTGTTTATCTTAGCATTTCATTAGCCGGGTCCCGAGCCCGCCAATCAGAGGGGGGGGTTTATCGGCCAATCAGGAGACAGAAAAATTTACGCCAAGCGTCTCCTGACGGACTTTGCAAACATCCCCGCGGCGGCTAATTCTGAGCGCCGCTAATTAACAACTAGCGGTGCTTAAATGTCCCCGAATGGACCCCCCGCCCCCCCGCCTCCATCTCCACCCCCCCACCCTCCACTTGGCTTCCTCCTTGGCCGACCCCCCCCTCTGCCCCCCCCTCTGCCCCCCCCCTCCACTTTCACCTCCTTGATTTGTGACTGAGCTCATTTTCTCAGCGCTGCTTTGGAAAGATGGCGCTGGCGGGGGGGCAGATCATAGGTTAGTACAGAAACTCTAATGATGAAAGCGCCGGCGGCAAATTGCGACATGATTCGCCCGGAGTCGGACGCCGGGCTTTTTGACGGATTAGACGGCGATTAGGTTAAAAGAGACGGAGCCGCGAGTCGCCCGCCCGCAGGAGCCAATCACGTCGGGTTTTATTCATTAAAAAAAAAAAACTCCGAAGGAGCTTCATCTCTTTCCCTTCAAAGGTCGTCTCTCCATGAATCTGTCGGAGGAGAGACTTTTATTAGATTCCCGGTTTTACTCCAAAAATGTGCGCCGGCAGATCGGAGAGCAACTCGCCGCAAACCCGGGAGGAGAAACCGAACCCGGGACGAGACCCCCAGACCTGGTCCTCACTGAGCCCCGAGACCCCGCTGTGGTCCAGGTCCTGAAGACGCCCGGTGGGTTTGTTTCTGCAGGCGTGCTTCACCAGCCGGGCGCTAACACTTCCTGAACACGGCCAGTTTGCGTGTTCATGACGCAAGGAGGCTCCGAGGTTCTCTGGGCGGCCGATCGCACGCCGCTGGAACCAAACCCGGTTAGCGCTTCATGCTAGCTTAGCACGGCGCGGCGCCCGTCCAGAAGCTCTGGGGAGTCCAGGTTCACCCTCGCTTCTGTCCTCCATGTTGTCTGCCGTCTATTCATTACTGGATGTCTTTTACAACCTTCTAATTGTTGTTTATATTGTTTATATTCAGATTTATTGACACAATAACTGTTACGCTGCTGTGACAAAAGAATTTCCCCCTTGGGATTAATAAAGTTTATCTTATCTTATCTTATTTTATCTTATCTCACACTCTGGAAGACGGAGACTAGACAGCAGGAGACACTTCCTCCAAAGGGGATGAATGGATGAATAGTGGTGGTGCAGTGGTTAGCATTGCTATCTCAGGAGGAGAAAGAATAATTGGTGTGTGTGTGTGTGCGTGTGTGTGTGTGTGTGTGTGTGTGTGTGTGTGTGTGTGTGTGTGTGTTTTTGCCAATCCCCCCTCCGAGGCCAAGTGGTCACGCTAACAGTTACCCAATTGGACATCGAGGGCCGGCAGACAGGCGGTTGCTTAATTGCTCGGCTCTGTTGGTGTGTGTGTGTGTGTGTGTGTGTGTGTGTGTGTGTGTGTGTGTGTGTGTGTGTGTGTGTGTGTGTGTGTTTGTGCGTGTGCATGTGTGTGTGTGTGTGTGTGTTTCGGGGGGGGGGTGCGAAGTAATTGGATGTAATTTGCATCATTAAAGAGAAAACAATAGCGTAATGGTTTATGAATCCTTCATCAGGCAGTAATTACCTCGGCCTGATCCTCAGCTCCGGGGCGGGGGGGCAAGAAGACGGGGGGTAAAAAGAAAAGAAAAGACAGAGGAGGTTCTTTGTTGTTTGACGAAGAAGAAGAAGAAGAAGAAGAAGAAGGTCCTCGCCCCCCCCAACACACTCCAGCAAACCCAGAAATTTAATTGCTGCTGGCCCATTTTCTCCTCTCTCCTTTCTTTCCCTCTTTTAGTGTGTTTGCGTGTGTTTGTGCACGGGTGTGCGTTGGTGCGTGCGCGCGTGTGTGTACGTGCACGCATGATGATGCTTCTCGTCTCGCGTTGTAGCCTGTAAGACAACGCTGTGAAGAGCGGCGGCGCCGCGGCTGGGTGGAGGCGAGGAGGCGGAGATCATTAGCTGCCGAAAAGACATAATGAGCAGAATACTGGAGGAACGCACGTGTGTGTGTGTGTGTGCGTGTGTGTGTGTGTGTGTGTGTGTGTGTACACACTTGCTTCGCCTGTATGTAATCATTCCGACAGCTTCCGTGTATTCCTACTCACACAGCTAATGAGAGTGAGTGTTCTGCGCCGCCGTCTCCCCTCCCGGCCAATCACGCTCCTCCGCCTGCTAGCTTGAACCGCTAACCGCAGGAGGGCAAACGTGGTGACGCGCAGAATCATTCATGGGAAGGCCGAGGTGTGATTGGCGGCGGCGGTGACCCTCGGCTCGCTTGGGAGACACCCCTGTGTGTGTGTGTGTGTGTGTGTGTGTGTGTGTGTGTGATATATGTTCTGGGATGACCTGGACCTTGCGATACACACTTCTTCATTGGCAGAGGAGTAACCAGGGTCACGCAGAGGCAGCTCCTTTCACACACCAGCAACCCAGGCAGAATCCCCCCGACACCACACACACACACACACACACACACACACACACACACACACACACACACATGACCATCAACCCCTGAAAAGGTTTTGAGAGAAGATTTCAGCTGCAAGCTATTGTTATTACCCTGTTATTACATTGTTATTATGTTCTTATTATGCTATTGTGCTGCTCCTGTTATTGCTCCGTTATCACCATTTGTTTTTATTCCTCTGTACAGGGAAAGGTTTCCTGACAGAAAGCGTGACGATGAACGCGTCGAATCCTGAATCCTCTCATTATTCTTCCTCTTCTTTCCTTTCGCCGTCTCATCTGAGCAGCGACGCCGGTCAGGTTGTTATTACACATTTATTACCTCTTTGTAAGAACAGAATGAGTGAATGAATGAACGCATGCCGACTTCCTTCGCCTCCTTTCCATTCGGGTGACACAGCTTTAACAGCTCTGAGGCTGGAAGCGCTGCACACACACACACACACACACACACACACACACACACACACACACCACTGCATGTCCACCACCTCCCCCCTATCACTCACATCCCCGTTCTTTCTCCCCCCCCCTCCCAGCCCAGATGGCGTCGGGTGAAGGCGAGCTGGCGAGGAGCGCCGCAGGCCGTGCGAGCGGCGGCGGCGGCGGCGTCCAGGCGGGCCCTTTTAAATATCAGCGGCGGCGACGACAATAGCGAGCGTCGCACACGACACCGGGACGACGAAGGAGGCGGCGAGGGAGAGTCCAACAGGACAGACGCAGAGGAACAGCGCCCCCTAGTGGAGCAGGCATGAAACACACACGGTAATAACTGTGTAATAACTGTGTAATAACACTAACACACATCGATTAACACCCCCCCCCCCCAGAAAACTTAAATGTTAAAACTGTTTTTAATCACATTTACGACTCAGAGGATAAAGACGGCACACACCTGGAGGGAGGATCTCCCCCTACGCTAGGATGTGCACCTTAAGTGTGTTTAAATGGGGGGGGGGGGTTCTGCAGAGCCAGCGGAGGCCATAGGGCGCGCCCACGTGCACACCCACGTGCACGCTGTGTCAGAGGTAATGTGATTAGAGGATAGGGATGACAGGATGACACCGGCGGAGCGAGGTGAGCAGGGCTGATCAACTCTTCAGCGGTAATCATGGGGGGGTTACAACTCCAGAGTGCACCGGAGTGCACGGGAGTGCACGGGAGTGCACGGGAGTGCATGCCACGCAGCGCCTCCCAGCAGGTGGCGCCATCCATCACTTCCTGTTTGTCGCTGTTTGTTTATGTGACGGACGGTGGAAGTTCTCCAACACCATGAATCCTAATGGCTGCAGAGGGAGGAGGTTCTCCACGTTCTCCACGGGTCTGCGTGGGGTTCCTCAAGGTTCTCCGGGTTCCACCCACAGTCCAGACATGCAGGGGGTTCATCCTCCACGAGCAAGTGAGAGGGTGAACGGTTGGTGTCTGAATGAGGCCCCGTGATGGATCCAGGGGGAACCCCTCCTCTCGGCCAATCACGGCTTTGTTAGGCTCCGCCCCCCCAACATGGGGGGAACTATGGCAAATGAATGAATGAATGAATGAATGAATGGATGAATTAATGAATTGATGGATGAATGAATGGGTGGGTGGATGAAGGAGTGAATGAATGGGTGCATGAATGCATTGATGAAGGAATGAATGAACAGATGGATGGATGAATGAATGGATGGATGACTGAATGAATGAATGAATGAATGAATGAATGAATGAATGAATGAATGACAACCCAGACCTCATAAAGTGGGCGTCTCCGGCTGAAGGAGTGTGAGTGGTTGTTCAGATGATGGTCGCTTATCTTTTCTTTCCGATTCAGACAAAAACATCTCATTTCTCCTCGGATGCTACAATTATGAGCTGCGCCGGCGATTGATTATGTATTGATTAGCGTCTGGTCGGAGTCCCGGCCAGAACCAGCGGGGAGGAGACCCGAGATGACGGGCCGGACTAATTACCGGCTTACGTTAGCGGAAGACATTATTTCCACCCCGGCGGAGATAAAGTACACATATTAGCGTGATAAAACCTCGGTGCAACCTTCGCTGTCGCGCCAAAGTGGGCCGAAAGTGAAATCAATAAACTCCATTAATCTCTGATTGTTAATGTATCGATTATTCCCGCGTTATAAGCGCGCTCGCCGGCCACGCCGCCGCCGCCACGAGCTAAAGTGGATTAAGAAAAAAGGGGGGCGAGCAAAGTCGAGGAGATGGTTATGTATGAGCTGCGTCGGCGTTATTCAAATACGGCGCCGCCACCCGGCCTCTGGTTTAGGAAGGGGTGAAGGAAAGGACGGAGGAAAGGACGGAGGAAAGTCGACGGTCGCGCTTTGACTCCGCCCGCCACGTGGGAGCTTCGGCGTCGGTCCGTTCACGCCGCCGCCGGCGAGGCGCCGGCCGTCACTTCCTTGCTACAGGACGCGCTGGGACCCGTTATTGTGTTCCCTCCACCCTGGAGAGCTCCGCATGCCCTGGCCTGGAACCCACGCTGAAATGAGTGGTTTGGAATGATGTGCCTTTCCGGAACCATCCGGCGGCATCAGACTGAACGGGGGGCGTTTCTGCATATCAGAGCTGCTCACATGGAAGCATCGCCAAGGATGGAGACTCCCAACGGGGAGAAGGAGACCAGGGACTCGGGTGGGAGGTCGAGACAGGAAATACACACTGATCAATGGAGGAGGATCAAGGAGGATGGAGAAGATGGAGGAGGATGGAGAAGATGGAGGAGGGTAGAGGAAGACGCCGTCAGCGTAGAAAAACTCCTCTGGTAAAACAGAAACGTCAGCCGACCGTTCGAACGACACGGTTCAACCAGAGAATCAATAAACGATGCGCTCGTTTGCCGACGATCCTCTGGTTTTTCTTTCCTAAAAGCAGTGATGGACGGCGGCTGCCAGAGGACTTTATTTGGAGCGGCAACAAGGTCTTCTTCTACTGGTCGTCGCCATGACACTGGAGAAAACTAGCTGACAAACAAACCGGAAGCAGTTTATTTCCTGATACATTCAATCTGAGTGGGTGTTTACAGAAGAAATGTGTCTCCACAGGCTGATGATCCTCTTCCCTCCGTCCCCGTAGTTTAAATTGTTTTGAAACATTCACGTCCTGCCGTCGGACAAATATAGCCGGGGGGGGGGGGGGGGGGGGGGGGGGGGGGGGGCTGCCGCCTTCGGGTGTCCAATTAAAAAAGGCTTTTTCAGGTGTCGATATCCTTCCGCAGTGATTATTTGTCCCGGTTTACTGTTGCAAGACCTTTAAATTGAAAAGGTCTGGGTCCACTTTGCGCGATATTGATGGGCTTTCAGAACGGCCGATCGGTACGGCACAACAAGTTGGGCTGCCGCCGCTTTGTGTACTTGTTATTCTGTCATCGATTACCAGAACTATGCGGAGGAGTGGAAGCGCCTCCCGTGGACGCCGAGGGGTTCGGGGTGAACTCCCGCTGCCGACACGTGACCCCCCAAGCACTCGGGGGTCAGGAGTAACAAGACCTGGAATCTCCGCGCGAACCGAAGCCCTGCGAGATGCCGAGCCCTCGGGCCGAAGACTCCTCTGAAGCAGACCTTCTTTGAAGGCAAGGACCTGGGGAGCAACACGGCGTGGGCTACAGGACCCTGGACCGGTGCCGTCGTTCAAAGGAGGCACATCTGTTTGCAGGTCCTCATCAGGTTGTTACCCTTCCAGTTTCCAGGTGCTTGAGGGTCCCGGTCGCGGTCAGAACATCTGCCACCGACCGTCCCTTGCCCGACTCCTGACCCTATGTCTAGTTTACCCAAGAAGGATCCAGGAAGATACCCGAAGGTGCTGAGTCCTTGTGCTATGTGTCCACGTAGTCCCAGAAGGTCTGGTCTGCCTGCAGACCTCCTGTGCTACCTGACAGTCGCCCTCCAGCTCCAGACCGCCTCCTCCTTTGTCGTCCGGGCCATCTTTGATTTGACATGGCGGGAAGAGGGGCGGCAAGTCGAACAAGAAGGGTAAACGCCAAGACGCCACGGGGAAGGGTTGCTTCTGAGGCCTCTGAGGCAGTGATTGACAGGTCTGACTATCGCTGCACTTCCTGCTCCCTTTTACGTCGCTGCTATTTCTTCTTTGCGAGGAACACCGTAAACTTCTGGTTGTGCCGTCGCCGTGGTGATGCGGCGCCGCTACGAATCGGACGGGAGGGCGCGCCCGCCTCGGCTGAACTCGGCCGGCTCTTCGGACCCCGGCCTGACCTCCGGGGCATATTAGCATATTAGCATATTAGCTCGCGAAGCGGATCCTGCGCCGACGCTCGACTTGCGCCCGCTCGTCGCTTCGGGGGCGTCTTTACTCAATTTCATGTGTTTAGAATAAATTCTAACTATCTTTGATATGCAAACAACCAGTTTAATCCCGGCCGGGCTTCGTCCCGCCGCGCCGGGAAGACGAAGGCCTCAGAAGAAGTTCTTATGCAACCAGAGGAGACGTCACCACGACAACGGGGGGCAAACACTTTGAGCAATTCAATTAATTCCTCGGGCTAAACGTATTTAGATATATATATATATTTATATAGGATTTAAAAGGAAAGCGTACATATCAGTCAAAGACGACTCTGGTTTATCAGAAGAAAACTAATTTCATTCCGAGGGTGCCGTCCAATTCAAAAACCCACTTAAGCTCATTTGCCGTAATTGGATGGTTCGGCCTCTCGTCGCTTTCCGAGCGAATCGCCGCCGTTCTGGAGAATCCTGCCGACGGAGGGAGGCGAGAGGCGGGCGGCGTTTAAGAGGGGGGGTTAAGAAGCTGGAGTGGGTCGAGTCCGTGATGAGCATCAGGCGGCTGACCTAAATTGAGCGGGGGGGTAATTTACTTGTTGGTGATAGAAAGCAGATCTTGAGAGGAAGAGGAGGAGGAGGAAGAGGAGGAGCCTCCTGCACATCTGCTGACAAAAGCAGCGGAGGTGATGGAGGACATGGACCCTGGGAAGCAAGAACCCCACTGACCCTCAGATGGATCAAGGAACCCCAACACTCATCCATAAACTGCAGAGAAGCCCCGGTGTGGGGGGGGGGGGGGGGGGTTATTATTCCATTAAGTGCTATAAATACTAGCAGGGTCACCGGGGCGCCGTAAAGCTGTGTGGTGACACGCCATGGAAGAGGAGGAGATACAATTAATTGTTTTGCTAATTAAAAGTGCCCCCCCCCCCTCCTGCCCCCCCCACGCTCTGTAATTGGACATGATGGGCTGAATGTGTTTCAGCCGCATCTCCTTCCAGACGTGGAAGGAGGGCCGCCAGGCAGATGGCGGGTTTTTTCAGGGCGGAAGATCTCGCCACAGTCGCCCGCCGGAGGACTTTTAAAAGGAGGCGTCGTTACCTGGAAGCGCTAACGGCACGCCGGAGGACGCCGTTTAGAGCGAGCGGCGCTCTTTCCTCCACATGCAGGGAACAAACTCTGCTCACCCGGTTTTAATTCTAAAAACGGCGTCCGTGGCGTTTGAGAAGCAGGAGCCGGAGCGAAGACGCCAGGAGCCTCCGGCGGCGACCACGGCGGGAGGTTCGGGCCTCCCTTCGCCTCTGCCGCCATGAGGGATCTGCGATGGCGTCGTCCTCCGGGGTTTCGTTTCCCTCCTTCTTCGGCCTCCAACATCCTCCAGAGTTCTGCGGCCGCGACCGGCGGCAACAGAAACGCATTAAAAAACTAATAAACGTGGCGCCGAGCTGGGATTTGTAAATCCCTCGCAATCAAGGCTGGATTTAATCACAACATGTATCTCTGGTCGCCGGGGCGGGGCGGGCTATGCAGCGTGTATATATTATGGATGACTCATTAAAACACCATTCTGCCGCTAAATTGAAAGGAAACGGGAGTGCGAGGGGGAGTCGAGGCCCGCCGCCGCCGCCGCCGCCGCCGCCGAGGGGATGAAAAGCTGTTTTCCGTCATCGTTACGTTTGGAGGGGGAGACGAGCGGCGAGCCGCTGCAATGAATGCCACCCCGCGCTCGCGTTTGACAGCCATGTTTTATTTTTTTCCGTGCGCGTGGCGCCGCACCCGCCGGGTCATCACAGATGCAAATCCCCGGCGCTTTACGACACCTGTTCCTGTTTCCAGAGCCGCCCCGCCGCCCGTCCCGTGGAGAACTTGCAAATCAAGACGGGGAGCGGCGGAGGGGGGGGCGGACAGGTCGGCTGGCTCGGCTGTCAGCTTCCCCCTGCCGCCGCCGCCGCCGCCGCCACCACAGTCCTGGCGATCACGGCGCCGCCATTTGTGCCGCCATCAGTCATTTTCACGGCCTCATCCCTCTCCCACGCCGCCTGACACATCTGCCGCCGACTGTCTCCCGAGGACGCCGCCGCCGCCGCTGCGCAGGAAGTGGGTCGCAGAAGCGTCCTCGCTCCTGCGCCGACATCTGGCCGGGAAAAGAAGGAGCGGCGAGGACGTTACGGTTCTTCTGCCCGGGCCGGGGAGAACCGGGGCGACGACCATCATCCAACAGGTTTCGGGGAACCCTCGGGGGGAACCGGAGAAGGTCGCGCACAAGATGGCGGAGGGAGCGCGGGATCGGGCGGGCGGCCGTCTGCCTGGACCGCACACACGGAGGACGAGGGCGTTCAGATGAGCGGGAAATAAAAAATAGAACGCCACGAAATACTGGACAAACTCCAACAAAGAACGGCGTCACCGCAGCCGCGTCTCAACCAATCACAGCCTTCTATTTTGGTTTCCTGGTCGATGAAGGTCCTGGCGTCGCTCCTGAAACGCAGGCCGAAGCCTCAGCGGGAACCAAAACCACCAGATGTCCATCTTTTCCGCTCCGCCATTCATTTTCAGAACCAGAATCCAAAGTTCAGTCTTATAAGAGCGAGATTTCGGAGAGCGCCATAAGAGCGCCATCCGAAGGTTCTGGATGTTCTGCTTCCCCGCGGCGGCGTCTGGACGGCGCTGCTAAAGTGTGCTTGCAGAAGGAGTCGCTCCTTTTCTGGGAGCGACCGTTTGTGACGGCGGCTCCTCTGATCTGTGAGTCTTTTTTACTTTTAGATTGAAGCTTCAGCCGCTGTGTTTCTGGAGTTTTCTCTGCCCCCCCCACCCCCCCCCCCCCCCCGCACCTCAAAGATCTGAAGACAAGTGACGTCTCTTTGAACAGAATGCTCTCCACGCCTCGCAATGCTAGAAAAGGCGTTGCAGCATCAGGACGTGGACTTTATTCTGTCGCCGTGCCTCCGACTCCTCAGACGAATCGCTCACAGAGCTGTTTTTAAATCTTTAACGGATCAACTTAGCGCGATCGGTTTTAGTTTCTGAGACGTCGCTGACCTCGGCGAGTTCCCGGAGTTTAGCGGGCGAGTTGCGGCCCGAACGCGGAGACGCCCCCGAGGGACGGCGACCTCCTCAACTCCGACTCGATCAGATCGGAAAAATAAAGAAAGAAAGTGGCGAGAACGTTCCCGACATTAGCAATCGGAGGATCGGGGGCAGCGCCGACAACTCGGCTCAACCTCCGCTTTATCTTTCAAGGACATTTCCAGCGCGCAGATCCTCCTCGGAATCAGAAACAGACTCGCGCCGATCGCAATTCTGGTCGAGGTTTTCCTTTTTATGTCGGTATTTACGGGGTTTCTTTTTCTCTCCGAGTTTAACGTGTGGTTTTGGTCCATTTTCAGGCAATTACTTCCAATTACTTGGTAAAAACGTCGGTAAGTTTGACGTCTGATTCGCTTCACGGACGCCCTTCTGCCGCAGAGGCGACTGGAAAGAGATGGAAAATAAAAGTGTTAAGGGACGGCGTGGAGCGAGGCTTCGTCCCGACCCTCTGCTGGCGCCGCGGCTTTTAAAGCGGCGTTAGCGAAGAAAAGTTAGCGTCGGTGAAGCGTGGCCGTGCAGATTTAAGAGCCGGCGAGGAAAAGCCAGGCGGACGGCGCCCCTCGCCGACCGGCCTCGCGGGGCCTCGCGGGGCCTCCGACCCCCAGACGCTACGGAGGCCAGACATGGCCGACGGCGCTCGTCCCGCTAACCCGAACCGCTCCCACGGGTTTTTGGTGGGAAGATCTGTGATCCGTGACGGCGGTCTGACCGTCAGAAGGCCGACTGAATCCTGCGCTGCAAAAGCGAGTCGTCCCCCTTCGCCCCCCCTTCGCCCCCCCATCAAGATTGACTGCCCCCCCCAAAGATAAATCCAGCCTTGGATTCCATTCTTCCTGGTGCGGCGGCGGCGGCGGCGGAAGCCATCCATATACGCCTACCTTCATTTCAAAAGACTCCGTTGTGATTGAAGGCTCAGATACAGTGGGTATGTGATTTGCAGCCCCCCAACACACACACACACACACACACACACACACACACACACACACACACACACACACACACACTCACACACACACACACACCCATCTCCAGAGACATATTTCATCTCATCAGCCTCCCCCACAAGAACATCTGTGATTTATGTAAAACAATCTGTGAGGACGGCGCCGCTGTTTGCCAGCGCTCCCCGCAAACCGCAGGCGGCGGCGGCGGCGGCGGCGGCACCCCGACGGGTGCGGGAGTGAGATAACGGGAATTACAGGTGTGCTCGATTATGCCACTCGGAGGAGGCGCCGGGTCGCCCGGGGTTTTGTTTGCGGGGTATGAAAAGGCCCGTAAGCGCGGCGGCGCCGAAGCAGGGCGGACGGCGTGCCGTCTCTTTGTTCCCCGACTTCCAGGAGCAAACGAGGACTCCGGGAGGGAGATTTCTGGGCGACAGATAAGGGAGCGGGTTAACCTTTGGCGGCGGCTGCTTGCTTTATGATCACCTGAAAAGCCGGGGGTTTCTTTTCTCCACGTTGTTAATCCGCCACCCCCGACGGGAAGCGCCTTCGTGCTCCGCCGCCGCGAGACGGAGCAGGCGGTGATAACGCGAGGTCCGTGAGCGGAAGGAGGAAATAGAATTCTGAGGGTCCCGGCAGGAGAAGCCAGAGGGAAGTCGGACGAGACACGAAACCCGGACGCCTCTGGAGCCCGAGGAGGCCAATGGGAAGGTTCTAGAGACATCTGGTGGTGGAGCTGCGAGCTGCAGCCGTGACCGCTCGGCACAGAGGGGAGCAGTGGGCGGGGCTTGCGGGTCGGTGGGCGGGGCTTGCATGTCAATGGGCGGGGCTTGTGGGTCAGTGGGTGGGGCTTGCGGGTCAGTGGGCGGGGCCGGCCGAGACAGGAAACTCTGAGCGTGTGAGAGGGAAACAGACCCGATTCAGTCGCTGTGGATCTAACAATCGAACCCGGCCAGGCGTGGCGTGGCCGCCACCGGCCCCGACGCCAACCCGCCGCGACAGCCAATGAGGAAGAGGAGGCGGGGCACGGGAAGTAACGTCCGAACAGCAGGAAGCAGCGAACCAAAGATGGCGGACCGTGAAGGGGGAGAGGGCCGACCGGGTCACATGGACTTCGCTGACGGAGGACACGGCAGGCGGCTACGCTAACAGCGTCTGTCGGCCATCTTTGGTTGACGACACGTTCGCCCCCCAGGCTCTCCCAGAGTCTGATCCTCCTCAGGGGTCGAAGGTCTGAGTCCCAGTTGTTTGGTCCCCAAGAAGAACCTGCCGGAACCACATCTGATCGACGACGGTAACCACGGCGACCGCCTTGTAGGTTGACCTCAGGGCGTCTGAGCCCGGTCGCAAACACAAACCCCGTGCCGCAGAAGAGGAAGGTCTGGGCAGGAGGATCCCTGCCGGAGGCGGGGTTTCGTGAAAAAAGTGGCGGGGGAACGTTGACTCCGGCGTTTTCTGTCGATGGCTCCCCCGTCCAAATATCACGTAACGGCGCCCTTTTCATGAATGAGCTCCCCGGGGAGTCTGAAGAGGGGAAATTAAAAATGGAAATCGCGCTAAACGACGTTTTCGACCGTCTTTTGTTGTTTGTTGAAGATTCGTGGCGACCGAGAGTCCCGACCCGCCGCGGCAGCGGGCGAAACCCCGCCGTCGCCTCGCTTTCATCACCAAATAATTGGCTTCCGGCGGCGCATTGACTTCGCCCGACACCGCCGGGACTCCCTTCTATTGTTTTTTTTTCCGTTTCGGTTTGTTTGCTGCCACGAGGCCCTGAGTTTTTGACGCGCCGCGGCTTCAAACCTGCGGCGCCGCTCGCTGGAGGACAGGGATCTGCCAGGGAGGGAAAAAAACAAACAACTGTCTCGCAATTAAACCCACAGCACTTTGTTTGGGACGACAATTATGAGCAAAGTGACGGCACGACAGCGCAGGTGTGCTGATTCACACACACACACACACACACACACTTCTGGCATTCATCAGAATCTCTGAGGCTGAAGGCTCATTTAAGCTTCACGTGCATGAATAAAACAGATCCAGACCTTCTGAACCTGCCCTTCCTGCCAGGACAAATGTCCAGCAGGGGGCGCTGTTGGCATTAACCCCCCTCTTTCCATTTCCTCATCGACTCACGAATGAAACCAGTACTTTTTTTTGTTTTTTTTAAGCATCAATCAAAAACAAAACAGAAGTGCAGGTCTGGTTTGTGCACGTGTTTGCAATGACAGTGAGAACGGCAGAAACGAGGACAAAAACAGCGGCAGCAACAACAGCGACGACAAAAGCAATGACAACGACGGCAACAGAGACTGACAGCAGCGACAGCAGCGACAAGAAAAGCAACCAAAACAACAGGATGGCAACAACAGGCATAAAAGTCACAACGAGGACGGCGACGACAACAATAAACATGATGTCAAAAACAAGCGACAGCAACTACGACAGAAAAAGAAATAACAACAGCGAGAGCAGCGATGACGAGAACAGCGATGGGAGGACCGACAACGACAAACACAATGTCAAAGACGACAACAAAAAGGCAATAACAGAAGCAACAGCAATTACATCGACAAAAAATATAACAGTGACAGCAACAGTCGCAACAACAAGGATGGCAACAACATAAAACAAGCATAGCAACAACAACAACAACAGCAACAGCAGCAATAAAACAGTGACAAAAGCTGAAAAAAACAACAATAACAGCAGCAATGACACGGAAAGCGACAACAAAAGCAACATCAACAGCGAGTACGACAACAACAACAGCAACAGCAACAACAACAACAACAACAACAGCAACAATGGGAGTATTTGTGACAACAGTGAAAGCTTTGCAGTGACAAAATAACCATGGCAACAGCAACAACAGCAGGGACAACAGTGTGACGGCAACAACACTGCCAGGCAGACACACACACACACACACACACACACACACACACACACACACACACACACACACACACACACACACACACACACACACAGAAAGCCTCCTACCGTCGAGGATCCCCGCCGGTCCTCCCGCGGTGCCGCACCGGTTTCCGGTCCCGTCCTGCGACACGTGATTCCCCGCTCGAACCGGAAAGTCGATCTCGTCTTCCGGTACCGGGAGCGGAACCGGCCGGGTCTGCGTGAACCGGTCCGGACGGCGGTGCCAGTCGATCCCCGTGCGCGGCTCCCCTGGCGCGCCGCCGCGGCCGCGGTGAGACGTTCACTGACGCTCCGGAACTGTCGGACTGCTGAAGCACCGGACACTTTACCGGCAGTTTGACTCACATTGGACATGTTTCTGGATTTATTTGCAAATGTCTTTCATTCATTCATTCATTCATTCATTCATTCATTCATTCATTCATTCGGGGGGACTGGAGGGGTTAGCATTTAGCATTTAGCATTTGGTAAAGATACAGAGCCACTTGAACTATTTGGATTAAGCCCCGCCTCTCCGGGATTAAGCCCCGCCTCTCCTGGATTAAGCCCCGCCCCAAGAATCCCACCAGCGTTGCATGTATTGGATGAGCAACACACACACACACAAACACACACACACGCACACACACGCACACACACACACACACACAGTAAATGTTAGAGAACAATAAACCCAGAGTTGTTTGCTTCTTTATCAACTTCCCTCTGCCAGTCCAAACAAACTGTCCGAGTTCAGTGTGTGTGTGTGTGTGTGTGTGTGTGTGTGTGTGTGTGTGGAGAGAGAAGTTTTGCCGGCCCGACTGGAGGTCTGGCTTTATCTGATTGCATTTCTGTGGGTGGTGGAAGTCAGTGTGGGCTTAATAGCCTCAGGAGACGGATGGGGTGAGAGGAGGAGGAGGAGAAGAAGAAGGAAGAAGAAGAAGGAAGAGGAGCTGCAGGGAAGGCCGGTGAGTAAAGAGGGAGAGGAAACGTCCATTAGAAGAAGCGAGCTGGTTGGACAGGAGAAGATCAGATGGACGGAGGGACGAGATCTGCGGGGCAGCAGATAAACGGGATTTCAACACTTTTACACCCGACACTGAAGATACAGGGCCATCAAAGACTGAACACACACACTCCTGTATGTGTGTGAGCGTGCGTGTGTGTGTGTGAGCATGTGTGTGTGTGTTTGTGTGTGTGAGATGCCTGCTCGGCTCCAAAGTTCTCAGGTTGTTTTGTTCCCAGCAGGTCCGGGTGGAAGCAGCAGGTGGACGTCGGCTTCACCTCCAAACCAACCTGACCTTGGGAAGCATCTCCAGCTGATCTCCAGGGAGGAGCTGGAGGAGCTGGAGGAGCTGGAGGAGCTGGAGGAGCTGGAGGAGCTGGAGGAGCTGGAGGAGCTGGAGGAGCTGGAGGAGCTGAGATGCTGTGACACAGAAGCTGCACCAGAGAAGGGAAATAATGGTCTCCCCTGGTGGAGTGGCAGAGGTTCTCTGTGTGGAACCAGAAGCAGACAAGATGTTCTCCTGATACTGGCCTCGGGGTGACGGGGGTTCACGGGGGTCACAGGGGTCATGGGGGGGGTCACAGGGGTCACAGGGGTCACGGGGAGGTCGGGGGTCACAGGGGTGCAGATAGAGACACACAAACACACAGGAGGTCCAACCAGACACCTTCCTGCTGGGGGGGAACCTGGATAATCATACGTTCATTCATTATAATCTGCATGGGAATCAGTTGTAATATTTCTTTTATATTGAATCATTTGTACATTATCTTTATTACTTTCATCATTATTGTGATATTTTGTTGTTATTGTAACAATCATTATTATTATTATTATTATTATTATATTCTCTCCATCGGGTCCAGGTCGGCAGTAACACAGTTTGTCCGCTAGATGGCGACAAACCTCGGGTGGAAGCAGAGGGACCTCTGCGGTGGGTGGAGGTCAGGAGGACTTCAGGAGGACCTACGAGGACCTCAGGAAGACTTCAGGAGGACTTCAGGAGGACTTCAGGAGGACGCAGGACCTGGGGGGGATGTTTATGGAGATCTATTTGTATTTCCAGAGAGTGCAGATGTGAAGTAATGAGGTGGAGCCGGCAGAAGCTCCTGGTCCAGGTTCTCCCGCTTGACTTTGGCAGGTTCCACCTTCTAGAAAGGTTCTGCAAACAGAGACGGGGGTCGGTGAGGAGCCTCGGCCTGCTGGAGGAGGTCTGGCCGAGGCGGAGTTTCTCGTGAACATAATAGGAACCTGTCACTCCGACTCTCCCCGTCACCAACTGCTCTTTCACTTCCACGAAGGCTCCTCCAGAAAGGCTCCTCCTCCTCCTGGTCACAGCTGAGGTCCAGCAATGATCGACACCTGATTTGATCTTCTGTGATCATCTGGCTCATTGGTGTCGCATGAAGACCTCCAAACATTCATCCTCTCCTCCATATCTCTGGACCCCGCAGGGTCTCCGGTGAACCTCCCTCATGCGTCTGGACTGTTGGAGGAACCCTGAGGGACCTTCTGGAGCTGAACCCGTGTTTGCCGAGCCCCGCGGACCTTCGACACGTCTGGACGCCCTCTGCTCTCCCTCCAGAGAAACATCTGGCAGAGAGCGGAGCTCCACAAGCCTCCACCCGCCCGGCGCTCGCAGAGACGCTCTGTGTTTGTGACGTCCGGGTTCGCCGTGGGGCCTCCAGCAGGAGATCCGTTCCTCGGCAGATCGCCTTCTTTCTGTCAGAGAACATCTCGTTCATCTCAGCCCGGAGGAGCAAAACGTCCAGGAAACGGAACGCTCGGCTTCGGGTTCGGAGCGTTAAGAAGGAAATCAGCTCAAATCTTTGGTGACACCGGAGGCGGCTGAGGAGGACGTTCTCCTTGAAGAAGGTCCTCCAGGAACGTCCTCCAGGAAGATTGGAGAGCTGCGCCCGATGCAACACGTTGTCCTCATAAGAGCACGTTTCGCAACAAGCTTCACACGTGTGTAATGCAAACATGAGATTACAAACACACACACTCACACACACACATTGCAAAAGTCAATGGCGTTACATGGACGTGTGTGTGTAACCAGTTTGACTTGTGCACAGATTCACACCCTGATTATGAAACACACACACACACACACACACACACACACACACACATTGATGGCAGCTTCTCCTTCTCCTTGGGCTCCTCCCTCCTGAGGTCTCCACAGCGACTCCACCTTCTCCTTCTCCTCCGTCCTGCACGGATGGAAGTCACTTCTCTGACTTAGGAAACTGAATGAAAAATAGAAAATAAAATGTATTAAAAAGCTGACACCAGATAAATGAGGTGGAGGCGGCAGCCTGAGCAAAATAAAAGAAGTTTAAAAAATGAAAAGTGAAAGTGCAACATGTGCAGTTAGCCTGCGGTCGCGTTGCATTAGCATCCCTATCTTGCACGGCACACTTCCTGTCAGCCGGCGCCGCCGCGGACCCGATGAAACGTTTCCTCCAGTGGATCCTGTGTCAGCAGCCGGAGAAGAAGCGGCACGTCCGAGGACCAAGTGGCTCTTCTAGCTAAAGCTGGCTCGCATCTGCTCGCCTCTGGGTGTAAAATACAAAGTAGAATACAGACATGTTGGTCCGAGCGGCACACAATGCACACACACACCAGGTATCTGGGATGCTGCAGCTTTACACACCCAGGTCGTCCATATTTATCTGCAGCTGAGCTACAAGCTGCCGCTCCACACAGGTGTTGTTAGCCGTGATGTTGTGCACTTACAGCTGTAGTTCATCGTCCGCCCAGTAGGGGGCGCTGTTGAGAAATAGGTTCCACCCGACAGGTCGAGGCCCGTGGGTGCTTTAGCTGGGGACAAACATCAGGGCGCCATATCCTTAATAACGGCAAACTCAAATACAAATGTTTGTTTCTCGGAACCGCCTGGGATGTACGAGATGCTGGCGGCAGAGCGGCGGCTCCAAAAGGCAACGGTGTCACCTGATGGAGTCAACATCTGCAGGAGCATCGTGGGTCCCACCACACCTGCTGCTAACAGTCCCTGCGGGGCCACCGCCACCCCCAGGCAGGAGGTCCAGATGTTTCAAACGTCGAACCCCTCGACAGAAAACCTCCTTCTACGCGGAACGGCCGATGGATGTTACAAACGTGGCCGACCTCGGATCGATCGGCTGTTTACATTTCAATTAGCACATGTTTAATTAGCACAACAACTCCTGACCCTTGGAACAGTGGAGAACGTGGTGAATCTCCACTGTGTCTCTCACACTTCAACTGTACTCTTTGCTATTTTGTTTTTAGCCATGTTATTACATGGTGCTAATACTTGTGTTATACCAAAAAAAAAGGGTTCCATTTATTCTATTGGGTCAAATTGAGCGTGTCGGACGGCGTGAGCGCGTGCAGGAACGAGTCCGGGCAGATCGACGCGCGATTCGGTTGCTTTCAGGAATCGTCGGCCGATCCGTCATGACCAGGTTGTCAACACAACAATGGATTCACATGCGTGACCAAAGCTAACGCAGATATCTTCACGCCGTGGGCTCGTAACACCTCGACCTGCTGCGACTGAAGCTCCCTGTGGCCACGCAGATGTGACCAGAGGACGTGGGACGACAAAAAAGTGTCAGGAAATCGACGGCCTCTTTTTAAATTCCCGCTTTCCTGTTTTCGTGTTTTCATTTCTGAGTTTCAAGGTCATCTTTTTCACGTTTCTCATATTTTCATCGCAATGTTTGGGAACCAAAACAAATGTTCCCGTAAGAAACAACGGAAAACGGAGTTATTCGTTCCAGACCTGCCAGGATGCCGTTTTAAAGTCATTCCAGGCCAGAAAACTTCCTCTCCATGCCGATGACACTGTTTTGCATTCAAAAACTTCAGCTCTTTGTTCTTCGGGAGCCAACCGGTGAGCTCGCCGTGGCGTCCCGAGAAGATCCTGATCCGGAAAAAAGAATGCTTCATTTGCACTTTACGAGCTTCTCCATCGCATCCATCGCAACTCTCGGAATTCCAAATAAAACCGGTGAGGAGGTCAGTGGAACGCTGCAGCGTGACGGACGTATCTCAGCGAGCGGTTACCTGTTAGCAGTTAGCTTGATGCTAGCTAATGCTTAGTTCATGTATTAGTGCATTTCTTTTTCAGAAGTTCTGTTCATACACAGATCTGCCCAGGAAGAAGTCTGTCCCCAAACCAAGGAACGGTTCCCTTGGAACTTGCTGTTTACTTTAATTAAACAAAAAACAACCGTCGTTCTTAAAGCGATCGTTACGCCGGCAGGGTGACGACTGGCGGTCGTCATTCGCTCAATCATCGAGTCCGTCTGGGGCGTTGAGTGTCGTGGGAGATGAAACCGTTGAGACGGCGGTTGTTTCCACGCGCAGAGTCGGCAGACGAGGCTAATCCCGGGGGAATTTTACAGCCGTGACTCAGCCGCAGCGCCGAGTGAGTCCGCCGTTAGCCGGCGCCGTTCCCCAAACCTGCGCTAACACGCCCGCCGCGCCGCCGCGTCAACACACGCCTCCTTCCCGCCGCCAGGCTAAAGGCGGCACAGGGGCGTGGGGCGCCTCCATAACATGCTAGCGTCGCTCCCGGCGGGACGACACCGGGGATGTCAGAATGCCAAAGCTGTTGTTTTCCACAATGGGGTTCTTTGAGATCAGGGATCTGATGAGGAGCGCGAAGCGGCCCAGAAGGTATGAGACTCGCTCGGGAATATTTGTGGATTTCAGTCGGATCCCAGGAACCTTCTACTTTCTAAAAGAAGACGGAATTATCTCATCGAGCTTCGCTTTTACTATTCTTGGCAGCCGCTAGCGCTTCTGCTTTAAGCTACAAGATCCCTTGTCGGAGTCCCACGGGGGGCTTTTCTGCGAAGACTCCATGTTCTCCCTGGGTCTGGGTGGGGTTCTTCCGGGTTCTCCAAATATCTAGATGCCCTCAGACGGTGGCGTGGTTAGCGAGGAGGTGTCTGGTGGATTGTATCTGGGTTCTCTCAGTAAAGGTGCTCAGTGCTCTCGCCACGTTCTCCTGTTCATCTCAAAACAGGAAGTAGGTAAACTGTAGGCCAAACTCAGGAGTGAGAGGGTGAATGGTTGCACGTCTCTATGAGGGTCCCTGCGATGGATCCAGGAGAACCCCGCCTCTCGCCCAATCCCAGCTAGGATAGCCTCCAGGCCCGCCCACGATCCCGAGCGAAGCCAAAGCGGTACAGAGAATGAATGAATGAATGAACGAATGAAATGATTCTTCGGCAGGGTTGAAGTCGTTCCCAACCGCAGGAGGAGGAAGGCGGACCTGCGCTGCTTCAAGGTTCACAGGTCAACCGATGAGGCGCATCCGGCGAAGCCCAGGTAGGCGGAGGGGAAGCGGAGGCGCTCGCTCCCCGACGGCCAGGAAATAGACTGTGACAATGGCTCTTTCTTGCAGCTGGCAGGACGAGCACAAGCTCCAGCCCCCGCTGGACAAGATGCTGCGGGATAAAAGTAAGAATGGAAACTACCAGGGTTGGATGAGAGAACTTGAGGCAGCATTTCCAAGCGTCCGTGGTATTTAGCTTATATTATATTTGCAGAATACTGCGGGACCTTCCACTGCTTCCTGCGGTCCGAGTTTAGCCAGGAGAACCTGGAGTTCTGGCTGGCCTGCGAGGACTTCAGGGCCACGGCGTCTCCGGACCACCTGCGCCAGAAAGCCCAAGAGATCTTCCAGGAGTACATCCAGCCATCGGCCTGCCGAGAGGTCAGCTGTGCTATGCTATGCTATGCTAATCCTCAAACGTAACAAAAAGTACAGCACTCGAGATCCACCGGCGGTAAATACGGAGTTTTGCGATGCTACGCGCTAACGTGTCTCGGCCCGCGCAGGATGCAGGCGGCCGCTCGCCTTCCAGGTGATTCATAGCGGTGGCGCTGACGTTCATCACCAGAGGACGGCCGGGCGCCGCCATCACCGTTTCCACACGTTTTCTAGAAAACCTGCGGCGCCGGCGCAAATGATCGAGGGCGTTGTCGGGCGGAGACGCAAAGACCGTTCGGAAGAAAAATCGGCGGCGTGTTTCCCCGGCCCGACGTCCACCGGGTTCAGGTGTGACCTCCGGCTCTGGTCTCACCGCCGCCCTCTAGTGGCCGCGTTCTGTAAACGCTGGCGGTATCGTCGCCGAGCGCCGCGCCCGACCAGAGAGACGCTTTATGATCTCGGCTGGAACGACGGCGCCCTCGGTCCACGTCATGCTGACTCACGGCCGGGCGGAGAACACACGCTTTGACTTCGGGGATTCACGATCTTGTGTGTGGTTTCGACCCCCAGGTCAACGTGGACCACCAGGTCCGGGAGAGGATCAGGAGGTCTCTGGAAAACCCGGACAACGGGCTCTTCGACGAGGCCCAGAAACAGGTGTACCTGCTGATGGAAAGAGATTCGCACCCCAGATTCCTTCTGTCCAACGCCTACCTGAGCCTGAAACTCAAATCCAAGACCCTCTGGTACATCTAGACCCTTAAGAACTGCACCCTCGCTTGTAAACGCCGTCCTTTTTGCTTTTCTCTGCTGAGTTTAGTGATAGACGAATGGAAGGGGAGCTTCCTTTTCTCGCAAACTTGTCAACGAGACAATTCTCTCTTAAAGTTGCGTCCGGAGACGTTGGTGAGCAGGATACGACAGTTCAGGTGGAACCTGCTTCAGAGGTGAAGCTGTGGGAGGAACCGAATGTGACAGTGCATGTGTGCGGGAGAGGAAAGAGCTCTGGAAAGCAGCCGAGGTGAAGGAAACAGGAAGGCGGAGCCCAGAATCCGGCGCTTGCTCGAACTTGCGGTGCGTTTCTGTTTTTGCTCGACGGGTTCGTCTGAGTTTGCGGCGGCGGAGCGGAAAAAGGGTGGAAAGACATTTCGCCGAACGACGGGGAAACGCCCTCGAAGGTATGAGATGGCAAGGAAGTCACTTTCATTCATTTGGAGACACAAAAATACACTTTTTTTTAAGTCCAGTACTTCTTTGGTGCCTGGCACCCTGTACTCTGTCAAAGCCGAGTACCTGGTCCTTCTCTTGTACCTGGTACCCAGCACTTCTTCCGTTCTGGTGATTTTCCCGGCGAGACGATTCTAAGACGTGATGTCATCGAACGGCCCGCAACCGATTGGCTTGTGAACGCGGTCACTGAAACCCATACAAGAACCTGCGGGAGCGCTAAACGTTAGCGTGGCCGCTGTCGCCTCTCGCCGCCTCTCGCTTTCTCCGGTGAGGCTACAAAAGAGCCGAAGCGATACAAAGTCGTCAACGGACCGTCGGGGTCGGCGATTGGCCGGAGAATTTGGTCCCTGAATCGAACCCGCCATTTCCAAAAAACAAACCCGCGCAAGCGCTACATGTTAGCATAGCCGCAAGACCGAACTTTGCGGCGGGAAAACGAATACGTTTGGTGCCGAAATGGAAAGAAATTGTTTTGAAACATTTTAAAAACTGCAGGAAGACTTCCGGAAAGTTCTTGAAAGTCCTTGAAAGTCCTTGAGGAAGAAGAAAGCAAAGAGGTGGGCGGCGGGTGGAGCGTGGGAGGGAGCAGGACGTTGTCAGAAGGTCGCTGAGGAGGTGGAGGAGGTGGAGGAGGAGTGGCAGGAGGTCGGTGGAGCCACGCAGGAGGACGTACTTGCCGACGCTTCCGGTCGGCAAACTGTACTTTAACCGCAAGTGTAGAAAGTTCCTTGAACGTAGGAGAAGGTCTGGTGTTTAAACCTGTGTACTTTTACTGCCTCCAACGGTACTACCTGGAGGTACTTTCCTGGAGTACTCCCATCTGTTACTACTGCATGCTGCCAATGTTTGAGAGGGAAACACTTCAAACCCAGGGCTTTACTTGCTTTACAGATGAATATTTTTAATAAAGCCTGATATTCTAAATACTCTGTCGTCTTTGTTATTTGAATAAACCATTTCGGATATAAATTTAACAGAAAACATGTGTCCTGTAATTTCCGGACTATTGAGCGCAGCTGAATATAAACAGCGGTAACCAGATCTAAATGTACATGTGAAGGCTTGTCTATAAACCGCAGGTGTGCACGTTGTAACATGAGATATTTACACACAAACATTTTATTTTTATTTTATCCACAGCGGTAACATTCACAAATACAGGAAATGCTTTTTTTTTCCAAACGGCGGCTGAAACACGACTGACGAAGAAGACGAATAATAAGGAAGACCAGGAAAAGTCTATCCAGGTCTTTTTCCTGCGCGATAAAACCGTCGAAGTCGTCGTCTTCCGTGTCGGATTCCGACGGCCTCAGAATTTCACGCTCGTTACATCGGCCCGATGTGACCAGGATAAATGTTTTGGCGGCGTGAAGCTCATTTGCCAAAAAAAAAATCCACAAATCAGCCGCATCATTGTTTATGCCACAGCGCACCTGCGGCTGACTCACAACAGCGGACGATATTTGCACACATTCATTAAGTAGATACTTTTCAGGGGCAGTTTATGTTCAGCTGCGCTTGATTGGCTTGAAACTACAGTATTTCCTATCAAAGAAAGTATTATCTGAGTACTTCTGTCATTAATAATAATGAAAATAATATAATAATAATAATTGTAATAATAATAACAATTATTATTATTATTGTTGTTGTTATCACCATTATTATTATTGTAATTAAATTATCACTATTATTATTATTACTATTATCATCATTTTTATTATTATTATTGTTATTATTATTATTATTATCATTATTATCCAATCCAATCACCCGTGGGATGAACATAATCAAGCCGCCTCCAAACAGCAGCTATGTCAAATAATAATAATAATAATAATAATAATAATAATAATAATAATAATACCAATAGTACCAATAATACCAATAATAATAATAATAATTATTATTATTATTATTATTATTATTATTATTGGACGTAAGGATTGATGGGCTGCAGGCGTAGCGGCAGGCGTCAGTCAACACGGGAAGAGTTAACACACACGCACACACACACGCACACACACACACACACACACCACCTCCCTGCCAGCAAGGGGATTCTGTTTTTGGTCACATGTCTGCTATATCCTCTAATTAGGTGCTGGGATGAGTCCACCGCCGGCGGGGGGGTTAAGTGTGGGGGGGCTTTACCGAGCTGGAAAAGAGTAACCCCGGGGTGACCCTTGATCCCGCTCGGCTCTCCGGATGGACGGATTCCTGCGGATTGTGCCTTAAAAAGGAGAGCGGCGCGGCTAAGAATAACCCGGGGGCTCGTAGGACGGCGGCGGCGGCGGCAGGCGACCTGACGCGGAACAGATCGGCCCCGACGGGCTGCCTTGTTAAGGAGATATTCTCATCAGGAGGAGAAAACACACTGCACCCCCACCGTCCCACACACACACACACACACACACACACACACACACACACCAGCAGCCCTCACCACCACCCCGGAAGCTGCACCTCAGCAGGAAAAAAAACTCCAGGGTGTTTGAAACATGATGAGGTCATTAAACGGAAAAAAAGACGTTTGCAGGTCAGCAGTCCGAGTCTGTGTGTGTGTGTGTGTGTGTGTGTGTGTGTGTGTGTGTGTGTGTGTGTGTGGTACTTCTTTCATATATGGGTAGGGACGTACACTGCAGATGAGCTGCTGGGAGGTCACTTATGTGAATGACCTCTGCTGCCATGGCGACCAGCCAATGGAATGAAACACAAGCAAATACGTACGAGGCAGAACACACACACACACACACACACACACACACTGTTTATCTATCTAGCTATCATTTTGACGTGATTGCTAATGCTGTGTATGCTAACAGGAGCACCAGACACCTGATGACGAGTCTGTAGGTCCGTGAGATGTTTCTGCTCGTTCCCTGGGATGGAGTCCGTTACCTGGATGCAGATAACGATGTTATGACTGTATGTGTGTGTGTGTGTGTGTGTGTAATGGCCTCTTCATTTGTCCGTGTTCTCTGTGACCTCAGAAGAAGAAGGAGCCTCTTTTCTTGCCAAACCCAAAGATTCAGCGCTGCAACTCTAAGCGGCCTCACTGGCGGCCGGCGACGGCGAGGTCGACCGACCGTTCATCGGTTCGTCGTCTCCGCGGCTTGTCCTGCTCTCGGGGTCGCAGGGGCCGGGAGGCGGAGCCTGGTGTCATTGGACGGGAGGCGGGGCTAGCCTGGACCAATCACAGGGCCTCATACAGAGACACGCAACCATTCGGCCTCTCAGGGTCTCCGACGAGCTGTAGGAGGAACCCGGAGAAGCTGGAGGAACCCCATGGGGAGAACATGGAGGCTCCACGCCTGTGGACCTCCTGCAGCCGTCCCTCCAGCGACCTCCTGCTGGGTGGAGCTTCAGACGCTGAGTCTCCATGGAAAGCAGCTTCTCCCTGGACCAACACGAGCATCTGAGCTCCATCAAAGGCATGAAGAAGATCATGAAGGAGGCCATCAGTCAACTACACACACACACACACACACACACACACACACACACACACACACACAGAGTCACGACATCCCTCACACACGATCTGACGCTGTTTGTCTCCTGTCCTGGCTGTGGTTGCCATGGCAGCGGAAAGGAGGAAGTGAGCCCTGCTGGTGGCGTGGTGTTCTTCAAGACGCTCACACTGGGGAACTCTGACACCGGATGCTGAGGGTGTGTGTGTGTGTGTGTGTGTGTGTTGTAACGTGGTGTACAGTCTGTCACAACGGGCGTCACCTCAGTTCTTCTGACGGTCCTTCTCCTTCATGAAGCTGCTGACTGACCATGGAGAACCTGGAGAACCCAGGCAGACAAGCCCAGCAGCTAACAAACACACACACACACACACACACACACACACACACACACACACACACACACACACACACACACACACACACACACACACACACACCAGGGACTGGCAACGATGGCACCCAAACCTGAGTCAGTACTTTCAGTCCAGACCATGGAGACCACATCTCCATCCCATAATGTCAGGCCTGGTGTTTCCTCCTCCCACCTCAGCTCCTGGTCAGCCGTCTGCTCTCACTTCCCTCCGCAGCGCCGGGGGCGGAGCCTACGGGCTCGCTATGGCCTCCGTGACCGTCTCCGTGTGTGTGTGTGTGTGTGTGTGTGTGTGTGTGTGTGTGTGTGTACTCTCAGATGTGTTTTCCAAAAAATGACAGGGAAATTATGGGATGTAGATTGAGCAGAGATCATTGGGACCCTATATACACCCTATTTACATGTATATATACACACACTGTGTGTATATATACATACTGTGTATATACACTCTACACACAGTGTATGTATAGTATGTATAGTATGTATAGTTTGTATAGTTTGTATAGTATGTATAGTATGTATAGTTTGTATAGTTTGTATAGTATGTATAGTATGTATAGTATGTATAGTATGTATAGTATGTATAGTATGTATAGTATGTTTAGTTTGTATAGTATGTATAGTGTGTAGTATAGTGTGTAGACGGCACATCCTGCACGTCCTGTGGCTGTGTGTGTGTGTGTGTGTGTGTGAGACGTATGCATGAGAAGGTGAGAGGATGGCGTCTCCATGGCTGACTGAGTGGTATCAGATGTCTGCTGGATGGATGGGAGGTGAAGGCCTCCTCAGGGTCGGCGCTGGCGAGAGGCTCATGATGTGTGTTTCAGACCTGCTGCAGAGCGGCGGCTTTACACCACCAAGAAGACGAAGTGTTTGTCAGCGTCGAAGCCCGTCTTCTCATCCTGCTGGAGAACGTCCGGACGGAAGCGAGTCCCACTTGAAGAACCCTCGAACCTTCTGGGGTTCCCAAGAAGTCAACCTGCTCTTTGGCTTCCGCGGCAACCCCAAAAAGGGGGCGGGGCCCGGAATCGGCCGGGAGACGTGACCTTTACATCGGGGGTCAGCGGCTCTGGACCGCCGGGTCGAAGGAGGCTCCAAGTCTTTCAGACCAAAAGGGGATCGGGATTCCCGACGGGCCCTGAAGGCAACGCACGGAACCGGCATCCAGACTGGATGCTAATCGATATCGGAAGCGCCGAGATCCGACCCGAGCCGGCCGTGGGGAAATAACCAGAAGTCCCGGGTGGCGGCGGCGGCGGCGGCGGCATCACTTCCCGTGGCCTCATCGATGTCACAACTGCCCGGCTTCCTCTTTCAATCCCCACTGAGTCCATTTCTATCGGGCGACATCGGCGGTCGGAGAGGAGGAGGAGTCGGAGGAGTCGAGACGCCTCCTCCGACTCCTCCGACTCCTCGCACCTCCGCCAAGGTAACGCCTCGGCGGCTCCTCCCGCCGCCGTCCAACTGTCATTTGCATCTGCGCCGCCGGGGCTAAAAATACCAGAAAGGCGTGGAGGAGCGCTGAGGGGCAAGAAGGGGCAGGAAGGGGTAGAAAGGGGCCACCTCCTGGGATCGGGGGGAGGTCGGCGAGGAGGGGGTGCTGCTTCTCACAGAGCGGTGGGAGGAGAAGGAGGGAGCTCAGCAGGAGGAGGAGGAAGGAGGAGGAAGGGGTGCTTCCTCTTCAGTCCGAGCCGCTGATATACCCCACCCCCCCTCCAGACCCCCCCGTCCGCGGGTATAAAAAGCGGCGTGGCTCGGGGGGGCCCTCCGGAGCGTCTCTCAGCCGCGGCATGAGCGGCAGCGGGGAAGCCGGGGGCCGCCGGGCCAGGACGTAGCGAGCGGAGCGATGCCCGGCCCGCCGGCGGAAGCCTTCATCATGGACCGCGACGACAGGAAGAGGAACAAGAACATGTGAGTGGACCAATCGGACGCCTCCTCTGAAACACTCCGCCGCTAACGGGCTCCTCGCTCGCTAATGAGCGACGCGACCGGAATCCCCCCCCCACCACCACCACCACCACCACCCCCGGCGGCCCCCCGACACCCACGCTAATTATATAACAGTAAATGGGGCGTGGAGGTGCTGATGTTGTTCTTATCTCCTGGCAGTGGAAAGAACTTCATGTGCCGGCTCCAGTGCATGTTCTCCCACTCCTCCGGCTCCGAGAGGTAAGGAGCCTTAGCCCGCCGCTATCATGTCCATCTATGGCGCTCCGAGGGGATTCGGACCGGCCGCACGCGCGCACGCCGTGTTTGCCTTGGCACGCCGCCGCCGCCGCCGCCGCGCACGCCAACGTATCCCCTCCGTCTGACATTTTTCCAAGAGTCCGATAAGCACATCTGCCGCACGGTAGTCCCTCCGCCCTCCTCCTCCTCCTCCTCCCAACGCTTTTATTTTACCCAAATTTGATGGAGTAATGCGGCGTCTCTTCCAGCAGGCTAAGTTTAGAAGATACCCAACAATGGTCACAGTCGCTGGAGCGGCTCCTGGAGTCTAAATGTAGGTCTTGGGAGGAAACGAAAAATAAATAAATGAAAAATGGCCGCCCCGGCGCGGGGAGATGTTTGCCTAACGCCTTGTCCTCCGGACACAGACGGACTGGCCACGTTCCGCAACTTCCTGAAGTCGGAGTACAGCGACGAGAACATCGAGTTCTGGCTCACCTGCGAGGACTACAAGAAGATCAAGTCCTCCTTCCGAATGTCCTCCAGGGCCAAGAAGATTTACGAGCAGTTCGTCAAGGCGGAATCTCCTAAAGAGGTAAGCGGTGAGCGTCGACCGGCCCGTTTCAGGAAGGTACACGTCCGCCCCCCTCGGAGAGGGAAGCTCCCCGGGCGCCGCCGACCCTCCGCCTGCTTCCTCCCCAGATCAACATCGACTACCAAACCCGGGAGCAGATCAAGAGGAACGTGAAGTCCCCGACGGCGCACTGCTTCGACGACGCCCAGAGGATCGTCTACGGGCTGATGGAGCGAGACTCGTACCCCCGCTTCCTCCGCTCGGACATTTACAGGACTCTCCTGGAGAACCTGGCCGCCGAGGCCACCAAGGGCTGAGGGGGCGGCGGGAGGACGGACACGACTGGAAGGCCTGGGGGGGGCGGGGGGGCCGGGGACGCCCCGGAGATGCCCCGATGTGTCACCATGGCAACGCCGTGCGGCGGCGCCCAACGGAAAGAAGCGGCGAACGCTTCCCTTCTTCACAGACGCACAGCAAGTGTGTGTGTGTGTGTGTATGTATGAGTGTGTGTGTGTGTGCGCGCGGCAAACACGGGGAGCAGAGTGAATCCTCGACGAGGAGGAAACACTCGCTCACCCACGACGTCTCTAGATTTTCAGAATAAGAGTTTTTTTTCATTTCTTATTTATACTTCTTTATTTTATATCATATACGCTCCTAGAGTTAGTCCTCACTTGTTCCTCATCTACAAAGTTTTACGTACAAGTTGTGTTTCCTCTGATAAACCAGCACTTTTCCTGTGTGTGTGCGTGTGTGTGTGTGTGTGTGTGTGTGTGTGTGTGTGTGTGTGTGGGATCTGCTCTATAGGAAAGTCCCATTTATGGCCGCTGGTTTTGCCCCCTCTCTCATTCCTTCATGCTGACTGAGCGGCGGCGTCCCAACGGGACCCCCGGCTTTGAGTGCAATTTTTTTCAGAACACGATGTAATTATTATTATTATTATTATTATAATTATTGTTGTCATTATTTTCAGCGATGGACTCCATGTAAACCCTCTTTCTGAAGCACGTTGTGTCACTTTAATCCCGGGAGGATGAATGGGGTTGAGTTATGAGCGGAAAGCTGTTTTATTTATTGTTCACTGTCACTACTCGTGCCGGGGTGGGTGGGGGGTATTTCAGGGGTGGGGGGGTATTTCAGGGGTGGAGGGTATTTCAGGGGTGGGTTCGGTGTTGAAGTCCATCTGATCAACCAGCAAAAGACATTAAATAACTGAAGCGGCGGCAGAGTGACGCCTCCTGGCCGACACGTGTGTTCCTTTCCTGACTGAAACCTCTGATGGCGGCGGCGGCGGCGGCGGCGGGGGGAGGAGGGGAGGGGGGGCAAAGACAACAGGGTGGAAATGGTCGCGAGACGGTTCTGCACGAACACGTAAACACAGATGCAGCGCCAAGGCCGTCTTTTGTGGTGCGAAATGAGTTTCCTCAAAGTGGACAAAATGGGACTTCAAGATGGCGTCCGTTGAGCGGCGGGAGATGGGATTTGTAGTTCACCCTTTGGATTGGTTTATCTCAGCCAATCGGAGACACGCGACGCCGCTCGTGTTTCCGAGTGACTCCGCCCCCCAGAAAGGTCTCCACGCCGGATTCGTGGGCACCTGCTGACCCCAACATCGGGAGCCTCTGGAGCGACAGCGTCTCGCGCGAGGAGCCTTCGGCAACGCTTGCAGGATGAGCCAGCGTTGCCATGGTAACGTGGGAGCGCCATTAAGAGACGGATGAGTCGTCTAAAGGTACATATAAGCAGAAAGGAACTGCCTCAGGTCCTCAGTCTTGTCCAATCAGGAGCTTTTCCAAGTGGAACGCCTTGAGTAGAAATGGATGCTTTTGCGCCCCCTGGTGGCGGCGGCAAACAGCAGCAGGAGCGGTGTGTCCGAACAAGATGGCGCCCGTTCTTTTGAGCTCATCTGCGCTTACAGAAGTAAGTGGATGACGGCGGAGGAGGCGGGGCTAAGTCGCTCACGCCGGAGCCGCTCGAGGACCTGCGTCGACACGAAAACATCGGCTAACCGCGGAGGCCGCGTGGTTCTGATCCCGACTTCCTGTTGATGGCTTCACGCCTGAGTCACAGTGGAAACTATGCTGGCGGCGGCGGGCGGGGGGGGGGGGCGTGGCCGACGCCGTTATTCCTGTTCGTTCCTTGACGACCAGGCGGCGCGACCCGAGGACGAACACACAAGCGGTGGATTCCGTCACCGTTCCTTTGTGTCGGAGGCGGAATGAAGAAGTAGCCGTTTACTTCCTGATGCCGAGCCGGCGCCGAAGGCATCGGTCACACCGGGTGACCAGCTCCGGAAAACCAAGAAATTTGTGAATTCTCACTTCTGATTGTGTGTGTTCTGTTCTCACCGGCGACCTCCTTCTCCTTCGCCCTCGTCGGAAGCCATTTTTCCAGGTGGTCGTGTCCGGTGACGCCCTCGCGAGGCTTCATGGCTTCATGGCTTCATGGCTTCCTTCTGCTTTGGGACGCTCCACATCCTGGACATGGCTCACATGGACGACACCTTCGGGCTTCGCTGTTATTTCCTGCTTCATTTCCATAAAAAGCATCTGGACCGCTTGCTGCATGATGATTGTTAAAACAAATGTTAAAATGACGGTACAGAAGCGAGAGGGACGTCCCGGAGCGACTCCTGGACCGAGCGTCCGAGACCTTCTTCAAGGTCAGACCGTCCAGAAGATGCCAAAGCTTGGTGGAGCTCGATTTCAAATCTTGATTTCCTCACTCCCATATTCGTACCATGAGATATTTTTCATATTTCAAGGATAAAATTAGCTCGAATCGCGCTTCGTATCTAAAAAAAGAGCAGATCTAGTGACTCATATCTTAAGGGGTTTCTGGATCTACAAGACGTGTGAGCGGGTGGTCGAGACCCGAGAGCGAGGACCTTCTGCCGTAAAGTCCAGCCGTCTATTAGAAGGTACTTCCCTGGAGACACTCTGGACTTCCTGTCCGGAGCCCGATCCAAGCGGGGGGGCGCCGGGTTTCGGGAAAAGTGACTGAACGTCTGAGAAATCTTCCGCTGAAATAAGACGAGACGGGGATTCCAGAGCGTCCTCGGCCCGGCGGGAGCGCACCGACCCCGAGGACCCCAGCAGAGACGGGACGCCTCCTCATCCTCCTCATCCTCCTCATCCTCCTCATCCTCCTCACATCACACACATCACACACATCACACACATCTTAGCTTCTCCATTCATATCTTCACAATGCAAAGACAAGAAACAATATTCATTCATTCATTCATTCATTATCTGACACACACATACACAATATTCACTGTCATTCACATGCCATTCACCTTTGCCCAGGTCAGAGGTCACCTGACCTGACCCCCCCGTGTGCCGTCACACACACAAACAAACACACACACACACACACACACACACACACACACACACACACACATACAAAGGTGTCACATTCAGGTCAGTCGGGGTTGAGTTTACATGTACACACTGAGGGGGGGTCGCATGTGGGAAAAACACAGTGCCAGGATGTGTGTGTGTGTGTGTGTGTGTGCGTGTGTGTGTGTGTGTGTGTGAGTAGGGGAAAATTCCAGCCCCTTTACCTTGAAGAGACAGAGGTGCAGGTGACTCAGTGACCAAGCAAAGGTTAGCAGGTTCAACTGCATCACTATTGATTATCTATCAGTCGCGTTTCCTCCCTTATTATTGGTTGCGATTGTCTGCCTTGATATTTGTTTCATGAGTGTTTCTGCCATGGACGTGTGTGTTCTGCTCGGGGTGGGAGAACATCACACACTCAGAGGAGCTCCAGAGCGTTGGGACCGAGCAGGAAGCAGCTGCTTCGCCTCACCTTTATCTGGAGCTAACTGGGCGACACAAGCAGCTGCAGATGTTTCTGTTCCACCATATTCCTTCAAACACACACACACACACACACACACACACACACACACACACACACACACACAGCCCTACTTATTTTACTAGTTTGCTGCCTGGCAGCATCTAGCTGATAAAGTGGTTTCCGTGGGGGTTAGAATTATCATTCTCATTATTATTATTATTATTATTATTATTATTAGTAGTAGTACATGTTGTGTTTCCCGCGCACACACACACACACACACACCAGCAGAGGTGGTTATCAGCGTTGCAGGCCTGGCAGGGACGTCCTGCTTCCCCTGAGTTTTCCATGACTTCCTCCAGGAGAAGGCAGAGAAGATGGAAAACCCCAGAGCGGATCCTCGGACGGCCAGCGTTTGAGGCGACACAGGCGGAGAAAAACAGCCACCAGCGGGAATCACCTCGTACGCAAAACAGCGGAAACTTGGCTCGGCTCGCCGTCCACTTCTAAACACAACGGCTGCAAACACACACACACACACACACACACACACATACACACACACACACAGACGCACATATACGCACAGCCAGCACATCATAATAAACAGACGAGGTGAACGCTGTATTTTGGCTCTGCAGAGATGAGGGCACTGGGTTATTACAATATCACACACACACACACACACACACACACACACACACACGTTGCTAAAAGGAAAGGTGACGCAGACGTTGCGCCCGCAGCTCACAGGGATCACTTTTACTGCCGTTACCGGGACGAAGGCTTCTCGCTGACGGGAACATCGCCCTGGATCGGGACGATCGGCGCTCCTCTTGGATCCCGAGCTGACGGCGTGCTTCATCTTCATCATCTTCATCATCTAACAACTTCCCATAAGTGCGGCCCGCTCGCTCGCCACGGGTCGCTGAACCCGAGCGTGCAGCTTTCATAACACGATATTCCTGGAAGTGACGAACGCCGTGACTCATCCAGATAAAGATGCGGCTTTTCATCGCAACACTTCTGTGTCCTCATTCATCAAGATTTCTCATTAATGCTTATGAAGACAAAAGAATGAATAAAAAGTTGCAAAACTAAGAAATGCATCACACATGTTTCTATGATACGGCTGCGTTATTACTGCTAGGACTACGTTATTGTGCGTTATTGTCCTCCTCGTGTCGTTGAGTAAGACGCTGAACCCGAACCGCTTCCTGGCGCCGCCACACGGCTGCCGACGGCTCAGGGTTCGTCCAGGGTGGATTCAAATGGCGGAGGAATTTCACACAAGGGATTAATAACGTACAGTAAAATGAAAAAAATTTAAAAAAAAAAAAAAATAAATATATATATATATATATATATATATATATATATATATATATATATATCCTGCATTCAAGGCTCTTTTAAAGAAACAGGAGAAAAGATTATCCATGGGAGTCGGATCAGCTGCTTTTCTCAGGCGTCACCACCAGCTGAGAAACATCCCGCTTGTGTACATGAACAAGATACACACCTAACACACACACACAAACACACACACACACACACTTGAGTTAAGAGTACAACAGCCAGAGATCTGTGTGTGTGTGTGAATGGTCTCGAGAGTAGCGCCTCTGGTTCAGCTGAAGGTTTCCATGTGAATGGGGGGGGGGGGCTACTAAAGATGATCCACATTTGGGAAATAAAGGGATTATTAGGTTTCCATGCAAGTCAGCGCCTCAAAACCACGGCCGTGACATCATCAGCGGCCAGTGATGTCATTTGATAATGACAGATCGGCGTCGAGAGGCCGGGTTTTCCAAAGCTGGTGGAGTCCAGCAGACACGGGTCCGAGGAGGAGACGGACCAGGAACTCCAGGACGGAAACATACAGACACAATATATGGACGGGATACTGACAACATCTTTTATTGACCATAAGGATCCTTTTATCATCCTCAGTGACCTATACACACACACACACACACACATATATATATAAGTATATATATATATATATATACTTATATCTTTGGTCAAGAGGTCCTGAGTAAAATATACATATATATATATATATATATACATATATATATATATATATATATATATATATATATATATTTCAACTGAAGGAACCGAAGAAAGTGGATTTTTATTTTGAAAAAGCCTGGTGGAGTCGGTCACGACTCAAAAAACTCTCCAATTCATGGATGCACCCTAAAGATATATAGACACACACGTAAATATTAAAAAAATAAAATAAAAATTTCTGCGCAGCGTAAATACATAAAGTAGGAGGAATGACTTTCCAAACTAAAGTATGTGACTGGCGGCAATTTTAAAAATCCCCTCGCACAATCATTACCTTACAAAAAACACAGGCCAATTAATGGACGTAACCCTAATATATATATATATGTGTATATATGTATATATGTATATATACACACATAAATATGTTCATATTTAGCAGGAATTCACTTGACAGCTATATATAGATAAATATTATTGGTATATATTTAGAAGGCATCCACCTGACAACTATATATATGTATAAATGTTTGGTGTATATTCAGCAGCACCACGTTAGAAGTATTTAAATCTATTTTCTCTGCCAAACTAAGGTGTGCGGATGTTGCTTTTACTTTGAAACTCCACGCCGGAAAAGTTTCCTGCATGAATCGTGTCCGTCCAGGGACGTGGCGTGACGTGAAGCCGGTGTCACGGCGTGGGAACCTCCGCACCTCCACGGTGAAGCAATCGAGCGTCCACGTTGCATAACGCCATATCGATATCAATAAATCGATAAATCGGCGTTTCAAAACGAAACCAGCAGCGAGAACACGAACACGAACACACACACACATACACACACGCACACAATGAGGCGGAAGACGGCGACAGCTGTTTACACATCCGATCGCCAAGGGCGTGTGTCGTGCGTGTGTGTGCGTACGCGGTGGGTGGTGTCGCCACGTCACGACACGTCACGTCACGTCACGCCCCTCCGCAGCTATAAAGCAGGCGGCCGCGCAGCCGTGCGCGAGCAGCAGCATGAGGGAGCAGCAGTCAAGCACGGGCACGACGACACCCACGGAGCCCACGCGAGCCAGGTGAGATCCCGCGAGAGTTCAGGTGGGGGGGGGGCGGGGGGTCACCGGATCCTGAATTAACTCTGGGCCGTCTGGAGCAGGAGGACCAACTGGGGGACCAGGATCGGGTTCCGGCTGCGACCCGGATCCTCCTCGCTGGTGTCGCACCTGCTGAAGACCAGGTCCCACAGGTGGGGGTTCACCTTTGACCTCGTTCACCCCGAGGCTCCGTGCACGCTTGACATTTTTAAACGCGAGTCCAAGATGATGATGATGATGATGATGATGATGATGATGATGATGAAGACTCCTCCCCTCCTCCAGGCCGTCCTCAGAGGAGGTGAAGCAGTGGTCGCAGTCGCTGGACCTTCTGCTGGGTCACAAATGTGAGTGTGACCTCGCCGCCACGCCGCCGCCACCTTAGCTCCGCCTCCACCTTTAACCCCCCGCCCTTCCTCCCCGCAGACGGCAAGGCCGCCTTCCACGTCTTCCTCAAGTCGGAGTTCTGCGAGGAGAACATCGAGTTCTGGACGGCGTGCGAGGACCTGAGGGCGCTGAGCTCGCCGCAGGAGGCGGCGTCCAAGGCGCGCAGCATCTACCAGGAGTTTGTGAGGAGCGAGGCGCCCAAAGAGGTGAGGGAGGCGTCTTTGGAGGGTTAGAACTAGACGAGAAGAGAAGGGTGGTCTTCATCCTCCAGGTGTCCCCCCCTGTAGATCAACCTGGACTTCTACACCAAGGACGCCATCAGCCGCGGCCTGGAGGCGCCCGACATCGGCAGCTTCTTGGCCGCCCAGAAGAAGGTCTACGGGCTGATGGAGACCAACTCCTACCCGCGCTTCATCCACTCCGACCTGTACAGAGATCTGTGCGTGGCGGCCAGGAGGAAGGAGAAGCACAAGCTGGCCGTGAGGCCGTGAGGGCGTGAGGGCGCCAACACCAGACCGTCCACCTTCCCAGGAAGCGCCGGCAGGATGGAAGCCGGACCTTCATCGCTGCGAACTCGGCGTCTCCTGACAGAAGTGCCGCACGTGAAGCTAAAGGGCGGTGAACCGGCAGCTACTGGATGTTCTTCCCAAGAGCTCCTCCTGGGTGAACCGCTCATGAAAAGCGACGCGTGGAATGTGAGCAGACAAGTCAGGGCCGCGCAGAAGGTACCGGATCTGTTCTTCGCGGCGGCCGGAGCAACCACCTGAGCAACCACCTGAGCAACCACCTGCCGGCCTCCACCAGATGATTGGACAGTTTCTTACTTCCTCCACGGTGGAAGCATCTGGCAGCTGATGTACCCTCAGGTACGTCTGTCCTGAGCGTCAGTCGTCATCGTTCCTGAAGACCTCAAGATCTGTTCTTGTTTTTACTTGTTACTAGAAGTCGCCGGTCCCGGGTTGCTTTGAGGGCCTCTCTCGGCCCCGGTGAGCCGCCGTCCACGTACGAGGACGCTAATGTTTGCCTGTTTGACACCTGCGCATGAAAACAGGGAACAGGGGCGACGCCTTCAAGGTGTGACCGGTTTTCCGATGACTTATTTATTTTGAAGCGGCGCATCCCTCTGTTTGTACGAGATGTTTAATAAAAAGTTTGGAAAGAAAACAATGGTGGGGTCTCTAGTTTGGTGACAGCCGCCGCCAGCGTCACCTCGCCAAACGGCACCTGCTGCTACATCCACTTCCATGGTGAGAGGTTTCTCATGAATGAAAGAGTCGGGGAGCAAAAAAGAGAATCCATCTCTCCAGAAGAGGTCCCACCCAGCACATTTCACTCCAGGGTTCCAGGACTGAAAGAAGGGTTGATCCCGAGGAGCTCCCGACCCCTCAGCTCACTTCCACGGTTTCAACAAAATCCTGGAACCGGAGAGCTGCCGATGTGGGCGACGAGGTTTGGGCTGGAAAGCGAGCCCAACACGCGGCCAACAGAACACCAGAGACCTTCGGTACGCGCTCAGAACTTTGAGATCTTCGTTCTGAGAGCAGACAAGTCCAGCTGGTCATCAGACAAGTCATTCTTCGAGAACTGGGTCAACCGACATGAACGCTGACCTTCTCCGCCTGCGGGGAAAGCACTTCCTGGGACTTCCTGGTCAAATGTTCCTGTGACAACTGAACTCCATGACTTGTCTTGAACTTCAGTTCGGTTCTGAAGGAGCCTCTGGGACGAGGCATCAAGTCCAGCTGTGAGAGAACAACTAAGATGAGACATCCTGGTCAAATCTGTGTCAGATGTCTATCCGACCTGTGTGACGGAGCCTTCATGGACATTATTTCCTGAGCACAAAGGCTCTGCCCTTCACTTGTGGCTTCAGTTTAGCTCGGATGATGAATCCGCTCAGTCACTTCTGCTCCCTGTGAGGGAACATTAAGACGAATCAGATTTAACAGTAAAGAGTCCCTCGAGCAACCACAGGTTCAAGTGGAGCCCACCGTTGACGTGGCAGCGCATTCTGCTAGTCTTTGACGTAACACGTGGAATGCTAAATCAAATATGAACCGAGCCTCAAAGTAGCCCGCGTTGAGTGATTCATCTGATAAAGCCGTGCCTCGATGGTAACCAGAAATAGCAAACACACCTGCTGCTCACACGACACACCGTCACATATTTGTTGTTATTCTCTATAACAACGGAGCGGATGTTCAGCGCCGGCAAGAGCATTCCTGAGCCGGTCAGCTGGCGCACAGAAGGCTACCGGTTTGGTTCTGGACGGGACTCTCAGTGTGGAGTCTAGATGCCCTCCTGTTGGGTCCGCCCAGGATGAGGACTTGTACCTCAGAAGGAATGAGAAGGTGAATGATTTGATATTGGATGCCTTGTGATTGACGGGTGACCAGTCCCGGTCGGGCCCGGTTTCTGGCCCAATGACAGCTAGTTCTGGCCCACCCGGGGAGCAAACCGCCCAATCGGTGTTCCTTCACGACCTTGAACGTTCTGGTACCGAAGATGGTTCCGGCTCTGGGCCGGTGGTGGAGGCAAGCGCCGGAGCCCTGCTGCTCCTGAAACTCTGCCGGCTCTCACGGCAGCTGGATCTGCTGCACAAAATAGCAAGGTGAACAAAGAAGGCTTCACAAGAAGGCCTTACGTTGTGACACATTCCATCGCACGACAGCATTCATGCTATTTTTAAAAGCCATACCTTGTCACTCAGCCATGAGTGCATCATAAAAGAGCAAATGAATAATTCTGAGATAGTCATACAATGTAGGACATCGTCACCGCCAGTGCTTCTGATTGGCTGCCGTGTGTGCGTGTCTCTACTCGGGCTTGTAGTAAAACCTGCAGGTTTTCATTTCTGGCCGCAGAAGGATCCTGGCATCGGGCCGACGGGTACAAGTGCGTCAAGGTGTGTGTGTGTGTGCGCGTGTGGGTGTGTGTGTGCAAACAGCTAAAAACGGAAACAACGCTGCATTCTCGTGGGGTCGGCGAAGGCGAGGCGGATGTCAGCGTGTTTGAAATGCGGAATATGCGAATTTGACTTTCGTTTTCCTTTGATATTTGAGATGAGAGGGACAAATGCCTGAACAGTGTTGACATGACGGCTCGTCTACGAGCCCAGTGGGCCAGAAGGTCCAGAACGGGCAGGAGTTTGTTCTTCATGCCGGGGCAGGGCGGGTGGCCAGGGGCCCCTCCTTCCCTGACTGATCAATGCCCATCCTGTTCGCTTCTCCTTGAGTCAATGTTTAAAGAAGTAGGTGAGGAACATTAGATCTTTATCCATGTGAGGGCCCAAGTTGTCCAGTGACATCTAGTGGTGAGGCTGGACATTAAAACGACAGGATCCACAGCAGCGACGGGGTCACATCCATTGTGCTCATTTATGCTACATGCTAAATGCCTCTCGCCAGACGGAGCAACCCCACCAGAAGTGTGTGCGATACGATCAAGCACCACCACCGAGAGGAACAGAAACTGAACTCGGAAGCGACCTCCAGAGGATGTGTTGCTTGACAACCACGGCCGAGTGAAGGATGCATGAGGAGCACGGGAGGTCCTCGACGTGCATGGGAATTCTCCTTCGGCGTGAGGCCACGCTGTCTTTGCCGGTCAGAACTCACATACGGGCAAGATTTCCAAAAAAACAACACAAATGACAGAAAGAGATTGTGGCACGATCGTATATGGCGTACAACGGGCGGGCGTAGACAAAGCTGTCTTCCTCATACAGCGACTTGTGACGACGTATTCGTCTCCTCAGCTCGCCAACTAGTTCACACACTAAAATTTGTTTTGAATGACGTCGCAAACACTAGATGTCAAAATGATGGGACTTTGTTAATAAATCTTCAGGAGATGGCCAGGAACGGCGAAACTGACGTGACCTGAGCAGAAACAAGCCTCTGCTCAAACACGGCGACTGCAAACACACCAGGAATCGCCCGTTGACCTTCTATCAACTCAGCGCGCACACACACACACACACACACACACACACGCACACAGTGTATAACAACAGACGGTTGACCTTCCAGGTCAGTTGAAACATTTTGGGACTTCAGCAATGCTTCATGCATCCACAAGGTGACAGCAAAGACCCGGAAACTGCACTCCCGTTGAGAGCGAGGGAACGCTCCCCTCTGGAAATGGAGGCACAAGAACGGGTTCTCAGCGCAGCGGCGACACACAGAAAGGCAGAAAAATGACCGGATTGATCCGAGTTGATCGCTTCGTATTGGACAAACAGTCGCAAAGCCTCTTCGGAAGGCCTGGACGGGCTGGAGTGGTGCCTCTCGGCCAGAGGGTGGCAGCAGAGGAACACCACCGCCATTCTTTTAGGGGGGTAAAGAAGGCAGTGTCGTGGAGACGCAGACTCACCAACATCCAGACATTTTATTATGAAAATAAGACATTATATCTTCGGCACATCGTTCCTTCATGCATTACGTCTGATGGACTAGCACACGCACGCATGCGCGCGCGCACACACACACACACACACACACACACACACACACACACACACACACACACACACACACACACACACACACACACACACACACACACACACACAGGCGCACGCGCACAGACAGAGAGGGTATGTTTAGTTTGTTTAGTTGTGGGCCAGTCTCTCTGCTGCAGCCCCTGCGACGCGGTGCGGGTTTTCTCGGTCCGGGCGGCGGACAGAAACCCCAGGGGTGCCGGAGGTCCGAGACGTGATTATGACGGATGATTTGCAGTGTCTGCGTGTGTCTCACTGATGAAAACGTCCGACTGGAGGCTCCCGGCTGTGTCGTGTAATTGCGAGGCTTTCCTTGGCGGGCTCGCGTCGCCGATCACTTGGCCTCCTGGGCCTTCTTGGCGCTCTGCTTCTCCTTCGCCTGACAGACAGGAAAATAGATATTAGAAATTTGCAGCGTGAGCAAACCGACACTCTTCTCTGGTCCTGGTATCACGAGATCAGGTTCTCCAATCAATGGCGGGACTCTGAACACCTGATGAGACGTTAAGGCTGCCCCCGCTGGGCACCAGCCGCCACTGCAGTGGCCACCTTTGGTTGCTCAGGGAAGTTTTCATCACATTCGTCTTCTTCACGCTGACAAACTTTAATTTTAAAGTTTCCACACACCGAGTGGAGGAAAGTCACACCTCACAGAGGAAGGAGAAGGAGATAGTGAACCTCACCTTCTCCACCAGAGGTATTAGCTGCTGGTACTCGGCCAGCGTCTTCAACAGCTCCATGATGAAAGGAAGGTAGTTGTGCTTTCTTCTGATGTTCTCGATCTGCAGGAGAAAGGGGGGGTAGAATGACCTCATGATGACAGGATGAAGGAAGACCTCACACTCACACAGACATATACACACACACACACCCTGTATCTCTTGAGCTTCTGATTCTCCTCCTCGATCAGGAGCTGGTACTTAGCGATCTCTGACTGGATGGAGCTGAGGAGGGTGCTGCTCTGGTCCGTGTCCATGGGCTCGTCCTTGAGGGGGAGGGGACACGAGACCGTTACTTTCACCGGCGGGTCTTAGTTCTGGAGCGTCTGCACGGGCAGAAGTCCAGAAGCATCGCAGCGTCCACGAACCACGTGGGTCAAACTGTGTTTCTGCTGCCACCTGGTGGTGGAGCGCCGACCCTGCGGCGGCCCACAAGGAGAGCAGGGGAGCAGGAGGCCTTCGCCGCGGAGATTTGTGTGTAATCTGCTGATCCGCCTGTTAATCGCGGCTATTGAACACCGGCTCCGCGAACCCGCTCGCTAATCGATGCGTTTCGATGTCGCTCGCTTTCCGGAGCTGAGAGCGGAAGGCTCTACGGCCGCCTCACCTCGGCCAGCTGGCCCTGCAGCATGGAGATCTTCCTCTCGTAGATCATCTTCCTGTCGGACACGATGGCCATCAGGTTAAAGCGGATCTCCCCTTCGCTGTACCTGTGGAGAGGAAGCGGCGGAGAGCGGCTCAGCGGCACGCGGATAAAAAAATCACTGTTGCTAAATATTAATTTCTGCGGAGGAAATCCTTCCGCGTCGGCATATTCACTTCTGTATTCTTTTCTCGATCACCGGGCGAACGGCGCTGATCCAGTCGTCCTGGTTGCACGCGCCTGGTAACAAAACACACGCGAGGACGGCGTTAAGACGACGGTCTTCAGACGTAAAGGAAAAGAGCGGGGTTTCCTGCTCACCCAGGTCGATGGGCCCCTCCCGGAGGCCGTCCAGCTCGTACAGACGGCCGCCCACCGGCACGTAGCTCACAAAGTGAAAGGCGTCTTCGTCCTTCGCGGACGATTTGGCGTCAAACTCAAACATTTGCTGTCTGTGAAAAAAAAAAAAAAAAAAAGCAAATAGAAAAATAGTTTCAGCAAAAACAAGCATGTCTCAGAATATCACTGCGTCCCCACCTTTCTTTAAATCAGGGGTGTCAAACTCAAATACACAGTGGGCCAAAAGTCAAACAGTCATGGACCAACATTGATATTTATCCTCTAGATTTAAAAATAACCCTTTCATTTGGACCCAAGTTTTGCTTAAAAATGAATAAGGGACAAGCAAAGCTGAACACTATACATTATTTTATTTAATATTGTACACATGCAAATTCATAATTATCATTAAAAAAAACTGTCACCATTCATTTCTTAAATAAAAACGAATAAAAAACGTATGCCTCTTATTATTAACAGCCTTCTGCATTAAATTTCAACAGTAACCTTTTTCCACAGGAGAATAACAAATGTTAAAATGAAATAATAATAAACCAATTAACCAATAATAATATCCTTCAATGAATGTGAAACCATTCAAGCCCAAGTTTTGGAGCAGCAAGAAAAAGTGCACAAACAAAAAAAGGTTAATTATAGCTCAGTTTGCGACACAGTGATCTACTCTGATCTTCTGCCTTTCTTTTTGCTGGTTTTCATAGGGCTAGCACGGTGCTAGGATTAGCATATGGTTGCTACGACAACAGTCGGAGGAGAGGGCGTTTATGGGTCCAGCAGAACATTCTGGGACTTGTAGGATTAGTGGTACATCCGCTGTAGGCTAGAATTCCAACGGGCCACCTCTAATGGTCACTTGGTATGGCTTTGCGGCCAAATACAACGACACTTCCAACAGGCCGGAGTGTGACACCGAGGTGATGACCGTTTACACACCACACAACACTGAAAGTAGGTTCCGTGTGCAGGAGGAGAGCAGCTAAAAACCAGGCTTACCTCGCAAAACTGTTGTGCACTTGACGAATCACCTCCGAGTTGCTGAGGGCCAGACCTTTCATCTGGGGGGGGCAGAGAAACAGGAGGTTCATTTTCTCACACACACGCACACACACACACACACACACTATACTTTCACCACTAACAACTCTCCTGATATATTCAAATGATTCTGTCTTCTGCCGCTCTGATTGGCTAACCAGACAAGGATTTTAATAACAGCACCAATACTCAAACGATGTAAGGGGAAACCATGGCACGTGTGGTACTGATGGGGTCGAGGTGAAATCCGGCGTGACGCCCCTCGATCTGAGAGCGCCGTCAAACCGGGGCGCCTGATTGGCTGCTTCCGTGCAACTCTTGTCCATCAACTCCCTGACAAGAAGTAACATGCTACTGTTGAAACACGGAGATGCGGGAACGATTGATTGAAGACGGCAAAGGGGACAATCGGGGCAAACGGAGTGGCAGGTTTTCCTCGCCCGTGCACGGCGCCTTGGATGTAAATGAATAAACAAAAGGCGGCGGACAATCTTGTGTTACTTTGGCGACGCGTTTAAACACTTCACAGGTTTCCACTGTTTGTCAGCGGCGACACCTCGGAGGTTCAGACCACTGTTTGCGTCCTCGCCGGCACGCATAACGTGAGCTAACGGCTGAAACAACAAGAGCGACACAAAGCTGTCGCTGTTTCTATTGGCAACGGAGTGGAAAAAAAGAAAATAGCAATTAACGTACAGCGGCGTCGAAGCTCTGGGAGAACTCTCTGAACTCCGTCAGCGTGTCTCCGAGCAGCATGTCGGGGTGGGAGCAGTTGAGCAGAACGCTGACGATGGCCTGGGTGGCGCAGGCGTTGTTAATGACCTGGAAACAAACACACACATCAGAGGGACTGGTATCACAAGGGCGTCAGTTCTGTCAGCATGCGAGTATCACTCTTTGGAGTGCCTGGCTCAGTCTATAAGATACATCGTCTTCTCTCCGTCCCGGGTTTGAGGAGGAACATCTGATCCACACCAGACAGGCGTCCGTTTCCGGCCCGGGTTAAAATAAGCCGCCCAGAAGCGAACGCGCTCCGGCTTTGACTCGCTCCCACTATTTTTAGATTCTGTACTGTGTGCTACTACTTTTGGCGAGCTGTCCTTGAATGCACCGGCAGAGGTTGCAAGGCCGTCAATCCATCTTCTGCTTCTCATCCAGAGCGAGGTCCCAGGGGCAGCAGCCTCAGCAGAAGCCCAGACCCCCCCGCCTTCCCGAACACTTCATCCAACTCTTCTGGAGGACACAGTCCCTGCAGCGGTTCCTTGGCCTTCCCCGAGGCCTCCTCCCACCTCCAGAGGGACGTGCCTGGAACATCTCGCCGTCCAGGAGACCCCCTGACCAGATGCCTCCTCGTCCAGCTCTTCTGGATGCTGGAGGAGCAGCAGCTCTGCTCTGGGCTCCTCACCCTAGCTCCACGGGGAGATTGTATCCGCGATCCTCTGGGTCTCCATTTAGAAATGTGTATTTCCTTTCAAATATATGAAATAGATCCTCTGTCCGTCACAGAGCTCAAACATATTACACTCATGGGTTGTAGGGAAAAGTCCAATGAAGGGATTAATGATCTTATTGAGCAGCTGATTATGGAGCGCAACATATTTTGGCATCGACATTCATCGAGATTAATGGATGATGTTGCCATTTGTGATTGGACGAGTCGTGTTCGTACTTTCAGCAAGAAAATAATATGAAAAACCTGCTAACGTGGATTTCATCTCATTGCCATATGGGGTTTCCACCTTCACAACAGCATCGCGCCTCTTTTATTTCGGTTTGCGTACAAGGAGTTTGGCTCCGGTTTCAGTTCCACCTTGTACTGACGTGAAGGTAAACAATGACTGTACGCTGGGACGTCACACAGCATACAAAGTGTAATGTCGTTTAGTGAAGTAACACAAAGAGATAAACAATTACATGTGCATTTACAGGATGTATATTATTACTACAGGGGTGTGTCACGGTACCCTGCAAATACCTAGAGATTGTAGAAGACATGTGCAAGTAATGCCTGCTGTGAATCATCTGCCATTTGATGTTTTGCAGAAGGTAAGTTCTCCAGGACCAGAAGGATCCACCCACCTGTTTGGCGAAGAAGATGTGGTCCAGCCTGGAGTCCTGGACGATGGACCCTGCAGGTTCCTCTCCGGGCTGCCATTTGAAGAGGAAGATGAGGCCGTGGACGGGCCTGGGAACAGCAAAGGATCGCTTAGAGGACAGGTGCGTGTGTGTGTGTGTGTGTGTGTGTGTGTGTGTGTGTGTGTGTGTGTGTGTTAGAGAGTGAATGAGATAGTAAACATACTTCAAATTGTCAAAGTTCTCGGGCTCCATGCTCCAGATCTCCTCCACCTGGGCACCTTTGCAGCCTGGTAGAGACAGGCATAGGATAAGGCAGTTAAAGGCATAATATTGTACTAGTTTTCTTTTAAAAATCTGCGGGCTGAGCGCGGTGTCGAGGCGGCAGCGGGCGGCTCTTTGCCGGGGCGGCTGCTTTTCACCCGCCGCTGCTTTTGAACGCTGAGTAATGCTAGCCGCTTTAGCTTGTCTGCGTTATCAACCGAGAAACGCTCTCGGATGGAGCTTTGCTCTTTTAGCTGAGCCCTCGGGCCGGGGTGTTACCGGTACCCCGTTGTGTTGTGAGTTAACGGTTAATTTGTTGTTATTCCATTTTTACCAGCGGCTAATTCAGTAGTAGCATTAGGCTCCGGCGCCGCCTCCATGCTAGCGCTAGCCAGCGAGCGCGCTAGCTAACCGCTAGTGCTAGATGGGATTGAATGAGCTGCTAACGCGGACTCACCGAAACCCTTTATCAGCTCCGTGAAAACCCCGGGATCGCTCTCCATCAAACACCACTCTCCTGCGCTTCCAGCCATGTTAAAATAGAGTCCCCCTTTCCGTGGAAACACACCACACGTACGCGGGATGCTAATCCTAGCTCTTTTTTTAGCAGCGCTGCCCAGAGTCAAGCTAATGTCTCTGCGCCGGAGTGAAGCGCCGCGCCGTTCGAGAGAGTGGCTGCGCTTGTTTTATCCAGCGGCGCACACCGACGACCGACTCGCAGTCATTGAAATACAAGCCAACTATCATCCAGTTGTTTTCTACTTTTAAAATACATAAACGCATGTAATTTAACCTAGAAATAAGACGAACTGTTTTTCAGAATGGAGCTGAATTGTTAGAATTCAAACGCGGTGAGGGGTCTGTACCCGCCTCGCTGAGGTAGCCCGGTTACTAAATGAAGTGAAGACGTGAAACAGGCAGTGAGTAGACGGTCCACGGTGTTTATTCCACGGGGCCTCTGCAGCTGCAGGGACGCACTTTCCATCATCTTACTTGCAAAAAACAACTCTATCTCGATAAAACCGGGCCGCCGCTACAGAGCAGCCACGCAAACATGCAGCGGATAAAGTTTTCTAAGGCACACTGGGATTAAGAGGAAGCAAACATACAAAGAGTGAGTAGAAAAACAAAACATTTCCGTGCAAAATCAGGATGAAACGTTACATATTTTGCTATTAAATGTGTTTATTATTAAAAAAACAACGTGAGTTCAACCATGAGATAAACTGGATGCAGGATGAATGGAAACAAATCGTGCATTTCAGCGGTGCAACCATTCACAAGCTTTCTTTAAAATGACAGCTTTATTAATAATAACAATGACGATAATAATAATACTGTACATCCCTGGATTTACATGGATGTAAGTCAACATCAACAGTCCATCTGATAAATAAATATCGCTGTGCCAAGGCGCTGTGTGAGGTGTGAGCTGGAGCAGACGTCCGACGGAGTCGGGAGTCGAGCAGAACCAGGAGAGTGGACGGTCATTGGGTGGATTCGGACCGGTCGCCAGGCGCCGACTCCCCCGACCCCTCCGGGGCACAGCAGGGGGCGCACTGTTGGATCAGGGGTAATAGTTTGCCCTCCTGATGGAGCTGCTTGGTGTCAGAGCCACCGCCAATGCAGTTCCCGTTGATGAAGACTCTTGGAACCTGGAGACACACACACACACACACACACACGCACGCACGCACACACAGTTACCGATTTGCAGCGTCAGGACAGGGTGGGGGTTTAATCATGTCCAGAGGCAAGAGTTGAACGCCCAGGAAGTTGCTGACTGCAGCCACATCTTGTCACACAGCCACAGCACCGAGTTGCCCCACGAGCATCTTAAACTCTTTAAAACTGCTTTCATCTGCTGACTGGTCTCATCAGGAACTCCTCTGCTTTTACCTTGTGATTCTTGACTAGCATTAATACACTTTCCTTATCCCGTAACTAGTATATAAGCAACTCTGTCTGCTTGTATTAGTAAATATAACACAACTGCGATTCGACTCTTTCTAATTTCCATTTCTTGACTGCTGCACTCTGTTTGGTTTGAGCATCTCCAGTCATCGGTAAACATCGATCGATTGGCCAGCCTGAAGCTTCTTGTCAAATGATGGAGTTCATTGATGTCCACGAATACTGCTGATACTCCAGGCACGCACACACACGCAAACACACACACCCTGATGAGATGGTCCTCACATTGACAAGCGCTCAATGTCCAAACAGCACAAAACAACTACTACCATGTTGGAAATATGGAAATCCTTGTTATTGAAAAGGAGAAATGTATATAAATAAAATAAAAAACTGTCATTGATTGCACCGATTTATATCTGATCACGTTTTATCATTAATAATCTTGTTGTTTGGGCTATGCTCCCTTCAAGGGCCAGTCACCTGCCTCCATCAAACCCGGCAGCCAATCACCTGCCTCCATCTAACCCGGCAGCCAATCACCTGCCTCCACCAACTGCATCCATACACCTCCTCCCTGGTCCCCCTCCAGACCTCCAGCCTGGCCCTCGGACCCTCATTATGAACGTGAAACATGGTCTTGCCCGGTTTAAGCGGAACGAACCATCAGCTTAAAGATGGTCGCCGTTCAATTCCGTGGGAATTCACGGTTACATCACCGTTGTTGTTGCTGTCATGAGCGTGACCAAACGGAGGCAGCTGTTGGCGTGAAGGTGCCCAGAGATGAACACCATGGAGACGGGCTCCGCTTTGCCCGAAAGGAAAGGCGTTCTTACGGTTCTGGCCCCGGTCATCTGGGCCAAGGCCTCCTGCAGCCTCCTCCCGTCGCCGTGCTCGTCCAGCTCGATCACTTTGTACGTGGCGCCGATTTCCTTGAAGACGTTTTTAGCCATCTTGCAGTACGGGCAGGTGGTCTTGGAAAATATCACCACGCAATTCTGGGACACCACCTCCTGTGAAGGACAGGCAGGAGGACGCGTCAACCGTCTGCTTCCGGAAAACACGATGACCTCCGAAGCGCCTCGGAGGACACAAACACGACACCACGGCTCTCACCCTTTGGCGTATTGATAATCAGGCTTTTCACTGGCTCAGCTCGGAAAATAACCAAACGTGAGCCTGACGGCTTTTCACGCGAGACGCTTCCGTTCGCTCATGACCTACAGCTTCTCCTCCACCCGGGGTCACCTCGGGCCGCTCACAAGGTCACCAAAGACATGCGAGAACCATGTTCGCGGGCGTCAGGACGACCGGGCGCGTACTCACGTGGACGTAGCTGGCGCAGGCGGAGCTGCTCAGACCTCCGGCCGTGCTGGACGTTAGATTCCCCATCCTGCAGGAGACAGAGGGACAGGGGCAGAGGTGAGACCTGCTGGCTCCTGGTGCTGAGGACCACGCCGGCAGGCAGGGTGGAGCTCGGTGACCTGAGAGACATGAAGAAGGTGCAGGGGAAGGCCAGGTGGAGGCCGAGGGCCAGCGCCAGCACCAGCACCAGCACCACCGCCGCTCCGCGCACTAGGACACAAACGTCCATGGCCGCGGCTCCTGGAGGTCACCGGAAACCCGTTCGCCGCAGGTCCGACCGCGGCCCGGTTAAATAGCCGGTTAATCCGGGATTAGCCGGTAACGTGTCTCCGACGAGGAGGTCGGTCTGGAGGGAGGCGCGCCAGACTCCATTGAAAATACACCCGAGTTAGGAAATCGCCCGCCGCAGGGACGGAGGAGAACCCGCCGGGACCGGATGGCGGTTCCGGAGGAACACCGGCGTCTTGGTTACCGTTCGGCTTCCGGTCCCAGCCCGTGCCGGTGTTTATCTGCGTCTGGCGGCGTTTTACTTTCGCGGCCGCCGCGACCGCGCTCGAAGAGCCGCAGAGACGCGGCGGACTCCCCGGTCGGACGTCGGCGGGAATCACGAACCGGTGTGGGCTTCCTGCGGGGAACGCGGCGTGACGTGAGACGGACTCTTCCGGCGTGAACGTGGGTTCACTTTTGCACGGCGTGACGTCGTCGGCGGGGAGGGGGGGGGGGGGGGGATTCGATGACGTCTCGTCTTCGCCAAATCTAGACGCCGCACGGCGAACCCGCGGAAGCCGCGGCGCGTTCAGCGGAGCCCGGCGGGATTGACCTGCGGGAGCCGCTCCGAGCCGCCCGGACGAGACTTCCGGTCCGAGAAAGCATGGCGAACAACCGGGAAAACGGCGCCGGGCCTCACTTACGTGAACACCGGAAGTGGCCGCGGTCCCTTTGAACGTGACGCCGGCGACGTCACGAGGGGCGTGGCCCCGCGGGGTCCACGTGACGCAACGCCCTCGCCGATGGATCACGCTCACGCCTTCACGCACAGTCCCGCAAGCAAGGAGACAAGCGGATGAGACTTTATCAGATGGCGCCGGGAATCCAACCGTCAACCCTCGGCTGTGCCAGGCGGCGCTGCTTCCTGTCCTTTGGGGTTCACCTGAGGACAGAACATGGGAGATGATCTGGAGATGGACGGAGGGAGGGAGAAGATCTGGGTGGAAGGACGCTGAGGTTTAGATGAAGACCGGAGAGGTTTATGGATGGTCTTATATGATGAAGCCTGAAGTGTCGGGTCAGCTGGGCTGCAGAGGAGGAACACCTCCGCCGCTGATGCTGGCGTCCACAGGAGACAGAAGAAAATACTGCTGCTAAAAACTTCAGGGATGTTTTAGCTGATTGTCTGGCATCTTCTTGCAGAGCACCATTTAAAACCCATCACAGTGACCGGTCAGATGTTCTCTTTGGACAAAATGGGCAGAAGCAGTGAGAAAAAGAGCGACCGAGAGGTCCAGAATCTAATGTCCTGCTGGACCATAGTCCGTGGTTATTATTCCAGCTTCCACCTCCGTGGCGTCCACGTCCTCTTCCTCTTCTTTTCCTTCAACGCTTTTGAGCGTGGAGCTGAAGGTGCACATCACCATACCGTGGTTCCTCTGCCTGTGGGAATGCTAAGCTAAAAGCTCCCCTGGAGGAGGCTACTTCCTGGAACCAAACCGGAGCTGGACACTTCTTGGACCTGTTCTGTCCAAATGTATCTTCTGCCACTCTCTCATGCACTCTCATTTCAGCCCCGGCATCAGGAGGTTCGCCTCTGACATTTAAAAGTGATTTGCCCAGCGGAGCGTTGGACTCATTAGCAGCCCTCGGTAATTGGAATGATACAAGGCTAGCTAGCGCCGCGCAAAAACAAGCTTTTTTTTGGGGGGGGGGGGGTCTGCAACCTCATTAAGTTTGAATCAAGAGTTGAGCAGACTGTGTGTGTGTGTGTGTGTGTGTGTGTGTGTGTTCCTGGTTTCTGCTGCCATCTTTGGACACAAGATGATAACCAGGTGACACACTGGAATCCAAAGCTCTGAAAGCTAACCGATGCTAATTAACACAGTTCAAACCCCAGCGTTGATTTGTACAGGGTCCCTCATGGGAAGGGGTCTGGGCAGGGGTCCGGACCCTCTGCCCCCCCCCCCCCCCCATCCCCCGGACCCCCTGGTCCCCCCAACCCTCCTGCTGTGAGCAGGAAAGTGCACAAGAAATCTCTTTTTCCATTAGCGGGCATTCAGTTTCCCAAAAACTGAAATTGAAGGCCGGAAACCTGGCTGGTGAGACCGAGCCGAGACAGGAGATGAGAAAACACACACACACACACACACACACACGGTGTCTGGAGGGGAATCAAAGCTGGAACGAATCACCCGTCCTCCCCCCCCCCCTTCGCCCCCTCGGAGGGGCTCCAGCGCTCCTCCCTCTTCAAAAGGCAGGAGGGAAATGCATTCGTTCAGAATTAATATTTCCCATTTAGCGCGCGGTGCCAGACACGGGAGTCGGGGAATCAATCACAAATCTTAAGGTTTGTGATGAGGCAGCACGGGAGCGCTGTTCCTCAAATAACATTTTCTTTTTTTGAAGCCCAGGGTGGAGATGCATCATGTCAGGAGTGGATTCACGCCGTCGAGCAGATTTATGGTTTCTTTTTGCCTCGGCCCGGGCCTCGTCCAGGCGCAGACTCCGGAAGTCAAGAGCCTGAGGAGGCGCCCGTGTGAGCGGACACCAAAACCACCCCTGATTGCTTCGCGCCGGGCGGAGCTTCGAGGCGTCAGGGAGGTTTTCCCCCAGGACGACAGCGACACGGCAGATCAATACGGGATTATTTCAAGCAGGAATCATGAACCCTTGGCACCGCGGGCGGGGGGGCCGGGGTGAGTGCAGCGGCAGCTCACGGTGAGAGGCCGCCAGGACGCCAGAACATCGGTTAAGTGCTTTGAGAAGGGGGGGTTTGAAATGAGCAAAGTCCACATCCTGTTGCAGATACCGGCAGCGAGTGTGTTTGGGTTCAGATAGCTGGTGGTTATGGCTTTGCTAAGTGCTTGACCGTATTCTGAGTGATGGCGGCACAAGTCGAGCCCCCCCGATATTCTCCAAGTGGACACGGTCTCCTTGCTGCAGTGAGCAGATATTAACCCTCGCTCTTGTAAGCAGTAGAGAAAATGCATGGATGACTGACTGAACATCACGAGGTTTGAAATCAACCACTCCGGTTTCTCAGAGGAAGAACGTCCCGATGATGAAAACCCACCAAACTTCATTCCATGAAAACACCCCGCATTCAAAAAAACTGGGGTGTCCGGTCCTGTGGTGTCACCAGCCCCCCCAACCCGCGCTGCGGCTCGGAGCCGACCAATCGGGGCTCGGCCTCTAATTCCGACTTAGAACTCCGACATTCTTCAGGGAATAAGACTCGGGGTCGTTCCCGGTGGCAGGGTGTCTTTGGGCGGCCATTAACGTGATCTACATCACGCTGACACATTGACTCCAGGCTTGCCCTGCGTCGCTGTGACAAACCAGAGGCGGCACGTGGAGCAGGAGGAAGGTGGGAGAAGATGGAGCAGGAGGATCAGGAACAGGAGAAGCAAGTGGAGGAGGGTCAGGAGGAAGGGGGGACCTGCTGACACAGCGTCTCTCTGGTTTCTGCATCTATTTGTGATCCAGGCCCGTCCGGGATATTAGCAGTTTTTTTCATGCCCCCCGTTTGTGTCCCCGCACGGCGTCCTGGGGGGTTTCTGAGGAACACGGGGACGAGAACCTGCTGCCGAAGTGGAAACCTGTCCATCACACTGACGCCAAAAATACATTCACCGGCGTCAGCTGTTAGACCAGATAGAGGAGAGTGGACCGGAGGTGAGACACCTTCTGCTAAATGAAGCTGCGAGAACTGTTCTCGCCTTCTGGGCGCTGAACCCGGTTCCCTCCCTGTCTTGCAGAACATCTGCTCGGAGAACTTGTGCACGCACAGCTGGTCTTTGCCAGAAGGTCGCTGGCTGGATTCCCACAGGGGGCCTTTCTGTGTGGAGTCTGCCTCTTCTCCCCAACATCTGCGAGGGGTTCCTCCAGGCTCCATCCACAGTCCAAACACAGGCGGGAGGTTCCAGAGGTGTGATTGAATGGTTGTGTGTCTATGTGACACGTGGCTGACAGAGTGAATTTTGTATCTCTACATGATCTACATATTCTCCCTAATCCTCACACAGACATACAGCCATTCACCCTTTCATTCACACGTCTCCCAAGAACCTCCTGCATGTTTTAGGACTGTCGGAGGAGCCTGGAGAACCCGGAGGTACCCCACGCTTAAATTAAAAATCATTCGATGAAACATTTTTATTCTGAGTAACGGCTGGGGTTTTAAAACCCTCAAACACGACTTGTTTCATTTGCCTGGGTGAAAATATGACTACATTGTCCAAACACGTATCGAACGACAGGCTCGCGTATTTCTCCGACATAGACGACCGCTTTGGGCCGAGACTCCGATACTTAAGAAATATCTCACTCGTAGCCTCCATTGATCAGAGCGTAGCTCTCGGCCATCACTTGATCGAGTGCTGTGGAGTTTATGCTTAACAGGCATTTGGCAGCGCTTGCGATAATTCATTTTCAGTCACTTTGTCGATGAGTTAACACTGAAATCCATAGCACTTATCACGGGGGTAAATAAAGTGCGTGTCAGTGCCGTTTTTCACATTGGAACTGGATATTTATGTGTTTGGGAGCCGTCAGACGGCGTCCGGACGCCATGTCGGCTCTGCAGGAGCCCGCTGCGCTGTTTTAACTTGATTCATTTTGCTGTTATTTTGGTTCAATATGAACGGGATTGTCAGGAATGTCGCACGGAGCTGATAACGGGGAGCCAATCCCAGCTGACGCCGAGTGATAAGCCACTTTCATAATCTGAACCGCTCACCTGTCAATCACAGGGCCACCTATGGAGACATCCAACCATTCACCCTCTCATTCACACCCACGAATGTTTACCGTCTTCGGTGAACCTGCTGGCTATTTTTGGCCTGCGGCAGGAGGATGGAGAACCTGGAGAGAACCCACGCAGGCATGAGGGAGAACATGCATCTGACATTTATTCACGATCTATGTCAGCGTAGTGCATTTTTAATGGACACAGTGTAAAGTGCATTAGGCATCGTAAACCCTGCAGTTCCTTATTCCAGGATACACACAGACACACACACACACACACTCACACAAGCAGCTAAAACAGCTGGGCATTTTCCCTTTTACAGTCACCTGAACAGAAGAGATTACAAACAGGAACACAAGCGTTACAGTACCACCAGCCCGCCCCCCAGCATGGAGCCATGTTTTTGGCCTGCGTATATTCGTACAAGGAAATTACAAATCTAGGAAAATCTGTTTTTGTTTATAACAATACAGAGTTCAGAGCAGCTGGTGTCCTGTGTCACGTGTCCTGTCCTTTTAAGGATGATGCATTCGTGGAAGCAACGAATATCGCAGAATGTTCCCGTTAGCACAAGCTAATCCCGAGTTTGGAGCAGTGAGCCACTGAAATGCCTTTTTTTCTTGCAGCTGGGGAAAAGAGGGACGGTATTCTGCGACCTGCTCGTGTCTCACCGGAGCTGGAGAGGCGTCTTTTCTCCATGCTGACGCTGAGACATCGATTTGGGTTCACCGCCACGCCGCCAAAGTCACCTTGCAGCCGGAGCTATGGGAGGAAACGTGGTATTCAAAGCAAAGGCACGGCGCGTTTTTGTTTTTGAGACGACTGGCGTTAAGTTTGCACATTCTTATTTTTTTATGAGTAAAGGTCATTGCTTCACAGGTTGAATCTCTCCTCAAGATGTTGTGTTCTTGGCACGCACACACACACACACACGCGCGCACACACACACACACACACACACACACACACACACACACACAAAGGTTTTACTGGCATTTATCCTTGTATTGTAGTGTTTATTATGGAGTCAAACTGTTGGTGTTCTTGTGTTACCAACCTGAGGGGGAGCCGGGCCTGCAGACACTCTCCCTGCAGAGTCCCAGGAGCCTGGAGGGGAAAGAGGGTTTATTTATTTATTCGTATGCGCCAGAATAAGGAAACACTTTTCTTCTGACGACAGAGCTTTCAAGATTCAATGTTATTATTGTCATACTCGTGATAAGAAATGCTGATTCAGACCACGCAATGAAATTCTTACTTTGTACACTTCCTTCAGCTTACAGAGACGTAATATAAGAATAGTACAAATGGTAAGTACATTATTGAGCACCGGTAATTCAAGTACACAAAGAGTACTAACGAAGAAACGAATTACAAAGTAATATAAATGAAGGAGAGGGAGTAAAGTGGTTTTTCTGCTGTGTGTGAGGAGTTCAGGGGTTTGACAGCCTGTGGGGAAAAGCTTTTACCTTCTGCAACATCTATCACACTAAACACATGTGTTACACATGTGTTTAGTATGTGACTCACACACACACACACACACACACACACACACACACACACACACACACACACACGCACACACACACACAGGGCATCCTGGTACTGAAGCTGAGCTGTTTAACTCCTGACATCCAGATGCTATGCGTCACGGTTAGCTGGCATTACTGATGCGACATGAAGTTACCAACCAAATCAAATATCTATGAGACCTATTTCCATTTTCTTCCTCTACGAACATTTAAGTCTACTTCCACGGAGAAAAGCCGCTGTTTAACGGTCAACATGACAGAAACGAGCCAAAACAGCTGACTCATTTTCAGCTAGCTCCGGAGTTAGCATTGACCTCGACGCGAGCTAGCTAGCTAGCTGGCTAGCTTGACACCGGACATGGACAAGACCACAAAAAAAAAAAAAAAAACGGCCAGTTTCTTACCGGCCATTTCAAATGCGAAATGGCCGTTTGACGCGGACACCAGAGCGCCCGGATCGGTGTAATCCGGCGCACATCTCCTCACCTGCCGGCGGAGCGGCGGCTAGCGAACGGTTCCTTCGGCTTCGGCGCCATATTGGTTCGTCCGGAGGGCTGGCGGCCGGAGCAGCGGCCGCAGGAGCCGGCGCGACAGCGACACCTAGCGGCGACAAATGGTATCACACCGAGGAGTGACTTCTAAAATCATAGGAAGAATAAATGCTGTTGAATGGAGGGTTGAGTGAAAAAGACAAGATAAATATGGGAGTATTTCTACGCTGTCAGCACCTGTTTTTTATTTACTTTCATCAGAATCTATCTTCCAACCCTTCACACCTGCACAGGTAATGCCTTGGCGTTATCACAGCGACAGCGTCTTATTGGCAGCTTTGTGTTACATTCACTTTTGCAGGATTTTAATTGTTGAGCTCTTAGTTCAAGGTGCAGCGTTTCACCCCGCCCTTCACAGCGAGAAGGTTCTCGGTAGGATTCTCAGGTGGGTAGTGCTTTCTGTGTGGAGTCTCCATGTTCTCCCTGTGTCTGCGATGGGGTTCCTCATGGTTCTCCGGGTTCCTCCCGCAGTCCAAACCCCGGTGTGTGAATGGTTTATGGTGTGAATGGTCTCTATAGGAGGCCCTGACATTGGTGAACAGTGAACCCGCCTCCGGTCCGATGACAGCTGGACAGGCTCCAGCCCCCTGCGACCCTGAACACAGGAGAAGCATTATAGATAACAAGCCAACGAAGGAAGGAATGAATCTTAGCTGGGCCTCAGAGAGCGCGTCCTGTTGACTGCCTCCCCCTCGGAGGTGCGTGGAGACTCTCGCTGAAAAACAACAGATGCCGCGGCGGCTATATATATTTCTCAGACAGAACAATTTACGGGACCATCACTATTAATCACGGGCGTGGAAAGCGGGGCTGCCTAACTCATCCTAACTCAGCCCCCTCCTCCGCCTCCAGCGCCGTCCAAAGGTGAGCTGCAGATGCATTTGGTCGGCACTCAACGCCCGCCGGCATAGCAATGAGCCGTGTTGATTTAATATCCATTTGCCACATGCATTTCCTGGGACATGTAATCAGTCCACAAGGTTCTGCAGGAGGCTGTCATGAATCTCATCCAGTCAACTGTTAACCCCCCCAAACACACACACACACACACACACACACACACACACACACACACACAAACACACACAGTGGACAATCATCAGCTCACCAGCGGGACTCAGCAGATCCAGCCGCCGATGTTGATTACACTCATGACTCAGGGAGCCGATTGGCTGTCGGGGCGCAATCATGCATACGCTTTGTTTTTCTTCGGGATGGAGGTGGGGGTGGAGGTGGAGGTGGAGGTGGAGGTGGAGGTGGAGGTGGAGGTGGAGGTGGAGGTGGAGGTGGGGAAGTGATGCCTTTGAATCTTCTATCAGGTGATTGTGATTTATTGCGACGCACAAAAACCCAACCCAAACAATCCGTGACCTCTGATTGGTGGGTTAGCTCCCTTCAGGGGTCGCCACAGCCAATCACCTGCCTCCCTCTCACCCTCTCTTACTCACTTCCTGTCCCCTTCCCTCCATCCATAAACCTCTCTGGTCTTCCTCCAGACCTCCTCCAACCTCAGCATCCTTCTACCCAGATCTTCTCCATCCCTCCTCTGTCCACGTCCAAACCATCTCAGTGTGACTCGACCTCCAGAACATCTAGCATGTTCCGTCCCTCTGATGGCCTCCTGGTCCTCTCCGTCCTCCTCACTCCCACAGAGGAACCGCCACATCTTCACCTCTACCTCCTGTCTTCTCCTCGGTGCCTCGTTTGGCTTTTAAAGAGGGCTACGGCGGTGTGTGTGTGTGTGTGTGTGTGTGTGTGTGTGTGTGTGTGTGTGTGTGTGTGTGTGGCGTAAGTGTTCTTCAGCCTGCTGTCAGCAATGATCACCTCTCGGTCATCTCGGGTGGAGATGGGAGGAGGAGAGAGGAGGGCACGAATTAGACAGTTGGTGTTTGGAAGTCTATAAAGGACAGGTTGCAATTCTTTTGACTGCGTGTGTGTGTGTGTGTGTGTGTGTGTGTGATAGGGGAGGCGGACACCGGTTGTTTGGGAGTCTGGGTGTGTCAGGAGAGATTTCACAGCTGCCTGAGCAGAGGACTCCCGCAGCTCGGTGGAAGCGCCTGAGACGTGGCGGTTTGAACTCCAGGCCGAGCGACTTGCTGCCGCACGGCGGCGGCGAGCTAACCGTGACGCCGCTAGCGCTCTGAAACTGAGACACGCTCACGTTTAACTCATTATTGGTCCCCTTCGTTTGTATCTTTGCAGTTGTGCTTCCCCCCTGAAGAGGGCGGAGTTGCGTCGTCTCAGCGGCAGGGAGCGTGACCGACCGCCACATCCACGGCTACTGAGGTCCAGCACGGAGGTCCAGCACGGAGGTCCAGCACGGAGGTCCAGCACGGAGGTCCAGCACGGAGGTCCGGAGGTCCCTTAAGACACAAACTGAATAGGTTCCAAAAATGGGTTCATTTGTTGATTTTTTTCATATCTTCTTCTTTTCCTTTGGCTTCTTCCCTCCAGGGAACCTTCCACCTTCTCCATCTGACCCTGTTCTCTGGATCCTCCTCTCTCACACCAACTACCTTCAGATCCTCTCTCACAACATCCATCCATCTTCTCTGTGGTCTTCCTCCAGACCTCCAATATCTTCCCTCTCCCTCCTCTGTCCAGGACCCAACCTTCTCTGACCTTCTCTCCAGAACATCTACCATGATGGACTCATTCCTGATCCTCTCCATCCTGGTCGCTCCCAAAGAGAACCTCAGCATCTTCATCTCTGCCTCCTGTCTTCTGGTCGTTGGCAGTGTTCGTAGATCTTCTCACCAGTGTCTCCTCCAGCTTTCCTTTCCTTCTGGCTGATGTTCTTCCATCTCTTCGTACCCCTGACACTTTCCTCCACCCATTCCGACCTGCTTGAACTAATTCCTCTACCTCCTCTCCACTCTCTCCTTCCTACGCTCTGGACTGTTGACCCTATCGCACTAGGATTTTTTTGCTAACTTAAATATATTTTCCACATTTAAATTTACAGAAAACAAATTCATTCCAACCCCAGCAAAACTCCCAAAACAAGGATATTTATCTAGAAATACCCTGAAAAAGATATGAATAATGTAAAATCGTGGTGATTGTAAACTTGCTTTCTTACGGCCCATGATGATTATTTAAAAAATACATCAAAGATATAAAACGATGCCACAGAAGAGACAGGAACACCACAGCAGATTCCAAGTGTCAGGGATGCTGGAAGCTGCGAGGTGTTCTTCAAGGGACCTGAATACTTCTGCTAGTGCTTTACTGTGTTTTCATCCCAAATAGAATCCATAAAGACACATGGACACATGATTACCAGAGGAATGGTTGGGTTAGTATCTACTAGGATATGGAAGAGCATCAGAAGACCAGAAGGAAAGGAAAGGTGGAGGAGACAGTGGTGAGATGATCTACAAACACTGACAACGACCAGAAGACAGGAGGCAGAGCCGGAGGTCCAGAAAACCGGGTCAGATGGAGAAGATCCCAGAAGGTCCTGGAAGGGAAAAGCCCACAGGAAGAGGAGAAGAAAGAAGAGCGGTCCAGGCCTGGGAACGAGAAGGTCCGGCCCGGCTGGGATAGGCTCCGCCCCCGCCAGCGGATCAGAGAATGAACGAATGAACGCGGGTCACCTCGCACGTCTCCGTCAGAGGAGGCTCCGGATCTTCAGCTTATCTGGATTGTTTTGATAGAAACGCAGGACTGGTCCCGAGGGCGCGAGCGAGGGGAGGTTATCTGCTGGCGTCCTGGACCCTGGAGATAAGAAAACATCGCCTGCAGCCTCTCCGCCTCACACCTCCACCTTATCTTCCTCAAGAAACCCTGCGCCTCTCCATCCACGGGGGAGTTTCCTCGACCTCGCAGCGCCAACTCTTTATCTGGTGCGGCCGCTGTCAGGAGAGGTCTCACCACGCACCCGTTAGACCTGAAGGAAGATCTATCTTGGATGAAGAACACACGCTTCCTCTTCATCAGCTCCTTCCTGCGCTCTGTGGCGCCGGCGGCGTCGTTTCACGTGCGGCGCGGAGACGCTGAGGAACATCTGAGGACCATCTGAGGACCATCTGAGGACCATCTGAGGAACACGTGGACCCTTGATTGACAGCCGGGATCCACACGTCTCTTCCAAGTGGCCGACGTCGCAAAGACACGGCCCCGCCCCCTCGGTCTCTGGCCCCGCCCCCTCGTCGACCACGGCTCTCCAGAACCTTCTGGAAGAGGCGGCTGACCTTAGCGGTGTTGCACCCCCCCCACACACACACACACACACACACACTGTCTCTTCTACATCAGCTGGTTTTATTCACACAAACACACCGTCTATTCACTGCCATTAATACCCCCCGCCGCATAACTCCAGGGATCACTCACTGGTTACCATGGTGATGAAACCCCTCTGCAGATGGATGTGCTAGCGTGTGTGTGTGTGTGTGTGTGTGTGTGTGTGTGTGTGTGTCCCGTGAGCTGACTGTACCTGCGTCTCAGCAGCCCCCCCGCAGACGCCGGCGCCTTCCGAGTGGCTTTGACAGCTGTCGACTTGAGGAGCGCTCACCTGCCGCTGGGCGAGCGGGGGGGAGACGGGATGGGGGGGTAAGATGGGGGGGGCACTGTCAAGGTTGTTTTCCCACACAAACTGTGTGTGTGTGTGTGTGTGTGTGTGTGTGGGTTCACTCTTCATTGAAACATTGTTGAAATGATGGCAGGATGAGGGAAGAGAAAGAAAGAGAAGAAATGGTGTCGCTGGTGTTGGAGAAATGAAGGAGTGAATTCAGGAAATAGACAAATGAAGGATTCAGAGAAGTAACAAACAAACGAGCTAGTGAACAAATAACAGATGAAAGAATGGATGAAAGACAAGCAATAGAACAAATGATAAAAACAAACAAACGAATGAACGCATGAACAAATGAAAAGATAAACGAGTGAATGAATGAAGGGAAGATCAAACACATAAATAAGGAACAAACAAAAGAAGGAAAGAACAAACGGAGGAAAAACACATGAATGAACAAACGAAAGAACGAATAGATAAACGAAGGAACAAACAAATGAATAAATGAACAAAGGAGAGAAGGAGCGACGGTTGGGCCCGGAGTTGCTCCCGGACAGAAGTTCCTCCTGGCCGTTCGTACCGTGTTGGCGGCGTCCTCACAGGCTCCGCCCACAAGCCAGTCGTGTAAATGGCCCGGGGCAGATGAGGGGACCCGGCGCCCGGGGTTCACTTTCTGCGGAAACAATCGATTCTGCCGCTGGTCGGTCGGAAGCCCACGGTTCGCTCCCTTCCCTCTCCTTGAAGGGACAGAACACACAAACATGGTCGACCTTCACCCTGACCTTCGGCTCCAGAAGATGGTGGACGGAGGTCTTTCTCACTCATTCCTTTGCAGAGGGATGGTGGATTCGTGGGCTGGAGACGGCCGCGCACCGAGCCGTCACTCTGTTCGGCGTCGTTCCTCGCCGGGTTCCAACAACAGGTAAAAACAGGTGATCGTCCGCCCTCGGTTTTCTAGCGTCATCTCTTGGTTGTTCCCGTGTGACGAGGACGGAGGTCAAGCCGCCTCCTTACTGCTAACATGCTAATCGCCGCCGCAATCTTTAATAAGATTTTTTTCTTTTTTTCATTGGATTACGCCGTCATCGTGGCAGCGGAGTTGCGAGGCGCTTCCTGTTTCGCCGGAGTCTCTGGACACCTGAGACTCCACCGGCAGAATCAGGGAGAACCTCACTGTTTGTTAGCGTTAGCATTCGCAAGGGGCAATGCAGTAGCACCTCAGTGCTAAACCTTTTTTTCTGTTTAATATTTTCTGAAACAGAATGTTTGCCCAAAAAAAAGGCCTCCAAGCCCGCCGCTATATAGAATTAATATATATTTATCCAGTAACGGATAACCAATTTATGTTGTTGTTGTCGAGGCTCCGTTTGTCCGACAGTTCCCACAACCGGCTAAAAATGGGTGTGAGAACATGAAACCCCCCGCCGGAGCTCTATCCTTAGAACAGCCCCCCCCCCCCGCGCCCCCAAAGGACAGCTGAGCCCCAAAACACCTGCTCATCTGACCACCGGGTCCCACCCACATATAGACATGCAACCGCTCAGCATCTCGTCCACGTGTCCAGAAGGTTCGGGGTCCCCGATGAACCTCCTGGGGGTTCGACGGTCCAGGCCGGTCCGATTCTCCGGAAGAGCTTCGTCACAAACGTCTGCATCCGAGCGCCGCTTATCTTTAGCGTCCGAGCGCCGGACGGGAACGGCGGATGCGTCGTGAACGGGATGAAACATCCGTGGTTTTCTTTGCCATTGGACTTTGGACTTGTAAACACTGCAGGAACACGACGTACAGGAAGTAAAGGAGGTACAGGAAGTGCTAGGAGACACACGTCACCTGCAAACCTTGTTTGTTTCAAAGGCGCCGGTTATTTGGCGAGCCGGCGAGCCGAGCTGCCAATCGCTGTCAGATTAAGCGCTAATGCTGACATCAACTTGGCCACATCTCTTTTAACACAGCGCATGTGCACACACACACACACACACACACACACACACACACACAGAGTCCTAATCCTCCCTCCTGTTACAGTTTATCCACAAACTCTACAGTACCCGTAAGACCTTCACCAGACCTTGTGTGCGGCGTCCGGATGGGAGGCCGGGAGCGGCGGCGGCGGCGGCGGCGCATATTTATACCTGAGAGAAGCGATTGTGACAGGCCTGTTCCAGGACGGCGGACGGCTTTGACAATCTCACAATGGCGTCTGCAGGGACGCTCCGGCTGGCGGGGGCCGTCCCCGGGCCCGAGGCGCCAGAAAAATTGCGGGGAGAATTTCCGGCGACGGCGAGGAGACGGATGCGTTTAGCGGCTCAAATGTTAGCATCGGTGGCGGCGGGAGGAGGGGATGGAACGGCGACACAGACGCAGAAATAGGACGGGGAGATGTGAAGGAGTTTACTTTTTTGTAAAAAATCTCAACGCCAACCCCCACTGCCATCACACACACACACACACACACACACACACTTGCAGACATAAAGGATGAACACCAAGCTCCCTCTTGCCTAATTGAAGTGATTGATGCTGTGCACTGACTTCCAGCATCCGCAGTTTCATTAGAATAAAAAGCTGGAATCAAGGTAATGGCGCGTGGGGGCTGGAGGGGGCGGAGCGGGAACAAGTCGCACGTAAACAAGATTTTTCGCCGCGGGGGAGGCGACGCCTTCACAAGACTCGCGTCTTCTTCGAGCGCTTCTACGGACGGATGAAGGAGCGAATGGTTGCACGTGTCCGTTCGCGGGCCGGCGGGGTGAACCCCGATTCCTGGCCGATGGCGGCGGGGATAGGCTCCGCCCCCTTTGCATCCCCCATTGCAGGATAGCGAATGAACGGATGAACGGATGAACGGATGAGTGGATAGATGAGATTTCCATCGTTCCACGCAGAGCAGCTTCATCAAGGAGGAGCTTTGCTGATGAAACCGCATGAACCTTTCCGGAGTGCGATAAAAAATAAAAAAACAAGCTGGATGAGTTGAGAAATCATTAAAGAGAAAAAGGCCGGCCTTCATCTCCTCAGCAGGCCGGGGGGGGGGGGGGGGGGGGGGTTATTCTTATTTCTTATTTTTTTAAAAGATTTATTATCTATTTCCAAATTACATCCCCAGGGGATTCAAACTGGCTGCCTGTGAATTTGCATCACACACACACACACACACACACACACACACACTCACATATATACAGTGCATATATATATATACTGTAGATACATCTGTGTGTGTGTGTGTGTGTGTGTGTGTGTGTGTGTGTTAAATCTAGGCCAATGACTTCTCTAAGCAACTTACTTTTCGTGTGTAGCTCAGTGAGACGTTCGAGGACCGTTGGGACAGCGGGGAACAAACGCTACCTTTTCTTTTTTTTGGGGGGGGTACTTTTTGGGGTACCCCTCTTCGAGTGTGTCCCCGGCCTATGATTGGCTCTCAGCCCCCTTGCAGATGAGGAGGAGGGGGCGGGACGACGGACGTGCAATCGCCACTTCTTGGTCATCCACGTTGAGCGAAGCCCGCCGGCAGGTCCTGGTTCTGAATCGTCCAATCAGGAGGGACCGAGCGGTGGGCTAACGTGCTAACAGGGGTTAGCCTGGCCACGACCCCGCCTCTCGGAGGGAGTTGGACTTTTAAAACAGTCGACGGGCGCCGATCGCTCAGGCAGTCGGTGAAGGCGGCGATGACTGACACCTGGACGCGCCGCCGCTCTGATCTGCTTCCAAGACGTTATTTTTTTCCCCCACAGTTGACTGTTCCCATCGATCTTGACCTCAGAGTGCGTGTGTGTGTGTGTGTGTGTGTGTGTGCCGTAGCATCACGACAGCCATGTTTCTTTTTTTAAAGCGTCACCATCTGTGCTGTGAAACATCGAGCGGCAGCGACGGCAACAGCAGGTCACCTGTCAATCACGGCGGGCGCCGCTGCCGGCGGGTGGATGTTCCCTCTGCTCGCCGGCGGTCTCGCTCTCCCACGGCGGAGGGAAGGAGGCGGTTCTGTCTGCGCTCTATCTATCTATCTATCTATCTATCTATCTATCTATCTATCTATCTATCTATCTATCTATCTATCTATCTATGGAGCTAGCGTCTGGTGTCCAGTGTCTTTGCTCAAGGGCACTCGGGCAGGGAGAGCTGGGGGTTGAACCCCTAATTCTTCTGATTGTAGGGATGCCCTGCTCTAACAGCACCAGCCACCACTTCACATTGTGTATCATAAAGTCTCTCACACACACACACACACACACACGCACACACACGCTGCAAAGGTTATACTGCGTATCATAAAGTCAGTGGAAACTCATGTTCTCAGGTGATCCATTACATAACAAGGGCTGTATTTCCTCTCTCGCTCTCTCTCTCTCTCTCTCTCTCTCTCTCACACACACACACACACACACACACATGCGTGCACACAGAGGTGTGTGTGTGTGCGGGGTCTCTGTCAGGTTGGTTGTCCCGTAGTCGTCCCCGCCGTGCGGAGTGTCGCTGTCAAATTACATTTATAAATAGCCGGCGGCCGGTGGCTGGCGAGTCCTTGAATGCGGCGCTGGAAGCTGCCATCTGTCTCGGAGCCCCCCCCACCCCCCCACCCCCCACCCTCCTGCCCCATCACCCCATCACCCCATCACCCCCCCCCCCATCCTGGAGTTAAACACCCCCCGTTCAAAGGGCGCTCTATGTCTGTTTGTTCACGTTAGCCAGCCACGCTAATGCTAAATGAACCGGGCTGGAGTGAAAGTCTCCAGGGCCAACGCTGATTGGTCCATGGCTGGGGGGGGGCGCGGCCTATCCCAGCTGTGATTGGGCGAGAGCCGGGGTCCCCCGCGGGCCCTCCGCGGGGCCTCAACCAAAGACACACCAACGCTCACCCTCTCATTCACGCCATTCAAGCGCTCCGATCACCGTCTCCTGCTAATTAGGTGTTAATGAATGCTGTTGCTGCTAATTAGCAGCACATTAGCGGCAGGAGAGGCCACGCCGGAGCAGGAAATATTGGACGTGGGTTCGACCCCTCATTAACGACAGGTTTGGAGACGCGTCTCCTCCTGGAGGGTGTTTTCATGGATATTCCAGGAAACGGCGAGCGGCGCCACTCCCCCTTTTTCACCGTCTGCATCCATGCCTGGGCTGCGTCCTGGGATTTGGCTGCAAACCCGCAGAGACACCAGGTGATTCTGCCGCTCTCCAGTTCCCCGATTCATCCGTTCCTTCATGGTGAACCCGCCTGCGGTCGCAGGAGGCCGTCCCAGCCGGGGGCGGGGCTTAACCTGTCAATCACGGCGTCGCTGTCGATCATACGAACATTCGCTCTTTCATCCAAACGGACAAATTAGGCTCCCGTTCACCAACGTACAGTTTTTGGACCCAGACGACTGCAGAGCATTGAGAGAAGAAGATGTGAACTCACCGCAGAAGGAAGCCGGTCAGAATCCAACCAGGGAGCTTCTGGCCCCGAGGACAAGGGACTGATTCTTGTATAAATCATAATTATCTGCATTATGTGACTACAGATGTGACACACACACACACACACACACACACAGGGAAGACGATGAGGTCAATCACTCAGCAGGAGAAGATCTAATCACGGTGACGCCACACTGACTCCGGGTCGTCCTCAAAAAGCCCCACCTGGCCTCCATCGATCGGTTCCAGCAAAAAAAAAAAACAACTAAATTAGCTCCTGAGGCCGTGGAAGGGTGAACGGCGTGCGAATGACCGGGCGACCAAAATGGCGGGTGACGGATGGACTGACTGCTAGCAGGATGCTAGCATGCTATCACTCACTTAGGATCCAGGAGAAGCAGGAGGAGATGAGAAGTGGAGCAGGCGGCCGGACAGAGGTGAGGAAGGATATGCTCGCCAGGCGTGAACGTGGCTCGGATAGAGGAAGCCGACACGCTCGGACAGGAAGCGGAGTCATCGGCGCAGAAAAGGACTCTTCTCGGCCGCCCGGAGCAGAGACGGATTCAAAAAGAGAAGGAAAGCTTTTATTTGGACGACTCAAGCACCGATGCATCTGACATCCATGGTTTGTTCTGGAGATTCAACATCGCTGCGCTGCATCTGCTCTTCCAGTGGAAGATGACTAGCATCAATGCTAAGCTACATGGTTGTTGACGTCGCCTGTCTTTTTCTTTTGAATCAGGTCGGACTCGTCCCTCCATCGTCCATCCATCCGATCCGGGTTGGGTTCTCTTGGGTTCCCCTCCAAGCGGTCCAGCTCTTCTAGTGTCCAGGTGTTCCTGGTCCGGTCCGGAGATGTAGTCCCTCTGGGGTGTCCCTGGTCTTCCCCACTGGGATCCCCTCCTGTCGGGTTGTTTTACTTTTTGAAAGCCGGGTCCCCTCTGGTCTTCAGCTGAAGCTCCCGCCTCTTCAGAAGCGTTTCCACGGAGCTGGAATTGAGCGGTGGCCCGCAAATAACAAGCGTACCGTAAAATCCATCCCTCGGTGGACGGAAACCAGGTGTTGGGCGCAGCAGGTGGGTTCTCCTCCACCTGAAGGCTCTCCCAGGCCTCGCTCGGACGCCGAGACAAAACCCGTGAAACGGTTTGGTGCTCATCCAGGACCGAAAGGTGGATAGAAATCTAAATGGTTTTTGGGTTTGTGTACGGAGGGGCTTGGATGCTGCCGGAGTTCTTCTTCAATACCCGTAAGAATGTCTGGAGTCCATCCTGGTCTCCGGAGGTGCTCCTCCTCCGCCCGGGAGCAGATCAGGACGGGTTCCTGGACGCTCCCCCGGGGCGGCCTGCGGTTCCCGGCAGAAGGCGGATACTCTCAGAATGTCAAATTGAGAGAAAATGTGCTCTGAGAAACCAGGACAGCGAGTTCCGCTCCCTCCCGATCTGCCCGCCGACCTCTTCTCCACCAGTCCATGTTTAACGTATCCGTGCAGATGGTTGCGTCGGCGCCCCCCCGCCCCCTCGAGTCCCCGCCAAATAAGAAGCGCCGTTTCTTCCGAAATGTCGGAGGCGCAGGAAAGCGTTTAAACATCACGCCGCCTTGAGCTTCCCCCGTCCGGCGGATGTTGACATGAAGGGCCAAAGCTGTTTCGCAGACGGGCGCAAAACAACAAATCCCCCCCCCCCCTCCCCCTCTGGCGCCGCTGTGATATAATTCCCTCCTTATCTGAGATGAGCATCACGATATTTCCTCTCCCGGATCACCTTTACCCCCCCCCACACACACACCTTAATACACTCCGGCTTAGCGATTAGCCACTGAAAGTACACTATTGAATTAGCGCAACCCATTTTACAGTTGCCTACACATAATCACTCAAACATATAGTTGATTAGAGCGTGCTGGCGGTGGGCAGCCGGTCTGCGGGGAAGGAACCTGCTCTCCATTAGTTTAATTAGATTACCTTCATCTGATACAGGCTATTTCAAGTCATCACGCTATTATATGATTTTTTTTTTTCTTCCCTACGTGCACGGGAGTGTGTATCCGACCGTGTGTTTCCCCGGCGACCGGGTTCGGAGGCCGTTTTCCGGACGACCCGGCCAACGATCGGGCGAGCGTCGCGGAAATTGGCTTAACATATATGAATTGATATTTTTCGATCGCCCTCGGAGATCCCCGCGCTCGGTCTCCATGGCGATATCATCCGGCTTCCCTCATTTTTATCGACTCCTCGGCTCCCGTCGTTCCTCAGATGATCGAAAGTTCTAGCGTGACTCGACTGGATTGGATTCTCGGCCTGTCGGTCTGCGTTCACACGGGATGCGGACGGAAGCTTCAGCCTCCGGCTCACAGAGGCCGACAGGACCGGCAGGACCGGCAGGACTTCAGGGGGCGACAGTCCAGAGCCACGGGAGGCTGGAGAAGAAGTGAAGAAGCAGGAGAAAAGATGGTGTCCCAGCAGGTGGTGAGTCCAGAGATGCTGTGTGGTTTGGAGACGGCTGCACCGAAGAGAAGACCGGTCAAGCAATCTCCTCCCTGAGGGATCGATAAAATATTCCGATCGTTCGGATTCTGGAGACGGGATGCAGAGCCGGAGGTGGTGGAGATGGAGACGCTGAGGTTCTCTTTGGGAGCGACCAGGACGGAGAGGACCAGGTGTGAGTCCGTCAGAGGGACGAGACGTGCTAGAAGAGACGGTCGGATGGGAGAGGGAATGAATCGGTCGACGGACGCCGGGATTGGACCAAAGAGAAGATGTATGGACGGCGTGAGAGAAGATGTGAAGGCAGTCGGTGAGCGAGGAGGAGGAGGAGGATCAGATGGAGAAGGTGGCTTCTGCGTCCTGAGGGTGGAGGAAGCTTCCCCAAGCAGGAGAAGCTTCCGGCATCATCTGGACAAACAACCCTCGGCATGTCGTCGGCCTTCACCTCCGGGTTCTGTCCCTGGTCCCGGTCCTCCCCTCCGCCCGCTGTCCGTCCGAGTCCGAGCACCTTCTCCCGCCGCCGCTCGCAGCCACCCTTTTAACGTGATTTGATCTGGTTGCCATGGTGACGCTGACCTGCCGGCCGGCCCGGCCCTCTCACCGCCGCTGCCGGCAGCTATTTTTATTTATCGCCTCCGTTCACCCCGACGAGCGCCTGGTCAAACACACACACACACACATACATGCATGCACGCACACACACACACACTCCAGCGTGGGGTTCAACCTGCAGCGGAACCCAAACCCTGTGAAAGCTCCAAACCGACATTTTGTTTTTGCTCGGGATGACGTCCGAGGAGCGAGCGAGGAAGAGGAGGGAGATCTTCTCCTGTGGAGGTGGACCCCGACCGCAAACCCAGCTTCTGCTCCCAGGACCAATGACAGGATGAAGATGAGGGGGTGCAGGACCTGAGGAGGGTCTCCACTGAAGACCTGGAGAATTTGGATCCCCGAGACAGGAAGCTGGAACGTGACTAGCAGGAACGTTGGAGTGGCAGCACGCGGCGTCCAGAGGAACGCGTTGACCAGAAGGTTCCGGGTCGGGTTCCCACCGGAGGCCTTTCTGTGCGGGGGGTCCACGTCCCGCTCATGCTCTCTACGCGGGGTTCCTCAGGGTTCCTCGGGGTTCCTCGGGGTTCCTCTGCGGTCCGAACGTTCGGAGGTCTAAGCCACGCCTTTACGAATGTCGAAAGAAGGTGAATCTCGGTCCTTTGTCTCCAGGACGTTTGGACGAGGGATGGAGGGACGGCCCGTTTGACCAGAAGCCGTGTCGACGGAAAGCCGAGAGGCGGGGGCTTCCTCTGGCGCCGGAAGGTTCTCCGTACGTCGGATGGGACTATCGGGGAGGCGAAAGCGTCACCGGGCGGAGAGATCACACCACTGCTTGGATTCAGGACATTTAATTGATGGGCGGCGCGCCGGGCCGGGCGCAGAGTCCCACCGGTTAAAGCTCTTTGAAAAATACAATCCGAGTCGCCGCCGGCGCCGCCATGTGTGTTTGTTTTTATTTCAATAAAATACAAGATGGCAGGCGGACGTCTCCTGGGCGTCGGGGATCTGGAAAGTAAACACTGAGAAACGGGTCGGGGAGCCGGTCGCCGAGGATACTTTCATTAGGTAGTATAACTTTCAACAGAATACATGTACATTTCCCTTTGTCTGTGTAAACACATATATATATATATATATATATATGTATATATTCATATATATATATCTTAAATCTTGTGTGTGATATATGGTACGATCCCTCGCAAGGACGACTCCCACCGGCCGAGGCCTCGGTTCCCGACGCTTCTTCCGGCACCTGATTTGTCCCCGTCACCATTTGGCCGCTCCGGCGTCGTCCATGTCACGCCGCCGCCGCCGCCGTTTCCTTTTTTTGTTTTTCTAAGAAACACCTCAAGGGGGGAGGAGGGGTCGACTATACTTGACATTTTTTCTCTCAACTTAAAAAAATAGCTGGATCATTAACTGTACACGATACCAAAAAACAATGTGCTTTTCCGGCGAGAGTAGTCCCGGTGCCGCGGCGTCAGGGCGGCCGCTCGCCGTGGAACCTCCGGTGCCGGTACCTGCCGTTCTTCTCCTTGGTCACGTTGACGCAGGCGTTGTGCTTGTTGCTCTGCAGGTGGTTCCAGTACTTGACCAGTTCGTTGGGGTGGAACTGGTGCGACGTGATGAGGTGGCTGTACTTGCAGCTGGAGTAGGACACCCGCCAGTGGTTGAAGAGGAACTCGTTGGGCGGCGGCGCCGGGTCCACGCGCAGCTTGGCCAGGCAGATCCCCACGTAGACGTCCTCCAGGTGCAGCCGGCGGATGCCGAGGGAGGCCTGGTAGATCAGCTCGGCCATGTCCCCCGAGAAGACGTAGCCCGTGCCCGAGCAGAAGATGGGGTAGCGCTCGCTGGGGTACAGCTCGGGCGGCATGTACCACTTGCTGTCCTTGTTGCGGTTGGGCGCGTAGCCCCTCATCAGGTAGCCGGTGAAGAACCTCCTCCTGGGCGGCAGCTCGGGCTTCAGCAGCTTCTGGACGAGATACTCGGTGTTGACGAACATGTCGCTGTCCGTCTTCATCACGTAGGCGGCGTGCGGGCAGTGCGTGGCCACCCAGTTCATGCCCATCAGGGTTTTGATGGTCAGGTTGTAGTAGGTGTCCCGGTAGTCCTGCTGGATGATGTCTCGGTGGGAGCGGCTCTCCTCCTCGATGCTGCTCTGGAGGAAGGCGTCCGAGCTCCTCCCCGTGCCGAGCAGGAAGAGGCGCACGAAGCCCAGGGCGCCGGCCACGCTCTCGTTACCCCACGTCCGCCGGATGGCGTCGCGGGCGTCGACCTGGCCCGGCTCGGCGGCGATGAGGAGGACCAGGAAGGGGGCGCCGTCCCTGCACTTGTGAGGCTCGTTGAGGATGTAGCGGTAAGGCTGGGCGCTGAGCCTGCCGCCCACGCCCATCTCCTTCTCCAGACTGTTGTTGGCGCTCATGGAGTCTCCCAGTCCCATGACGCCCGTCCTGACCCCTCCGCCTCCTTCCGCCGCTCCTCCTTCCACCTGCTGAGAGCTGAGGTTCACCAGAGACTTGGGCGCCACGTAGCCCGCCTCCCTCCACAGGCTCCTCAGGGAGCCGCTCTGGTTGGCCTCCCCTCTCGGGCTCCGGAGGCCCCTGATGGCGTAGGCCAGAGGGTTTTCCCGCGGCGCGCCGCGTCCCGGCAGCCAGTCCTGGTGGCCGAAGAACAGGAAGAGGGTGAAGAGCAGGGCCAGCGACAGGAGCCCGGCCACGTGCGTCCGGAACAGCGAGCGCTTGACCGTCCAGGTCATCTTGATGGGGCAGCCGTGGCGCCGTCTCCACTGCATGGCGCCGCCCGGCCGCAACCGCCGCTGCTGCTGCTGCTCCTCGGGAACGGACGGCGGCGTCGCCGGCCGCCGCCGCTGCTGCCGCTACTGCTGCCGCTACTGCTGCCGCTGCTGCTGCTGCTGCTGCTGTCACGCAAAGTGGCCTCACACATGTGGTTGCCCAGTCAGAGAGGTATCTGAGCCGGCAGGAGGCGGCGGCGGCGTGGACGGCTCCACCAATGGCTTCTTCGGACAAAGAGAAGGCGGCGCTCCCGGCCCGGATCCTCTCAGGGTGTCACACGGGTGGCCTCCTCCACGTCTGCTCCGTCTGATCTGCAAAGAAAACACAGTGTTGGCGCGGGTCCAGGGGAGCTTCCTCTGCGCTGGCGCCGAGCCACGGGTTAATGGTGTGAAGCTGCAGATGTGCCTTTGCCTTCTGCTTCATTTATTTATTTGTTTTTATTTCCGCTGGCGGCGGAGAATCAAACTTATTTATTAATCACCGCTTCCCCGCTCGGTGTTGACGTCCTCAGGCCGGCTCCAGATGGAGAAGCCCCAATTAGAGGCTCTTCCACGACTGAACGTTTCGGTTAAAAAAAAGAAAAGGAACGGGTGACGTTACCGGAGCGTCTCCGACGGGACGCCGGCTCCGGCGCCGGATGGAGGGCTGGAATATGTTTGGAGGAAACTAATTCTGAGACGATTGTCTCCAGAGCTTCAGAAGGTCGGTGTCTTTGAGCTCGGCGAGGAGCAGCCCCTCCTTGCAGAGGCCGTGCCTGTTCATTGAGCGGAACGATGTCTCGCCGCCGCCGCCAATGACGACCAAACCGCCGCATTTCCCAATTACTTAAGACAACGAGGACCGTGAGCGCATTTCCTGCGCCGGCGCCGGACAGGCCGGCATCGGCCACCTGGTCGTCAACAACATCCCGCTCTCCGCTTCATGGGGCGCCGCCATTTTGGATCGCAGGAATGACAGTCTGCGTGTCCGGGTATGAAATCACCGCCTTCGGGCCTTCGGTCCGCTCGTCTGCCGCGGCGGTTCGCGCGGCGATGAAGGTCACCGCTTCATCGGACGGAAGCCGTGCGTGTCCATGAACGCCTCAGCGGGATAAAAGTGTTTAATATCTGGGGGCGGCGCCGTCTCACTTGGCTCGGGATGATACTCGCCGTTCTGCCACCGAGGATCTACCGTCATGCCAGCCGCATTTTGACGACGGTCTTTGCAGGGGGGAGGGGGGAGCGATCACCGTGGCGACAGCGAACCGCTCCCCCGGCGCTCCATCATTAGATCCCCCGGCGTGTCGTTCCTCCGCTCGCCGCCCGAGGCGGAACGCAGGTACGCTCGGCGTGATGCCGGCCGCCGCCGCGCCGGCGTGAACGACTGATAAAAGAGACAAACATCTACCACTGGAGCTACGGTGAACGGGAAAACAAGATTTCATTACTATTATTATCCCTATTATTATTATTGTTATCATTATTATTATATCATTTGTTCCAGGAAATGGATGACTCGGGAAATAGACATGGATGTAAACATTTAGCATAGCAAGGAAGTCCCGCTGTTCTACAGATGAACGATATGCTACCCAGAATGGCTAATGCTAACATTAGCTCCTCTAGTCTCACCCCCCCCCCCCCCCCCCACACACACACACAATCACTCACACACACACACACACACACACACACACACACACACACACCCAACATGCTACATATATGTCATGTAAGCAGGGAATCTCAATGCTCGGTGTCCAAACAGTGCTTTCCACGCGGAGTGTGTGAGTGTGAGTGTGTGTGTGAGTGTGTGTGTGTGTGTGTGTGTGGGGGGGGTCTCAGAGGTTCTCCAAGGTTCTCCACGCCGGCTTTGTGTGTGGCAAAATTTCCAATTTGCCCCCCCTCCAACCGCTTCCCTTTGTATTTGCTCATTCATTATGACGAGCTGCACGGAGAACACTAACCTTTCCACACCGGTGTGTGTGTGTGTGTGTGTGTGTGTGTGTGTGTGTGTGTGTGTGTGTGTGTATACGTGGCGTAAGCAATTACAGTGGAGTGAGAGGGGCCGGCGCTGGCTTTGTTCTAAAGGTTAACAAACATGGCGTTGAACGGCGTCCGGGGCTGGAGAGACTTGTGCTGACTGGTGTCAGCTAGATGAACGGCAAGGAGACACACACACACACACACACACACACACACACACACACACACACACACACACACACACACACACACACACGTTAAATCTATCCAGAGATGTGATGCAGGTCCGCCCTCCCACGCCGATGCGCTTCTTCCTCGACACATCCGCCCGTTTCTCGGGGAGATCAGATCCATTTTTCTTTTTACTTCTTAGCGGATCCATTTAATCCGCCGCCCCGCATTAATTCACTCTCTCCTCCCGTCAATGTCACTTCCACGCAGGCCAATTAGTTACACCAGCACTAATTAAAGCCCCAGCGATTCTGCGGTGGTCAATTATCAGAACGGAGGCCTGTGAGAGCGCCGTTGCGTACGCCGGGCGTGCCGCCACCGCCTGTCACGTCGGCGAGATCTCTTCTGGAGTTTTTCTCGCCTCCGCTTCCACGGCCGGCCTTGGAGGTCTGAAGGGGGGGGTCGGGGGGGTTCGACCAATCGGCAATGAGGAGCGCGGCGGCCATTGAAGGCGTCCCGGCGGTGAGGGGGTTCCTTTACATCACGATTCAGAGGCTGATTTCAACCAGCCAATTAAAGGGGTTTATTTGAACCCTTCCCCGGCCCGACCGCGCCTCCCGAGCGCCGTGCCGGCGGGAAAACGTCCGTCGTAAAACACGCCGGGCCTGAAAAACGGCACCGCCAGTCGATGCTGTAAATAACGACGTGGCGTCGGTCCTCTATAACCTTCATACGACACCCGGGTTCACACGAAAGCATATTATGTCTCCACGGAGATGAAGGGGTGACATTTGGCCTGTAGATACATGATAATGAACTTAGCATGTGATGCTACATGCTAACAGATCGAAAAGGAAGAAACACCGCGTGCAGGATGGAGTCAAAGATCAGTCAGACGTGCAAAAAATAAAAAAAGAGCGACGGAGGGGGTTGTCGCGATGTTCGTCTGTTTTCTACGCCGCCTTCGAACGCCTCTCTGCAAGCCAGCAATCAAGGCTTTGCCTCGCAGGGCGGCCGTTGTTCAAGGCCTTCAAGCTGGCCCGCTGTCCTCGCTCCCCCCCCCCCCCCCCCCGAACTGGAAGGCGTGTTTGCAGTTTCACACTTCCCTCCTTCTGTCCTCTGCTCTGTTCTGATGCGACGGCTCCACAGAGAAGCAGCGCCGAGCTCCTCTTGGCTCCCCGTTAGTAAAAATAGTAAGATGGAGGGGGGCGGCGGGCGGCGGGCGGCGGCCACTCCTTCAAACCTGGAGGTATTTGACCAGCTGGTCGCCCCCGTCGCTCCGTCAGCAGAGTGAGCTTTTCAGCATCTTGAACAAATTACAATGTTTCCCGAGAGCCGGGGGGGAAGGGGGGGGCCAAGTGCACTCGGAGACCTCGGCCAGGATCCCCGGAAAATCTTCCCCCTCCTCGTACAACAACCAAAGTGCCGTGTGAATAAAAAAAGAAGATGTCTTTTCTTTCCGCCGCCGCCGCCCCTCCCCCGCAGTGTTTTCGGAGAAGTTTCCCGGGTGGTTCGGAGCGCAGCGGAAAGACAGAGCGATAAATAAATAGATGAGATGAAGACGACGGCGACCTTCGTGGCGGCGCCTCGGACGCAAACGTGGCTTCCGTGCAGAAACACCCCGGACCTGTTTAACCTCGGGGCCACGGAGGCTCGTCGCGGCGGACGGAGGAAGAGCGGCTGCGACCGAACGCTGCAGATGGGATGGCGCCGCCGAGTCACACGGGAGCCGGAGGTTCTCGCGGGAACTCCGAATGACAAGCTGGAAAATATCAGAGCGGCGGCGGGAGTGCATGGCGGGCGGCGAGAAGTACATCTGATGGTCGGCTCGTCGGCCGGCGGCGCCGCAGGGCTACAACCACGGTTCTCGAGGTTTGCTAGCGTCGCCATGACGACGACACCGTCACTTCTATCGGAACCCCATCGGGGGGTTCCTCTGCGATGGGATTCGCCGCGTTCTTATGGAACGGCTGGTGATCAGAACTTAGCGGAACACCTGGAGGCCAAACCAGCGGGAGCTACCGTAGCTAGCTTAGCATTGTTGCTAATAATGACTTGGTTGTCTGTTTTCTACAGACCCGCCTCTCGCCCAATCATGGCCAGGATAGGCTCCGCCCCTCCACAACCCAGAGTGCAGGATCGGCGGCGTGGAGAAAGAATGAATGAATGAATGAATGAATGAATGAATAAATGAAGGCAAAAAGGCACAAAACTGGGTCATTTTCAAAAAGCAAAGACAAACTGAACATCCACAGTGGCGCCGTGACACGGACGTCTCTCCTCCATGCAGCCTGGAGCCGCTCGCTTTACAGGGCCGCCGCAATGTGGGCGGAGTCATCATAGCACGGCCAATCAGGGACCGGCAGACTTTTATCTCCATCAGAGAAGGTACTGCAGGAGTAGAAGGACCACAGAGGAACTACTGAAGAACCCAGCTGAGTCATGCCGGTTGGAACAGTGTTGTAGATAAGCACACACACACACACGTGTGTGCGCACACACACACACACACACACACACACACACACTGCTGCTCATTTTGTTTTTGTTTCAAATAAAGCTGTGGTCACACAACACAGCTGTCTCCATGGTAACAGATGTCAAACAGACATGGCGTTCTCGCTGAACCTCCGCAGGTTAAACCCCTCATCACCAGGTCCAACCGGCAGAAGACACCCGAACGCATCGTCACCGCGTAGCAATCTGCTGTGTCCTCCATCCCTGCAGTCCACTTTGGCCTCTTTCGCCCTCCGCCATCTTTGTCTTCTGACGCCGTTGACAACACGAGCTCCGCGGCCGCCGTTCCAGCTCAGGTTCTCCGTCTTCACAGACCAGAAGGTGACGTGACGTCCGTCTGAACCCATGAAGGTCTTTCCATCTCGGCAGCAGAAGAGAAGCTCCCCGTGGGAGGGAGGAAGATCTCCAGAGGGTGGACCGTCCCTTTAAGACCCGCGGCCTTCGCCGCGACCCAACTCGCCGCCGTCCCCCCGGAACACGACGCCAAATGCAACATCTGCCTCCTCTGGACGCGGCTCGGAGGCGTCGTGACCCACGGCAGCGCCGGACAGCAGAGGCAGCATTTTCAAAACAAGACACCGTGCAAAGTTTGGTGACGGAGAGCGGCCAAGAAGCCCCCCCACCCTGGACCACACGTGACGGAGCACAGAAACATACTTCTTAATTGATGCAGAGCCTCTCACACACACACACACACACACACACACACACACACACACACACACACACACACACACTTGTCCTGGCTTAATTACCACATTGGAGTGAGCACCCTGGTTGTGCAGATCTACACCTGAGAAGTGGTGATGCTGGTAGAAGGCGGGGGTATTAATGTGCAGGAGGTACACCTGTCTTGGGGCATATTATGGGATGCTGAAGGAGCCAGATGGGGGTCGGAGGTGGGGGTGCTGGGTCGATACTTCTCAAAAAAAAGAAAAAAAAGGAGAGGGTGGATGTCTGAGTGTAATGGATGGGTGGTGGAGGAAGAAGGCGGGGAAGGGTAAATGAATAATGAGCGTGTGTGTGTGTGTGTGTGTGTGTGTGTGTGTGTGTGTGTGTGACACGCAGCGCTGCGTACCTCCTCCTCCTCATGTTGCTGCTGCTGCTGCTGCTGCTGCTGACGGGGCTGCGGTCGGTTGACGGAGTACCGGAGCCCCGGCGGCTTCACCCGCCATCCCCGCGTCCTGCTGCTGCCGCTCGGCCGGGGAGGGAGGCGGTGAACCCGGGCCGGAGCGTCTAAGCGCGGGGGCACCTCCTCCTCCTCCTCATCCACATCCACATCCTCGCCGGGTCTCAGCGAACCTTCTCCTCCTTCTTCTCCCCTCCGCGAGTCATCCCTCCGCTCCTCCTCCTCCTCCGCTCAAGCTTTCATCCAAGTTGTCCTCCTCTTCTTCAGTCTCTGCGCGCAGCGGCAGGTGTTGCCTTCACGGCCCCCGGCGGGCCGCTCTCACGGGCGGCGAAGGAACATCGGAAATTCCCGCTCTGTCCTCCCCGGAGCGCCCGGGACGCGGCGGCGGGCGGAGCGGGGGACGCGGCTCCGCTCCTCCGGCGTCCGGACGAAGAGTCCTCCGCTCCCCGTCGCTCGGTTCCTCCCCTCCCGCTGTCCCGCTGTCCCGCTGCCGACGCTCCCTCGCCGTGGCGGACCGGATCCCGGCGCCGCTGAACGCAACCTGCCGCCGGACGGACGCCCGCCGCTCTGACGGAGCCCGGCGCGTCACCGGCGAGTTAGCGCCCGCGGTCACGTGACCGCCGTGATGCGTTCAGGGGGCGTCAGCGAGTGTGGGGGGGCGTGGCTTCCTCTGTGTGTGTCTGTGTGTGTGTGTGTGTGTGTGTGCGCGTGTGTTTATGTGTGTGTGTATGTCTTTGAGTGCGTGTGTGTGAATTGTGTGTGCTTGTGTGTGTGTCTTTGAGTGCGTGTGTGAGTGTGTGTGTGTGCGTGTGAGAGTGTGTCTTTGTGTGCGTGTCTGTGTGTGTGTCTGCGTGCGTATGTGTGTTTGCGTGCGTGTGTGTGTGTGTGTGTGTGTGTGTGTGTCTGCGTGTGTGTGACTTCGTATATGTGTGTGTGTGTGTCTTTGTGTATCTGTGTGTGTCTGCGTGAATATGTGTGTGTGTGTGAGAGAGAGTGTGTCATTGTGTGTGTGTGTGTCTTAGTGTGTTCGTGTTTGTGTGTATATGTGTGTGTGTGTGTATATGTGTGTGTGTGTGTGTGTGTGCGTGTATAGGTGTGTATGTGTGTGTGTGTGAGTTTGTGCGTGTGAGAGTGTGTCTTTGTGTGTGTGTGTGTGTGTGTGTGTGTGTGCGTGTATGAGTGTGTGTCTATATATGTGTGTGTGTGTGGGGGGGGTTAATAATCCCATCTGAACTTGAACGCAACACAATCAATTCATACCGAAAACACGTTGGTGGAAAACTTCACCTGCGTTACCATGACTACTACTACAAGTAGTACTCCTACCACCACTACTACTACCACTACTACTACTACCACTACTACGAGGAAATATAAGAATACTTCATTCGCCCTCTCATTATGATTATATATAATTATAAATCATTATAAAATAATTCCTCTTTAGAATATCGACTCACCCGAGTGCACGGCGTGCAGCCCCGGACCGGAAGTACCGGCGTCACGGTTGGGAGAAAGTGTGTGTGTTCGTGTGCGCGCCCGCGTGTGTGTGCGTGTGCGTGTGTGTGTGAGTGAGTGGGTCATTGGACTTCCGGTCATTCTTCCCGCGTACAAGTTCCACTTCCGTCGTTCACATCCGGTTCACCACCGTCTGCTTTTTCTTTTTTTTTTAAAGTAACAATCAAAGGATTATTGGAAAAAAAAGAATAATCAATCTGATTTAAAAAATGCCAACAATATCCTCTGGAATCAAGGGCTTCGAATAACCAGCGCCATATTTGTAGTTCCACGGATCACCATTGGAGAAGGTTTCCCATCTTCTCCACGATTATGGTTCTCATCACATTTGATATTGGCCTATTGATAATTCTTTCAACCTTTTAGTTTTTACTCTCTTTATTTATTGAATTGCTAAGGTTATAGGAAATTAAATCCGCAAAGTCAGTCCGGAAGCTCCGTGAAAATCAATATTTCTACTACAACTACTGATACAAGTAACAAAAACAACAATGAAGGGAATAATAATGGCATTAATAATAAGATAAAATACAAATGACAAAATAAAATACTAATAAATAGTAAAATACTAATGATGATGTTATAGATGACAACAACAACAATGATAATCTGGGAATACAATCATAAATATCATGATTATAATACTAAAAGACATCAACAACGATAGTCACGGTAACAGCAAAAATAATAATAATAATGATAATAAACAGTTTTTACTGAATTGTTTCATTGTGATCTCTGTGGACCAGAGCCGGTCGCTCACGATCGATTCATCGATCGATCCGAGTACTGATGCAGGATTTTATTTGTGCAAAAACAAAAACAGTTGCACGGCCCGGATTTGCAATATCTCGCATATTTCCAGTCGTCAGCGGCCCGAGACCAGAGGCCCGGCGGCTGATTTATCCTCCCCGTATCCGTTCATTTCCAGGGATCGGTGGGAGAACGGAAGTTCGCCCGCCGTCGTTAATCCACGGCTCCATCTCACCTGCGAGCGTGCACGTGGCCGGGGCCGAGCGGGCCGAGCGTCCCGGTCCATTCCAGAAAGTATCCACAGAAGTAGTGAGAAGGTCAGAGGACTCTGGGATCAACCTTCCCGGAAGCCGCGGAGCTGGTGGTTTATTGAGGGCCGATTACAGAGGACGAGGAGCGTTCCCGCCGAGGAACGTCCTGGTACGTGTGCACGTTTGCGGTTCTGACCCGCGAACTCGCTGTGGTTTCGCTCCCGGGCAGAGATTTAAAAAAAATAAAGGCACATTTATTATTTATTAAAGTTTATTATCTGCTGTTTTGAACCCACGTGCAGCTGGACCTCGGCGTCCTCCCATAATGTGCATGAATACTTTATACCTGGAAGCTTCCACTGAGACAGGAGGTGGAAAGGAGAACCTTCCTTTTTAGCCACGTCTTTCTCTGGAGTCACTTGTGTTTCAGCTATTCATCATCTTCATCATCATCATCAACATTATTATTATTATTATTATCATCATCATCATCATCGTCATCATCGTCATCGTCATCATCATCAACATTATTATTATTATTATTATCATCATCATCATCATCATCATCATCATCGTCATCGTCACTGTCATCATCATCATCAACATTATTATTATTATCATCATCATCATCATCATCATCATCATCATCAACATTATTATTATCATCATCATCATCATCATTATTATTATTATTGTTATTGTTATTATTATTATTATCATTATTATTAATGTTGTTGTTGTCCTCCCGATGACCTTCCTCATCATCATAATTATCCCTATTATCCCAATTATTATTGTTATTTTTGCTGTTAATAGTAACATTTATCATTATAATCATTATCAATGGTAATAATAATATATCAGCAATAATGGTTATTATGGTTATTATTATTGTGGTTTTATGATTATTATTATCTCTATTTCCTCCAAATATTAGCATCAACAAGGGTATTATTACTATTATAAATAATAATGATGATAATAATAATAATAATAATAATAATGGTGATGATGATGACGTACTTCCAGGTATAATGATATTATCAATAATGATTAATATTGATATTAGTAATCATCATCATCATCATCTTCATTCATTATGAATGAAGATCATCATATCATTCATTCATTTATTATCATTACTGCCTTGAAAAATTCCTTTTCATAAAATCTCATTTAATTATTTGTGAAATCTTTTATGCTATTTTCTTATTAAATCACCTGCACATCTCAAATTACCGTCGCAAGCACAGAAAGCAGCGGTTCCATTTGTTTTATTTTAACAATGATGTTTTTGTTTGCAGCGGCAAAGACGTATGAAATGGCTCAGACGCTCCGGGTTCAAGTGGCGGCGAGAGACGGGGGAAGCGACGTCTCCCACCGTCTTCAAGCGTCTTCCAGCGTCTTCCAGCGTCTCCCATCTCTCACTGCCTGAGAAGGGAAGCTCATTCCTCCCACTTTTCCTGCGTTGACTCGAACGCATCGTTGCTCTCCTTCTCCTTCCTCTCTTCCCTCAGCAGAGGAAGCTGGTGGAGGGAGGGGGTGTTAACTCTGCAAGAGCAGGGCGACCGGCGGATTCTCCATCACACGGCTAGAACACACACACACACACACACACACACACACACGGAGCATCCTGATTGGTGGGTCGTCCACGTCACGGCCACCTTGCGAAGGCAGTGTGCTGTCACATCCAGACGGTGGATGCAGGAGGATGCGTCTCCGCCGGCCTCCCGAAGATCTCGCCGCCCTCGGCCTCCTCATCGGCCCCCGGCGGCCGGAGACCAAGGAGAACGGCGTGCTTCGGGGCGGAGGTGGCGAGGAATTGAGGGGCGGAGCCTCCTGTCCGTCCACTTCCCGCAGGATTGTTTCGGACAAACGGAGCGGTGCCGCGGAAGCCGTGGGGCGGCGCCGTCGCGGGTCACGCAAGAGGGCGAAGAAACGGAATATGTGGCGTAACCAGGGAAACCATGTGATCAATGGCAGCACAGAGCGCCGCCGCCGCCGCCATCCTCGTTGACTTGTGAACTCTGCGGCGCCCTCCAGCGGACGCGTCGCTCGGCAACCGTCGGCCTCTGAGCGTCCGTGAGGTGACTTCCTCCGCATGAACGCATGAAATATTCCAAAAATAAATTTCCAAGTCTCTGAAGGGCGAAGGAGTTTGAAAAGGCAACCTTTGGGTCGCGATGTTACAGGAAACACAGGCTTGTGGAACAAACGTCACACAACATGGCGGACCGTGCGTGCAGACGTGCACGTGCGTGACCGACATGCTCTCGTCTGGCGGCGGGAGTTTCAAACCGCCTCCGGCGCCGGCGTGTTTTAACCGTCGCCATGGGAACATCAATAAAGACCACTTCCCTTGTTTTTAGTGACCCCCCCTCCGCTCGCCCCCCAAATCCCTGTCACATTTGAATAATTTCTCATTTCTATGCTCCCGGCCGGCGCCTCGTCGCCATATTTGCACCTTTGGGCAGGAAAAAAAACAGAAAAGGCAAAGATAATTTAGTAGAAGCTGTTCCAAGGGATCTTCTGCTCCTTTGGGTTTAAAACATCTGCACGTGGTCTTTATCTCTGCCAGGAGGAGGGCCTTGTTTATCTGGAGGCTTCTTGAAGGACCGCGAGGCCCATAAAACCCGGCTCTTTGGGACATCCTGTGGAGGAGGTCAGAGGGGAGGCTGGGGTGGACCTCCACCTTCACCTCCACCTCCACCTCCACCTCCACCTCCACCTCCACCTCCACCTTCACCTCCACCTCCACCTCCACCTCCACATCCACATCCACATCCACAAATTCATATCCAAAATCATCATCGTCACGTCGGGTCTCAGGTGAACCTACTGCAGGTTTTTGGACTGTGTGAGGAACCCGGAGAGCGTGGAGAACATGGAGACTCTGCACAGAAAGCCCTGCTCCTTCTCGTGGACGGAGAGGAGATGAGAGAAGGAGTGTCTGCTGGGCAGAAAGCAGATCCGGTTGGATCTCCATGTGGGTGCACATGGGGGAGCTAAGAAGGAGCGCGACGGGAAGCCATCTCCTGGACGCCATGCTAATTTTTTCAGAGCAAACACCTTCTTCTGCGGCAACCTGGCCGTGGATGGATGGAGGTTCAACACAGAAGAGGCGGAGCTCGTCGGGACTCGTTTGCGTACGCTGGCGCCCGCCAGCAGCCGGCGGCCTCGGCCCGGGTCCGAACCCTCCTCCAGCTCACACCGTTAGAAAGAGTCTCTGAGACGGAGGAGGAGGTGGCAGGAAAACATCTGCAGAGATGGAGCTGCACTCCAGGGCGGCTGGAATCACCAGGTGCGTGCAGAGGAAGCGCGCAGCTCGATGAAATCCTCCTTTGGCCGGCGCCGGAGTAAACCCTGGGTCGGGGATCGTCTGGCACTCTCCTGCAGAGATGTCGCCTCCGGCCGCTGGAGGAGCTGCCGTTTCAGCCTCTGGACATTTGTTGAGGTGCCGTTTCACAGCTCTCTTTGCTAAAGCGTGCTAAAAACAAGGCGGTCGCTTCGCTGAGATCCATGCGGTCCACCTCCGTTCATGCACGTGCAGCCGTGGACGCGAGGACCCGGCCTCGGCACGCTCAGATACACCAGGACGGAAATGCCGGGTTGAACGAGAAGGTCGACCCCAGGAGGGTTTCGCACGATGTTAGCGAGCGTGTCGTACGATTCTTGAGGAAATCATCTTGCCTTGAGTTTCCTCCCTTGAGGACGTTGGAGCCCTTCGTCCCAGAGGCTCCTCCCGTTCTCTCAGACGAGGGTCGAATCCTCTTCAAGGGAAGAAACTCAAGTCCGGTTGCCAAGACGAGATGATTTCCACAGGAATTCACCGCGACCCGGATGACCGAGAACCTCCACGGGGCGCTTCCGGGCGGCCGGAGGTTCAAACCCTGTTGGATTTGAAAGAACCCAGGATGACCAGCTCTTTCACAAGCGTTGGCTAAAGATGGAGCAGGGGCTGATTTCTGTCCTCGCACTCGCAATACAGGTGAAATATCGTCTGCCTCCAAATCCATCTTTCACCCTCCGCCGCTGCCTCTGCTCTGCCCTGCGAGTGTGTGTGTGTGTGTGTGTGTGTGTGTGTGTGAGCACATGAGAAGGAGATTGAACACACTCCTGCCACGGAGACGGATGATAGCGCGGTAGCTCATGGAGTCGACACGGTTCTTTTTTCGGTCGGCCTGTGTTTTATGACGGATGCGTCGGGGCCCGGGGCCCGGGGCCCGGGGCCCGGGGCCGCTCCAGATCCAAGAGCAAATTTGTTCCTGTTTGCTGGGTTTTGTGCACAAACCGACATCGGAAGCGGCGTCTCTCCGTGAACCAGGACCGGCTGCCGGCGGGGAGCCCCCGTCGGGCCGCCCGGCTGCGCAGCTTAGCTGAGGGATTAACGGCAAACGGGACGACAGACGCTGGGAATTTGGTGAACGCGCCCGTCGTTCCTGGACCCGACGAACGTCTGAGACATATTTTCCCGTCCCAGTTGGGAGCATACGTGTCCAAACCCTTCTGTCACGTTCCAGAGCGCTGACTCACAGGCCACTTTAAGACAGAACACTTCTGAGAACTGTTTGTCTCAAATGTGGTTCCAGGAAGTCGCCTCCTCCAGGGGAACCTTTTCAGTTTTGCATCTCCAGGGGTCGGGGTCCCTTGAGGTCTACACTCTTAAACAAACCACAGAAGAAGAAGAGGAAGACAACATGGACAGCGTGGAGGTGGAAGCTGCCACAGCGTTCATGGAATAAAAACCACAGACTGTTAGGTGGTTGGAGAGTGAAGAACCCCATTAGCCTCGAGCTGATGGGGTTCTAATGGGGCTCCTCTGTGAGCCCTGGAAACCCCTCAGCAGGACAGAAGAGCCTGGACCTCTTGGCAGCACTTTTTCTCGCTGCTCCCGTCCATTCAGAGACCACGGCCACGTTAGAAAAAAAAATTTAAATCCTCAAGAAGTATCTGATCGTGAGCGTGGCTTATGAGTTCCACCGATCCGAGTTCCTCTGGAAGCGTAAAAAGACCCAGCCTTGGAGGGGGAGCTGAGATGGTTCTCAGAACTGAAGGTCTGTGGACTTTGGTTTCTCCGCTGTCTGAATGTTCCTCTAGAGGCTCCGTCCCCCCGCCGGGCCGTCCCTCCGGTCGGAGGCCGTCAGAACGGATTCACCCTGACGTCTGCTCTCGGACAAAGAGATAATTTCAGGTTTGCGTGGAAAGAGCTTCGGTGTGTCAGTCGAGCCGTCGGGGGTCTGCGAGGCGTTCGGCCGCCTGCCGGACGGGCGAGCGAAGCCCTTCACTTTGCTGACCGCATCTACGGCGCCGAGAGTCAGAGACCGCCAGGATGTTAACAGCAGCGAGACGTCCTGCCGCGGGAGCGTCGTCACCCGCCAACGCTAATAGCCCGGCGCCGCTTTTGCTCTTCCAACTCGTCTCTCGATTGGCCGGCTCCCGCAGGGATGCTCGTCGTCCAAAAAACGATGGCCGAGGTTTTTCCGCCGTCAGTAAATCCAGGCTCCGTCCGGTCCGGAGTCACCACAGTCCGGCTCCCCGGCGGCTTCGGTTCGGCGGTGAAAATCCCGAGGGCAGCTTTCGCCCCGGCGAGGGAGTGCGGTCCAGGTCGGGTGTTTTATTTTGAGGCGTCACAGTTGTAATCTTGACCTCCCGTCCCTCTGAGACTCCGGACACGGCAGACTACTAGCATAGCTACGGTGCGATGGTTAGCGCCTCGGCGCACGTGTCTGCACGGGGTTCCTCGGGTTCCTCGGGGTTCCTCGGGTTCCTCGGGGTTCCTCGGGGTTCCTGTCCAAACATGAGCAGGAGGTTCACCCACGTCGTCCAGGTGACTTGACGTCTGCGGACGCGTCTGAGAGCGACGGCTCTGAGTTTCTCTGCGGCAAACCGACAGAAACGGCATTTGATTTCATTTTCATCCCGGAGATTTGCATCTTAAATGCAGCCGGAGTCGATGCGGGGCCGAAGATAACGCGTATCGCTTTCCTCCGTGCCGGATCGGGAGTCTTTGCGGGGCCCCCGGCGGGCCGGCCGTGTCCTGCGGGACTCTTGCGGATCAGAAAACGTGCCAAGATCCAGGCGAGTTTCTCAGACAGATAAGAGGCAGATCAATGGGTTTTCTGCCGGGACGCCGCTCCATTAACGATCCCGCTTAAATGGTCGCGATACAAAATGCCACTCGGCGGATAAAAACCCAGCCTCCCTGCAGACCCGGGGATGTGGTGGGCCGGGGAGATGTTTCCTTATGATGTGTTCATTGCCTGGAGTCGCTGCTCCAGCGCAGCTCTGTTCTCCATATCACCTTTCTTTACTCAGGTAAATGAACAGCGGCTCCTCGGCTCTCTTGGGAGGAAACCCTGGCCCGGGATGAAGAGCCCAGACTAAATCCAAGAAGTCCTTCAGGCCCGAATCTGGATCATCACCTGCAGCTAGCTAGACGATGCTAAACCTCATCATGCTGGAAATACTAGAAAAGGGTGATTCCTCCGAACCCAAACTTCTGCGTCGGTGCCAGGACTTCCTCTGAACCTCAGGATGATCAAGATGTCCGGTTTGTCAAAAGCTTTATAAAGAGCACCGTGAATCGCTGAGCGTCTGGAGAAACATCGGACGGACGGACGGGCGGAGGGACATCTGATTCCCAGAGGCGACCATTTTTGTGGAAAAATGGCGATTTTAGCTGAAGTTTAGCTGCAACGCCATGGCAAGAAAAAGTAACATTTCAAATGTTGTGTTTGTGGGGGAGGTCCTGGCGTGGAGGTCCTGAAACGGCTGCGTGGAAGGGTTTGCAGCAACCTGCCACTCTGGAGGTGGCGTTTACACCTGTTTTACTTTAACGCTCATCCTGGCGCAGTCAAGAGGTGATAACCTACTGTGCAATACAGGTGGGCTGTTTCTCTTTGTTTGCAGTCTCCACACACACACACACACACACACACACACACACACGCACACGCCTGCCGGCGAAGCATTTCCCACACTGATAGCGTGTCGGTGGCTTTGCGCGGCCGCTCTGTCAATATGTTGTTTTCTTTGGTTTGTGTGTGCACATGGACGCGTGGGCGTGGGCGCTAGATTTACCCCGTGTTTGCGCTGGCGTGTGCACATATACGTGCATGCGTGTGCGTGCGTGTGTGTGTGTGTGTGTGTGTTTGACAAACAGAGGCCGCTGTGGGCGAGCTGGCGCTGAGATGGGTAAAACGCAGAGGTCAGCTATCACTTTGAAACATGCTGGTCCTTATCTCTGTCACACGGCCTAATAGAGTAATGAATCAACATAAAGCTCGGGACTCTCCGGAATGGACCGCCACCCCCCAACTAACCCCGCCCCCACGCCGCCGCCCCCCCACCCCCACCCCAACCGCCGCCGCCGCTTCACTCCAACTCCACTTACTGCCTCTATAAGCATCTTTTGCCCCGGTGCGTTGTTTATGGCCGTCTCTCAGAAGTGCCTGAATTGCGACGGGTGTCAACGGCGCCTTCACACACGACCGCCGCCTCATCCTCCGCACGGCCGCCACGGAAATAACCTCCGCCGCAGACAAATGGGGCGGAGGGTCTCGCCGCCGGGGAAGGTAATAGGGCACAGAAGGGAAAGCATGGTATTTGCGATCACCTCATGATCTCATCTCGTGGCTACCGGCGAAATGCTGACCGCATTCATTACGGCGCGATGCGACTTGCCTGGGAGGCGGGCGGCGGTGATTCACGGCGCCGGTCGACCCGGACGGCGAGAGGAAGCTTCTCGGCCAGACAACTTTAGTCAATGCCTCGAATCGGCGCAGAGAGGGAGGGAAAGGAAGGCTTGGAGGAGACGTATTAAGCGTTCAAAGCCTTCGCTGATGCATAAAGAGGACATTTTAATTTCACTGGCAGCTCTGGCCAGTGTGTGTGTGTGTGTGTGTGTGTGTGTGTGTGTGTGTGTGTGTGTGTGTGTGTGTGCGCGTCTCACGGTCCCATTCATTAATCCATTTACAGTTGACTCAAAGGCGGCGATGGCGTTTCTATCCCCTCACTCCATGGCCCGGGGCTGGAGGTGGAGCTCGGTATGCTCAGGTAGGAGGCTACGTTTGTTGGCTAGCAGAAGAGCTGGAGGCTTCAAACGGCGGCGGCGGCACATGTGGCTTTATGGAGCGACCCTGATGGACCTGGAGTGTGACTTGAACGTTTCATAGAAGGACCAGAAGGTCTTGATGGAGAAGTTTGCACCGCGGTAAGCATGGAGGCTCTCCAATATGAGCGAACCGCGCTAGCTTAGTTCTTCCGCTAATGCTCGATGCTACTTCCCTTCGCTTCGCCGCGTCCAATCAGATTGTGGATCCGCATCTGCTCGGAGTACCCACTGCGCTAATATGTTTCTGTCAAACATCTCCGACCCCGACTATTTTTACGCTCTGGTCTGATCGAGCCGCGTGGAAGGCGCCGCCGCCAGCCGGTCAGGCGTGGATCTCCATATGCTAAAGCGCTGACTCGCCGCGCAGCATCGCGTCACCGCTATCTCTGGCTGTAGCCCCCCCGGGGCGACTCGGCTGATCTGATTCGCGCTGAAACGCGGCGTCTGTTTATCGCGTGCTCGTTCCGCCGCCGCACCCGCATCATTGTGATTTTATCTACTAGCACGCCATCTGCACGTATCATCGTATCACCCCGTCCTCGCCGTTCAGACCGACTTGACGGCGTGGCGCGCGCCCGAGTCGGGACGATGCCTTTGCGATACGGGCACGGAAAAATCCCCACACCGGCAACGACGGCGGGCTTCAAAGGGAATCCGAGAATCAATTTCTGGCGGATCCTGCAGGTGAGCGCCGGTTCAGCGACTCCCTTTTTGTAGGAATCAAAAGAAAAGTGTCGCCTTCACAAAGAACAGACACGCTAATCGCCGCTTTTTTACCCCCTCCTCACGCCGCCGTAGCCATTTTCCCCGCTGCTAACGATGCTAACGACTTTGAAGAGAACGCAGCTCTGCTAATTACATGAGGATGAGGAATCCATGAACGGCCAGACGTTTGGAGGCCAGAAGGAGGGGAGGAGGACCAGCAGGGTGACGGGTGAAGGTGGGGCTGGACGGCCGTCCGACGTTAGCTTAGCATTTTGGGGAGACCTCAAGACCTCCTGAGCTCCATGGCAAGGAGGTCTGATTCTGCAGGAGGTCTTCCTTCTCTCCATGTTCTCCAGCCCGGGTTCCACTCTACACGTGACCCTGTGATTGACAGGCGACCTGGTCAGGTTAAGCCCCGCCTCCCGCCTAGGGTGAGCCGTGATTGGCTCCGGACTCTGGATCTTCAGCGAGCGGAGAGTTGACGGGAGGACTGGCGTTCTCCTTCCCCCTCCAGCGCAGACATGTTTAAATCCCTTCCCTGGCGCCGCCTGGACAAACCGCCCCCTGGGCAGGATTTGCATTTTCAGACGTACAATTAGTTTCCCCTCTTTAGCTTGAATGCAAACCTTCCTCAGACACGGAGCTCCGGGGGACGACGACAATGACGGGCGGCCCTGAACATCACGGTGCCTCCATCCACCTCTCTTTGGGTTCTCCTGCCGCCCCAGACCTTGTCGCTGTCCTGAGGAGAACCAGATGTTCTCTTGGCTGGAGCTTCAACTGTTGAGATTCTGTCTTCCACAGACCCTTTGTTGATCAATGGATCAATGGATGGATCAATGGATTGATTGATGGATCAATGGATTGATTGATGGATCAATGGATCAACAGATGGATCAGTGGATTGATCCAAGGAATAAATGGACGGATTGATGGATCAAAGGAGGAACTGATCGATGGAACTAATATGTTCCTGCAGCTTAAAAAAGGGCTGATGTTGAAGGTGCTCCCATCCCTTCTTGTTTGAAGATGAAGTGTGTGTGTGTGTGTGTGTGTGTGTGTGTGTGTGTGTGTGTGTGTGTGCTTGGCCTCACACTGATTCACTTGTTAGCCATTTTCTGTTTCTCCCCCCCGCCTTCAGCCTCCGGTGGCTTCCTGCTCTCCGACCTCCAGAGCAGGTGGACCTGGAAGTGTCCCGGTGCTTCCTGGAGGACTCTTATTAGAGGACTCTTCTTGGAGGACTCTTCTTGGAGGACTCTTCCTGGAGGACTCTTCTTGGAGGATTCTTCCTGGAGGACTCTTCCCGTCCGGCTTCTCCTCGCCAAGGAAACGGATCCGTCTGAGCGTCTCCCTCCTTATCGGCGTCGCAGGGATCCCGGAGTGTTTGGCTTTGAGGGGAGGACGAGATTTTCAGGCTCAGACTCCGCGGGCGAACGACCGGCCGAGCGCAAGATATCAACCATTATTGGATCCTTCCAGAAGACCGGGACGGCGGCGCCCCCCTTCCCTCCACCCCTACTTCCCCGAAATGAGATAAAGCTGATGAAAGCCGGGCTGAAAAATGAGCAGGAGGAGGAGGAGGAGGAGGAGGAGGAGGGTGTAAATCTGCAGGACGGAATGAGTCTGGGCTTTATCGGGCCGGAGAAGCCGGAGGAGATCAACCGCCGTCATCCGTCGCTCATGGAACTGGAAAGAAACACCAAGGCAGCAGCAGCGGCAGGAGGAGGAGGAGGAGGAGGAGATCAATAACCAGACCAGAACCTCCGATCACCTCCACCCAGCCTGGGAGGAGGAGGGGGGGGGATGGAGGGCGAGGAATAAAACAATATAATTGGTCCGAAAGTTGAAAGGGAGCACGCGTGGCACGTTTAATGAACGGGGGGATGAAAGGCGAGTGTGTTTTTTCAAAGACGTACACATTTTAATTGGGGGTTCTCAGAAGTATCTTTCATCTCCACGTCTTGTTCTGCATGAGTATCGGCCGGGGGAGGAGAACATCTCCCAGAAGGTGGACGCTCCTCCGAGCTTCGCCCCCACGGGACCCGGCGGGAGGCTCGCGGTGAAGATCCCGAGCTCCGGCCCCGAGAGACGGCGCGCCATGGCAACGCCGGGTCTCCTGAGAGCTGCTCGCATGAGATGGTTTGTTCTACAGCTTTGAACAACACAAAGAGGAGCATCTGGGAGCGTCTACCTCAAGGAAACACACACACACACACACACACACACACACACACACACACAGATTGTCTGAGAACACAGGTGCGACTATGTTTGTCGCCGTGCCGCTAATGGTCCAGGCGTCAACAACGGGACACTTTCCTCGTCTACATCCTGGTCCTTCAGCGTTACGTCTCACGGTGCGGTTTTGATTAGCATTAGCATTTCATGTAGCGGCTGAGCTGCTCAATGTGGTGTCACTTGTGGTGGCAACATGTAGAGCTAGCGGAAGGCTAGCAGAGAGCCGTCATGACTCAGGGTGCCGCTCGCGCTCACCCGCTGAGGCTATCGCTAGCGGAGCAGAGCCCTAAACGAGTGGGATTGAAGAGTTCGGAATGGAAACATGGCCGCTGGAAAGGTCGGAGGCTACCGGTACAAAAGGGAAACGCAGAGCTAACCGAGCTCTCCAAGCTAGCCAAGCTATGCTAAGTGATGGACTGGAAACATCTGAAACTACGCAGCATCCGATCACTGGGGAACTCCGACCATTGGTTTCCCAGTGGTCAACAATTCGGTCGCTAACCTTTTAGCATACCCGTTGCACCCTCACTTGACCTTTGACCTCCTCCCCCTTCAACAATCCATCGCTGGGCGGGAGCTGCCAGATGATGGTGTTTACGTCGGCCGGGAAGTCCGGAAGGCCGTCTCTGAGGCCGCCTTCTGTCTCGTGCCTGTCCGAGCCAAGAGATCCCTCTCGCACTCCAGCAGCCGCCATCTGGGGCGTGGGCGGTGGCACAGCGGCGGCGCCGGCGCCGGCGGCAGCGGCGTGCCGGCGAGGCAGGACGCCCACATGCGTCCGCTCAGAGGTCCGCCCCCTGAACTCTGACCCCTCCTTCGGCCGCCATTGCAGCAGCGTTACATAACCCGGCGCTCGCCGGGCACCATTAATGCATCCACGCCGTGCGTTTGAGAAACGGCGATGGTGTGCGGGATGAGCAGAGGCGGAGCCTCCGCGCACATGCACGTGCCCGCGGACGCCGACCGGCTGCGGAGCGCCATTAAGCTGGTGTCGCTTAAAAAAAGAAACCCCGACACGCGTCACTCCGCCAATTATTCCCGTACGTTCTGCATGGCGGGTGACATTTCCCGCTCCCGCCCAAATGCCACGGCCGACGAGGCGCGGCGGCGACGACGGGAGATAATCAATTCCGATCGATGGCGGAGAAACCTGGGGGAAATCAGTACACGAGGGTCTTGTAAAGCCAGATTTTCGGAAAATGACGGCGGCTTTGAGCCCGAATCTGTGTGATTAGCTCACATAGCTAGCTGGGGGGGGGGGGGCAATCAGCTATCAATACACGAATTCCGAATATATAAAAACTAATATATGTATATAATCATACATTCATATATACAGGTACATATATACACATATACACACACACGTACACATACATATATTAACATACATACATTTTTAAACACACATATTCATATACACACATAGAAACACACTAAAATAAACATAAACATTCATGCATATACGTACGTATAAACACACATATACATATTTACATACACAAATATTACTGATACAAATGTATGCACACGTATATACACACACACACACGCACACCAAACATATGTATGTGAGTGTGTGTGTGTGTGCAGGGTCTCCACATGGCGCTACAGCAGCGTTGGAGCGTTGCTTGGGTGTCGTGACAATAGGACGGCACACACACACACTGTGCGGGTGCAGGCTGAGGTCACACACTCACCCCGTCTGACAGAGCGACACAGGTGTGTGTGTGTGTGTGTGTGTGTGTGTGTCCACGCCGGAGGCCTGGGCGGAGGTGGCGGTAGGTTTTGTGCGTTGCCGTGACTCAGCGCCGGTGCTGGTCGGGGCTTTTTGCAGAGCGGCTCAGGGCGCCGTCCAAAGATAGACATCACGAGGCCTCGGTGTGATCACCCCACACACACACACACACACACACACACACACACACACACACACAGCTGGGGCCGCCGCACTAATGGCTCTTTTTAATTCGGGTCGGCTTTGGAGCGACGCGGCGTCCGGCGCCATGTTGGCCGGCGCTCCGGCGCCGCTCCAGTCTTAATCCTCAACGTGGACCTTCTGACCTTCTCTTGTTTATTTTTAATCCAACCCGTCGTCATAAAACCTCACTTAAACAGCGGCGCCGCCTCCCGGGATAAAAAACCCGAGGTCAAATCAGGCTCCGCCCCCCTGCGCCCCCCCCGACAGCGGAGGGTCGGCGCTGGCGGAGCGGGATTTAGGATTATAGGGGATTTTGTGGAAAAAAAAAAACGTTCAAATCGAAGATTAAAACGACCCCAATCCGGGCGCTGGATCCAGATGTTGCCCCGGAGGCCGACAGCTGGAGATAAACCCGGACACATGAGCGACACGGGAGGAAAATGTCGATGTTATTACAATGTTATAACGCGTGAATAAGCGTTAATAACCAGTTAATAACGGCTCGTGTTACAAAAGCTATGCCGACGCTTCGCGGTTGTGGATGAAGTGCCGACCGTGCCTCTGCCGGCGAGGGACGGCGCCACGCGAGGGGACGCCGACGCTAATCCGACCGGACAAAGACGCCGCGGTCGGACGGCGGGACGTGCGAACAGGGTGGGAATGGCGGCGGCGTCTAATGCGGCCAGACGTCCACGGAGAGGAAAGGGGAAAAAAACTATCACCAACCTCCTCCTCCGAGACGGATCCAGGAGGAGGAGCTTCTCTGCAGGACGTCGCGTCAGACGCCTCGGGTGAGGATACACTCCGAGCAGGACTCAGAAGCCGTGATGGATCTTATTTTGAAAGAGTGTGTCTGCTGGCAGAAGCCATTTAGGCCTTTATTTATTCATTATTTGTCTTTCTCAGCTCTTTCAAAGTGGTTGGATGAATTATACACAGCTGAATGTTTGAAACACACTCCTTCTGTACACACACACACACACACACACACATATTTCAGATCTAAAGTCATGCACTTGATCCTATATCGGCTGACACGGAGCCTCAGCCAATCACCTGCTTCCCTCTGAGCCTCAGCCAATCACCTGCCTGCGTCTCAGCCCCTCCACTCACCCCAGCTTGCTTCCTGTCCTCGTCCCTCCATCCATAAACAAAGCTCAGCGTCCTTCTACCCGGATCAAACCATCTCCCGTCCTGATCTTCTCCGTCCTCCTCAACCTTCACGCCTCCATCTTCATGTTGGGATTCTTCGCCCCGAAGATCTCACCTGCCTCGCTTCCACGAGGATTACCACGGGTTCGTCCCAACTTGGTTTTGTCATCTGAGTTTGGTTCCTACTGGAACATCTAAGAAGCCTCCAGCAGACGCCGGCCTGATCCCCACGGATCCACCCATCGCTGCAGAACCCTGGAAAAGCGTCGCATCATCTGCAAAGAAGTTAAATCCATCCCCTGGCAGGCCGAGCCCCCGAACCGCCGCCTGGAGTTTAACGCGTCATTAAAGGGGTCTCGGTGCACGTGCACGTGCGCCGGCGGAGCGTCTCCTCGGGATGTGCACGGCGTAGCGGGGGGCGGCGTAAGCCGTCGGCGGGTCGACCGCCGCTGACATGAGCTAAGCTGATAGTGGCGGGGATTTTCTCTCACCTTCCACCTTCACACTCCTCTCAGGCTGATTGACTGCTCTGACAGGTGCTACTTTTTGGGGTTATTTCTCGTCTCGCGGGGAAAACGAGTCCGACATCCAGACTGTTAGCCCTCGCCGAAGCTGTCACTCCGAGGAGGCCGGCGGCGGCGGCGGCGGCGGGGAGCGGAAGCTGTGCCTTTGCGCCGCACAAGACGCTACGTGTCGCCCGTGCAGATGACGCGTGGCGATGGATTCTTTCAGACCCGTCCATTATGTCGCCGGGACGACGAGACGATGTCGTGCTTCGTCTCCAGACGGCGGACATGACAGAAGCGTGCTCGGTGTCACGCGTCAGGTCGAGGGCGCCGCGTCACATCGAATCAGAAAACTAGATTTCTACGGCGCCTAAAAAGATCCAGGAAGCGTGACTTTCCCAGCAAGTTGGACCCCAGAGAGCAGAAGGGTTCGCTGAGGCAAAGTCACCAGTTTTAGCTAAAAAGCGTAACCATGGCGATAGGAAGCGGCGCAGGTGAGCCCGGCCCGTCACAGGCGGAGACAAAGCACGGCGCTTCCCAAACAGACCACGGCCTCACAAAGAAGCTAACCGGCAAAACACCACCGCTAAGCAAACAAGGTTTTGGTTGGTCGCTGGTTGAGATTAGCAGTTGTGCGTCAGCGGCGCCTGCTGTGCAAACACCACACGCAACGCGGAGCTTTTATAATAATTTATCCTTCATTAATCCCAGCGGGGAAATTGGTTCTCAGAAATGAACCCATCATGGATAAACCGCGAGCACTCGGCTGCCGTCCGCCAGCGCCAGGCGAGCGCTCAGGGGTTCGGTGTCTTGCTCAACAACACTTTCACTCACTAGGAGACAATTTCTCAAGAGAGAAAAGCCAGCAAGGTGAGAAGGTCTTGGATCCTTGTTAGCGGCACGGTGAATCGTTAGACACGAAACCACATCAAGATAGAGCAGAAGTTATCTGGGAGACTGAATGACTGCGTAATGGCGAAGAAAGCTCCGGGTTCTCGGGGTTCCTCCCACAAACCAAAACCGTGCGGGAGGTCCACGGGGAACCCTACATTGTCTGGGAGTGTGGATGAGAGTGAATGGTTGGATGTCCCCATGTGACCTGGGAATGAGAGGCGAGACTTGTATGCCTGTATGAGCGAGAGGGTGAACGGTTGCGCGCCCCCATACGTGATCCTTGGATCGATCCCCACGTGTCACCCAGAGTCAGCCACTGCCTGAGCGCAGGGTGAAGTGCTGAAGCTGGTGACCAATGAATGGATAACAGGATGAATGGATGAAAGGTTCCCTTCCCAAAGAGCACCAAAACATCCCCAGTGGGAGCCTGGTGACCTTCACTTCTCCTCTTCGTGCCTGTAAAGTTGGTGCGTAATCTGAGAGAATATCAAGCTGCAGCCGGATTATCCCACACACACACACACACACACACACACACACACACACACACACACACACATGCACTCAAGACGCCAGATGCAATTCCCCCTTCCTGTAAGGATTTCGTCGGTTTACGTAATCCCACTCACAGATGTGACAAACCGGGTCGAACATTTATCCCGCCCGCTGCCAGCTGCTTCCCCATTGGCCGCTGGTCGGTGGAAAAAAACCTCGCCAGATGTCTACTGAGCGCGTGCGAGGAAAGCGATGCTTCTGTTACGACATGGTTGTCACACCGTCCACGTGTCGCGAGGGAGAAACCGCTCGACGTTACGATTTTCGGTTACGTTGATCATTTTAATATCCGACGTTCTTACGAAGAAGTGACAGCTGGACCGTTGGTTCACGCCAGAGGCTCGGACCAATCACAGCTGACGCAGGGACGGAGGCGGGGTTTGATCCCGGACCGACACCCGTCAATCACGGCTTTACTTTTTAGTGACGGAGACGTGCAGCCGTTCAGCCTCCTCCTCCAGCGGGTGGTTTCCACGGTGACTTGATGGATGGCGGTGGCAGTGAGGAGGATGGGAGTGACATTTACCGTCCCCGGTGTGTTATTTCCGGCCCAGTCGCCAGACAGAAATGTGTGTGTGTGTGTGTGTTTTTCTGCTAAATGGATAAACCCGGCCCCGCCGTCTTACGTAAACGTGAAAAGTTTTTAAAATGCGTCATCTCGAATGTTTTTTTTTTTTTTTCCCTCCAAGCGCTGGCACAAACACGACGACCTTGGGTTGACCTTGTGACGCTGGCAGTTCTAGCACGTTCTAACAGATTATAATCCACAATATGGGACCGGGATGCAAACATGGGTAATAAACTTGTAACAATGTTGTAATTACATCCTCTGATAGAACGTATAGAATGTAAATATGGGTAAAAAACAACTTTCTCATCTTTGAAAATCTAAAAAAAAAAACGGTGTGTTCAACCGCACACTTCCTACCGGTTTAACGGGAGCGTCTTCATCGCATCCGGTCCCGCTGGCGGGGCCGTAAACACGGCGAGGAGCTCGCAAAGCCCAACGCTCGACGGATTTATGGCAACGCTTGAAATGCAGTTTGCTAATGGACGCCCGCTGGTGTTTACCAGACCTCCTTCCACGTGACTCAAAGAGTTGGCATATGGTGCGTGTACACGTATATATGTATACACACACACACACACACACACAATAAATAGATTTATTATTTGTGTTTTATTTTCCACCGATATATTAATTAAGATCATATCAGATTCTGTGTTTTTTTTTTCTTTTTAATGGGGTCACTTTTTAAAAAAGTATATGTATATTTTAATACGTTCAGTGCAGCTTGTGAATGCAAAGCTATTTCAGTATTTTTATTTAAAAGTTGTCTTTTTAACCTGTGTTATTACACTTTTAATAGGAATGGAAATGCGCCATTGCAACTGTGTTATTTTCGTGATATTATCCAACCTCACCTGAAATAATAAACGGCGAAAGGGGCGGAGCTACAACGGGCCGATCGTTTCCCGAGTCGTCAATAAGAGCAGCCTGGAGGAACGGCTGATCGATCGCAGAACAAATAAAAAGGATTCGTCCGGATCACGACTCCGGAGCCGGATCTTGTCCCGGAGGAGGCGTAGCTTTTCCACACCCCGGCTTTCAGCCCTGTTAGTGGTGTGTGGAAAGACTGCAAACACACACACACACACACACACACACACACACACGCAAACACACACACACCACACCTTTCTAAAGGTTGTTTTGCTGACTGCAATGCTTCTATTAGCATGACACAGCCGTTGCTAGTCCGCAGCGTGGACTCACAAAGTAGGATTTACACGGACGAAACAAATACTGATGGATCCGACCGGAAAAATCAAAATGAATAAAAGCCGTCACCATCTCAGCTGTGATTGGACGAGAGGCGGGGCTCATCCCGGATAGAGGCACATGCAAACATTCACCCTCTCGTTCAGACGTCATGTGGAAATAAAAGCGATGTGCAGGCTAATGCTAATGCTAATCCGTCACCAGGAGTGACGGTTTCGTCTGAAAGCGGCGAAGAAACACACGTTGACTCCGTGATCACGAAGGCCGACGGTTGAAAGAGTCCGTGATGCACGGCGGCCGTCGTAGCGTTGGAAGCTAGCACTCGGCGGTCTGCGTGGACGGGCACGTCGCGCACGGAGGCGTCCGTCCGGCGGGGAAAATGTGGCTTCAAAGCGAGTCGGCCCGGTCGGCATGGAAACCCGCTCGATGCCCGATGACTCGCGGTTCACCGGCGCCGCGTCCGCTTGACTGGCCCTTCGGGCTCCGTCCGGACGGGTGCGTCCAGGCGGAAGCCGGACCGGAGGTCGCCCGCACGCATCTCCACACCTCCGCGGAAGGCGCGTCGATAATTTAGCGGGGAGCTGACCTGGACCGGATCCGACCGGAAACGTCCGGGAGGATCATCTCCGCTCCTTTAGCCTCCGTTTAACAACACCTCATGTCGCACGTTGTGGTTTTAAAGGACCGCAGGCCGAGAACGCCGGACTTCCTGGGAGTTTTCCAGGAGGTAAATAAACCAGTGAGCTTCCATTCAACATTCAAGCTAACGTTCACGCGTCGGTGCGGCTAACAAGGCCGGAGCCAATGGCAGCTGACTCAACGGAGGAGGGAGGCGGGGTTTAACCAGGACGCCTGTCAATGGCAGCGGCGTCCGACCATTCGCCGTCTCATCTGGACCTCTGGGCAGGCGATGCCCGCTGTAGGAGATGTTTTCCTACCTGCCATGTTGGTCGGTTCCCCCTCCGCCGGTTCACCCGGCCGGTGCGGGACCGCTCATCCCGGCCTCCTTCACCAGGTCGGTTTCGCTCGGCGGCGGTGTGATCACCACGCCGTCTCCAGACGGCTGAAGCAGCACCTGGTGCAGAAGAACCAAAACTTAAAAATCCAAACTTACATCGAACATCTGCTGCATATATGAATGTGGTTTGACACCGCGGGGCCAGCGGAGGAGCGTTCCTACGTCCCGCGTTCTGATTGGTGCTTTCGGGGACAAAAGCGTGACTTCGACCCGTGATTGGTGCTTTCATTTGGAAAAACAAATTGTGTATGCAGCACTTCCTGCCAAACAGGAAGCCGCCAACAAATCGGACGACAGCAGTGGCGTCGTGGAGTCGATCCCGGGACGTCTTTGTCGTCCAGAATGAGCCCAAATACAGGAGGTAGGAGAACCAGGAAGTGTCCGCCAGACGGGATTAAACCGAGTAATTACTGCGGCGCCCTAATTAGCCGTCTCGCGGCGCAGCTTGGCCGTTCGCTTAATGCCTCGTAACAAAAACGGCACCCACTTTCAAGCATCATCGAAAACGGCTTATCCGTCGTGACCCCTCCCCGACCCCCCCGCCCCTGACGACAGAAAAAAAAAAGGAAAATCGCTTTCCGTTTTGCTGCCACGCCGGAGTAAAATAACCCCGACGCTTTTCTATTAAGCGCTAATCGTCGCGAGTGTGACGAGCAGGAAGTCATCACATCCAGCGCAGCTCCTGCAGGAGTGGGCCGAGAGGAACAATATCTCACTCTGGCTGCCAGGCGGCGGCGGCGGCGGCGGCGGCGGCGGGGGCACGGACATCAGCGGGGATTATAATCCCGTCTCTGCCAGTTACGTGGTCTCTCCTCCTGTCTCGCCGCCGTCGTGATTGACAGGCAGCGGATGGGTGCGGGCAGAGCAATGCTACGCTAGCTGGCGCGCTGACGGACAGTTATCATCTGTTATAAAGACACCTGGTTGGGGTTTGTAGCAGCAGCCATATTGGAAGGACCAGGGGGTTCTGAAGCCGGGGCCACAACGCAAGATGGTAGCCTGATTTTACACAGGGTTCGTGGCTAGTTGGGGCCAGCGGGCGTGGCTAGTTGGGAACAGTTAGCATGGATAGTTAGGAACAGTTGCCGTGGCTACTTTGGGACAGTTTGCTGTTTGTTGTGGCATGTCTTGGATACAAGTTGTGGCTGTTTGGGAACAGTTGGTGTGGCTAGTTGAGGGTGACGACAGGAAGTAGAGGGAAAATGATAACAAAGATGGCGGACGGTGAAGGAGGGAGAAGCTAAAGTGGACTACAATGATGGAGGACAGAGCGGATAGCTGTGCAGCAGCAGTGACGGCCATGTTTGTGGTCCATATTTGTTTACCTTACCGGTGATGCCTTCAGGTGTCTCAGGTTCGCACCTAAAGCGTGATGCCCATCAGGGGTTGGCGGTCTGAGTCTCCGTCTTTTGGTCCTCGTGGAGGAACCTGCTGGAACCAGGCATAAGATGCAGGCTATTAATCCTTGCGCTCATAAAACATCCCAGACAACCAGGAGATACTCATGCCAACTAGGTAAAGGAAGGTAAAAGAACCGGAAGGTACTGGAGTCCACGAGACGGCTCGAGAACCGTCTGACTTCTGTCAAACCTCTGAAGCTTCTCATGCTAAACGCTAAATATCAGTGTCAAAGAAACAGTACCTTCTTCACCGGCTGGCAGGAGGAGGAGGAGCGGGAGTCCTCAAACTGCTGACGGCAGGGGGGAGGGGCGAGGAGCCGATTGGTCGAGGACCTACGGGGAAAAACAAGATGGAAGCCAACATTGATCGACAGGTGACGCCTCCCGTTAAGCCCCGCCTCTCACCCAGCGGAGCAGCATGAGCGGCAAACGGACCAACCAATGAACGGACTGGATTCTGTTGCTGTTTGCCCTCGAGGAGATGAAGCGTGAGGACAAACTGAGAGAACTCAAGCTGAGCGGCACCTTCAGGGGAGAAACCAAAACAGTCATTATGTTGGAAAGACCTTGTTCATTCACTCATTCACAACCCACAAGTCTTCGAGGTTCCCTCTGGACCAATCACAGGGCTGCATTTACAGCAGTGGTTCTTAACCTTGTCGGAGGTTCTGAACCCCACCTGTTTTACATGCGCATTCACCGAACCCTTCTTTATTGGATGGAGGATCGGTTCGTCGATGGGTACAAAGAACAGGCAGAGGAGCCTTTTCATGGAATCTGGCTCCCTTCACCTTGAATCCAGCAAGCGCTACGTTCTTGTAGTTCCCATCTCCATGCAGCTGAAGGAAGCCTTCCCTTCGTTTTGCCGGTGCTGGACTAGAATTGCCTATCTTGTCTTTCCAAATCATGCAGTCAGGACATCGATTCCAATCACGTTCCGTCATACACGTGAATCCGTATTGTACGTGTTCTTCCGACCGCTTTCTTTTTTTGCCCGACATAATTAGTATGAAGGGATTCAAATATTAAGAAAGAAATCACATGACGTACCATCACGACAGTCACAAGTTACTACAACTGAGCGCGCCAAAATCCCCGCGGCACGGATAGGCCGAGCTATGTAGCGTGATCACCTGCGGCCGGTGATGTCATCACCAATGTGTGTCTTGACCTCCGCCGAACCCCTGAGACCGACCCGCCGAACCCCTGGGGTTCCATCGAACCCAGGTTAAGAACCACTGATCTAGAGACATCCACGCATTCACACGTCCGGACAACGTAGGATCTCGGGGAACCTCCTGCATGTGTTTGGGCTCCGGGAGGAACCCCGAACCTGGGGGGGACCCTCCAGAACCCGGAGAGAACACGGAGACTCCTCACAGAAAGGCCCTCTGCGGGAATTCAACCGGCAACCTTCTTGGCGTGCGGCGCGGGCGCCAAACGCCGCGAGCTCTGGAAATACTTGATAAGTCTTGAATAGATGTTGTGGAATTGGCGCCCACATGCTAACACCCGGGGACCCATTTCCACAAACTGTCGTCGGAAGATTGCTGCATTTTTCAAGGAAAAAAAAAAACCCCGCCACCATAATGCAACTGTTTCCAGGCAACAAGGAGAATCCAAGAGGCACAATTTAACAATTTCCCCCCGAAAGATGTGAGGGTTGCGACATCAGAAGTGACCCACGTCTCCGGAGAGAAAGACTGAAGCCCGTTGATTAATTTCTCAGAGAGAGAGCCTATTTACGGCTTTTTGTTTAATTTCCCGCCGTCTGACGAGTTTACCTAGAGCGGGGAAACAGCGAGGGCTGTAATTATCCGAAATTAATCACCCGAGAAATTTTTTCTCGAATTCTTCCAACGCCGGGAAAATAATTTTTTGGAGGGTCTCCGTGTGAAGATAATGAAGGTTCCCGTAATTATGATGGAGTTACGATGGAGTTTTCCACGAGTCTTGCGGCCGGACGTGACTGTCGCGACGCTGGATGTGCGGACGTCGTCATGGCAACGCCACGAAAAGATGGCGATCTCCCAAAGAAGACCTGATCCGGAGCACGAGGAGATAGCGTGGAAAAGGCTGAATGTCAGTATCACAGGAAGCTCATAGGATGTTAAGATAAGGTGGCAGAACGGACGCCAACGCAGGTGAAAAGGGTCGATGCTGGAATCTCATTGGACGAGAGGTGACAGGTGATCCTGGGCGGCGGGGAAACCCCCAGGAGAAAGCGGCCGACCACTTTGTTCATTTTTCTAAACTGCCATCAGTCAGCCTGTAGTTGTGAGTGTGTGGTTGTTAGTCGTTGTTAGCATTAGCATTAGCATTAGCATAAGGCACTGGACTAAGACAGAAAGGTTTCTGTGTCTGTAAAGTGGGGGAGCAGGTCCATCTTCGAGGTCTAGCTAGCTGATTCCACTAAAGCGCCGTCGCACTAATCCTGTGCAAAGTGAAATAAATAATAGAGTGTATGGGAAGGCTGGGCTGCCACCCCGTGACCCGCCACGGTAGGAGAATAATCGAGGGATGGCTAATGCTAAAGGGTCACGAATTTGCATTTGGTGGACGACAATAAGGTCGATTCTACTACTCGCTCTCAGGGATAGTTTCCGCAAAGAGGAAAATAAAGACAAGCTTTTAACTTGTTGCTCTCATGAACTGCTAGAATATGTTGGTAGCCGTTAGCCTTTGCTCTGAGTTAGCACGCATCAAAAACTCATGTTTAGCATGAATTTAAAAGATCACTGGCTTGGCATGCATTGAAAAGCCTGCTGGGTTAGCATGAGTTTGAACTTTAAACCCCCGCCACTCCAGTCTCGACCCGTTGGCCTTCCCGTCCTCGACGGTCGAGACGGAAATCCATCCTTCGGCAGTTCATGTTAGATATGAAAGTAATTCTATCTTAGCAATCTTAGCTTAGCGCCAGTGGAGAAGAACGCGGCGTTCCGTAATCCACGGCGGCCACTGCCTGGATGCAACGCCTCCATTAATGGAGGCTTTCAGGACGTGAAGGTGGCGTCCTCACCTGCTGTGAGCTCAAACACTTGGATTATTAATGCGTCCGTACGATGAAGGGAGGTTTCACGTGACGCTCGCGGACGAGGAAAAACAGCGGCGGTCGACAGGTGGCGAAGGAGCCTCCGGGGAGAGTTCACGCCCACAAAAACCCCGACCGCTTTTTGGAAAAGCGGCCTCTCGGGGAACGAGGACGGCGCTCTCGGCGTGCAGAAAGCGCCTTTCAGAGAGCGAGTGGTTTCAAAGCCGCTGAGTCATTGTTTGGAGTAAAACCATGACGCGGCAGGAAGCCATCCACCCAGCTGCTCCCTGGTGTGAGGAGGCACTCGGGAAGGAGTTCTGGCCATTTCTCTGCGGCTCACACTTCAAAATCTCACAATATTCAATGAAAAACACATCAGCAGACAAGGACAACTTGTGTTCCATTCATTCATTCATTCATTCATTCATTCATCCATCCATTCTCTACACCACCTTTCCTGCACTCAGGATGGGCGGGAAGGAGTTCGAAGTCACCTTCATTTTAATTTATTGATCTATTTATCTATTTCCATGTTTATATTGCGTTTCCGTCAAAGTGAATGATCTCCAATCGACAAACGGCAAGTTAAGAAACACTCAGGCCGCTGAGATGAAGATGAAGATGAAGATGAAGATGAAGATGAAGATGAAGATGAAGATGAAGATGAGATAGCTTTATCGATCCCCGTCAGGGAACTTTGTCATTAAGTGAGGGGAAGTCAGAGGTCAGAGGTCAGAGGCCACGGACGGCGTTACCTTGTAACGACCCGGTTGTCATCCGAGGGCTCGGCGGCGTCGCAGCGTTTCCACTCGGTCCGTTGCCGTGACAACGTGAACAAAGGCTCGGCCGAAAGGTCCGGCGGTTTAATCCTCCTGATTACGACGGCTCTTTGTCGGCTGCTTTGGATGAAGTGTTTTGAACTCGCCGCGTGTTTGGCGTGAAGAAAATAGGTTTCCTTTTCCTGAAGGAAGATGTCCGTTCTGTCTCACCTGAAGCCGAGCGCCAATCAGGGTTGCCATGGAGACGCAGGGCCGGTGCCAGGTGGTCCGGCGTCCTGGGATCAGGAAACGTTCCTTCGCCCCTCCTTCCTCCCGGCGCCCCGGTTTCTTTCCCGGAGCGGCGCCGACACATCGATTGTCGAGCGTTCAAACCTGAGCGTCGGGGCTCGACACGTCCTCTCACGCATCCCGGTTCCCATGGCAACCCCTACGGGATGACCTGCAGGTGTTTCCATCACCACGGCGATGTGCCCCCCCCCCCCTCTGTTTTTAGAAGAAAAGGGGACCATCTGGATCTGGTCTCCAACGGCTGTTAGCAAAATAGGAAAAACACCCTCAAGAACGAAGGCTCTTCTCCACGGCCACGCCGTACATCATCCTGCCGTCTGCTCTTCTTCTTCTTCTTCTTCTTCTTCTTCTTCTTCTTCCCGCCTCATTTCGATTTCCACATGCATATTTTTTCTTCCTGCTGTTGAAGCAGAAAAACAGTTTTGTAGCAATATTAGTTTTCCGCCTCCGAAGGAAGGAATCGCTGTTGTCGGTGGCGTTTGTCACCGCCGCGCCGCGAGACGGATGGGACGGCGGATCTGGAACGGGGCCTCCCATTACTCCCGGGCCAAGAACAACATGGAGTTAATGTGACGTGACCGCGAGACTTCGGTTCGTGTCGTCGGGCGCCGGCAATCAAGCCGCCGCACCTCGAGCGCGCAGCCCTTCGGACAATTAATCACAGGGAACGGCGGCGCGATGCGTTCAGAGGCAGGCTGAGATGTTCTCCTTCATCTCTGCACCTGGATGGACCTTCACACGTCCTCGTTGCCCCTTAGACTTCCCCCGAGGGCCGGAGAGCCCGGGGTCACCCTGGATCCATCCAGGCATTCACACGTCTGGACAATGCGGGGTCTCCACTCAACCTCCTGCACGCGTTTGGACCGTGAGAGGAACCCGGAGAACCCTAAAGAACCCCACGCAGAACATGGAGACTCCACACAGGAAGTCCTCCTATGGGAATCCAACCTGGGACCTTCAGGCTGTGAGGGGGCGGGGCTAACCTCTGCAACACTGTCAGCATGTGGAAAAGACTTGGTAGCATCTCTGAGAGTCAAACCAAGAAAAGCACAGCGAGATCACGACTAATGCTGGAGAAGGTCCGAGATCGATGGCGGCGACGGAGAAACGTATCCAGGCACGTTTCTTCTTCTCTGCAGGTTAGTGGCAGAACATTGTCAGCCGTAATGAGCCACCAGTACGTGCTACATATCAGCAATTAAGCGCTAATGTGCTTATTCCACAGTCATCGGCAGATAAGAGCGCGGCGCAGCGACCAAAGCAGGAGGCGTCCTCCTCGCCGCGTCCTGGGATCAGTAGCTTTACAACTCGACATCCTTTGTTGGACCTCCTCCACCTCCTCTTCCACCCCCTCTGCGCTGCGAGGGCCAATCAGACGCTGTTTGTCGGTACCAAGTTCACCGGGTTTCACCCGGTGGAATGTCAATACGCCGGAATTGCGCGACAAGTACGATTAGCAAACATCACCTTACCCTCACCCCGAACCACATCCAACAAGGAGAAAATGGAGGCAGGGGAGGCAGGAGAGGCCGTGCCTCACTCGCCAAGCTTGGAAAGAAAAAAAATGTCAAATGAATGAAACAAGGAAATTGTTCTATTTATCAGTGATTGCACCATAAAGATATTTTTCATTGAACTTCAACAGTTTTAGATTGTTCTTTATTCCAAATGGCTGGATTTTCACATTTACTGTTCAAATACTGAGAAGAGACGTGCGGTGAGGCAGCGGACTGTCGAGCCTCAGCGAACTACATTTCCAATATGTCAACACTAAATGTGCGCTGCTGGTTTCTTCAGTTTCAGAAAAAGACTGGGTTGAGCCACTAAGTGAGGCACGCAGTTCTCCTGCCTCAAGCTAGGGGGCGCTGCTGATTCCAGGGATTCTTCTTGCGACAGAAGACGGTGCCTCGCCGGCCATGACCCTCACCGCTCCGCACCGAAATGTCAATATGGTCGCCAATCCCATCGATGTATAAATAAACCCCAGAAAGGAGGAGGAGCAAAGCGTTTGCTCCCCTCAACGCCATGACAGAATCACATATGGTCAATTTGGGGGACGGGTTGGTATTTGGGACTGAAGAACTGAAGACTTCCCCGCACTTAGGCTTTCATTGAGTGACAAGGACTCCTGCTGAGAAGACCACCTGAAGATACGAAGCGTAAAGTGAGCCTGGTCCACGCTAACCCCCCCCGCTCCCCGTAGCTCAATCAATTGAGTGGTAGCCTTCAAAGAGGCCTGGAAATAGACCGAGGTTTGTGTGGCGCAACAGATGAGAGTGCACTTAGCAACGGTGGAAGATGGACCGGCAGTTCCATCCTCATCTCTGGAAATGTGCACCAAGAGTAGTGTTGTTACATTCGGTAACATTTGGTAAGCGTGGCTTTTAAAGTCCCCCCCCATTTTCTCCCCCAGGCCTGAGCTTTGTTCCCGCCGCACTCAACGCTCAGGGAAAATCAGGCCGTTAATGCTCAGCGCCTGTTTGACTGGGGCGGCGCGGAGGCAGGAAATAAGTCAACGCTCTCAGGACGTCTTCCTGAGCAGGTGAAGGCCCATCCGATGTGGACTCGCAGCAGAAAGGCTGCAATTAGCCGTCCGTGATCGCTAAGCGGCTCGGCGTCCTGTTCTTATAGGTTCCGGGAAGGCTAATGGTAGCCTAGAGTTCAGCAGATGATCCCTTCATGGATTCTATGTTCGGTCCATCTCGCTAACAATGACGTGCTTGAGCTCGGTTTTTGGGATCCGCATCGCGAAGACAGACCTTCCTCCCGACCTTCTCGCCCTCCTCACCCGGCCCGGGGGTACGTGCACGTATCGAGGTGCGAGGCCGACGAGGGCACGGAAAGCGACACTCCGAAGTTAGCTTCCGACCGGCTCGTTCGTGTACTTTTCAAAGTATCTTCGGCAGCAGCCGGGGGATTTATCCCCCCGACGGCCGAAACACCGCCGGCACGTCAGAGATTCACCCGGTGACGGATGGAAAAAGGTGGACCCGAGGATGCCGACCCGGCCCTCGGGTCGGCATCGGGCGGCGGACCAGTTGAAGGGCGCGGCTTTAAATTGATCCCCTTGTCTTTGCGCGGCGCGGCGACGGGTTCGGAATATCGGTTTGCGCATTAGCGACTTTTGGACTTTCAGAAAAAACAGACTTTTCTATGAATGCTGAGTAGCATTAGTGTCAGAGTACAAAGTAACAGCTTGGCATTCTGTAGGTTCACCGATGGCTGTCTCAGAGATTAAAGTAAACCTTAATACCAAACAGGTAAAACCCCGGCACCATGAAATAGGATTGGAGCAGATAAAAAACTGCACGCGTGACAGTCGCTTCCCGGAGCGGAGGTGCACGTTTGTGAAGCGCCGCAGACGAACGCATCGCTGCCACCGTCGTTTTCAATCAAACCGCTCGCGGACGCGTTCGGCCTCGGGCGTTTCCGATGAAAGATTCATGCGTCGACGTAAAGCCCGTCGTTACCGCCGCAACGCTTCCCCGCCGCTGCCGAGTAACTGAAGGCACTTTACGCTTTGAGAATGGCTCCCGCCGAGGACAATGTTGCGGTTGAATAGCAAAGAGAAGCAGCGGAGGAGGTGCGAGGCGGCGGCGAATCACGACCAAGATCTTACAAAAGGGTGATTGGACGGGGGAGGGGGACACGGATGTGAGGGGAGGCTGGAAGTGAAAACGGGGTGATGGAACGAGCAAAAAGAGAGGCGTCATGGAGGATTCATTCGGTGGAGGGTGTTGCTCTCGGAGGGTCGCGGCCTCCAGGGACGTCCGACCGTTCGCCCTCTGGAAATGTCGGGTCCGCGGGAACATAAGATAAGATAAGAGATAAGAACAACTTTATTAATCCCGAAGGAAATTGCTGTGCCAGAGTTACAGAAAATATAACAGTAATAAATAATAAAAAGAAAAAGGCAGAATTAGAAATGAAAATAAACTATAAACTATAAAGTGTCTCAGTGAAACTATAAAGTGTCTTAGTAACAAGTGAGGCAAGGAGTGCACAAAAGTATGATAAAAGGAAAAATTGTAGTGTAGCTGTTATGAAATGAAATATTGCACAGTTCTGAATATTGCACAGTGACAGTGAAGAGAGACCTTCCTCCGTCCTGCTCGGATTTGGACCGCAAGACGAACCCGGAGAACCGGGAGGAACATGGAGTCTCCACACAGAAAGGCGTCTTCTTGCTGTGAGCAGAAGCGCTAAGCTAAGCTAATCACTGTACCGCGAGGCGGCGGGGCGTACAGGAGCAGGTAAAATGCCAAAGTAATAGGATTTAAAATAGACAGTGACGCATGGAGAGGAAATGACTAAGGGGTGTAAAAGTAAATTAGGACCTAATGAGCAGAAGGAAAGGGGCTGAAATGGATAAATGAGCAGAAAAATAAACACATGAACCGAATTCGGCCGAAAGCCTCGGCTCTCGGGTGTCTGTTCCGGGAGGCGCACGGGTTGGAAGAAATTGCGAGAGGTAGAAACGCGACGGCAGTATTGTAAGGAGACAAAAAAAAAAAGAAATAATAACTTAAGGGACCTGACATTTACAAGCACGACCCTGAGAATAATTATGTTTTATAATTGTTTTATAATCCGGGTCATGGCGTTCTACCTCCAAAACCCCACTGCCAGGCCTGGCTGAGCTTCAGAGGAGCAGATTGCGAATTCTCCGAGCAGCACGGGGAATGTTGAGAGTGTCGGATTTATTTATGCTTCACATAATCACTTGGACCCTGAATGAAGGCGTAACCCCACACGAGGCCTGCTTATCTTGTTTATTTTTCTATTTTTTCCCCCCAGAAAATCCAGAATTCAAAATGACGAAGATGATGATGGAAAGCACAGCAACAAACTCACATCAGCAGTGACACAAACTAGAAGAAGACGGAGATGAATCATCGTCGACTTTGACGTAAATAGATAATAGATCGGCGTCATCGGCGTATAGATTTACGTCGCAGCAGAAAGTTGCTTTGTCTCTAGCTTTGGGACGACAAGCTAACGTGCTAACGTGCTAACGTGCTAACGCCCCACCAGCAGGCGTCTTAAACCAGGTAACAAATTGGATGAAATGCTAGTAAAGACCTACATTTGATGTGAAATTCGATTCAGGAAATGAACCTCTGGTTCACTGTCTGTCAAAACAGGAAACTGGAAGCTTCCTTTTCTCCTCTGGCTAATATCCAACAGCTTCTCGCGTGAGGAAGAAGAAACGCCCTTTGAGTTGATCTTGAAACCTGAACTTGTCCGCCGTGCTTCTGATGTCCCGAGTTCTCCGATGAGGAAATGGAAATGTCGGAACGCGTTTGATCTGTGCTTTTTCTATTTATTTGTGCAAAGCTAATTCTCGTCGACGCATCACTTTATTCCCACAGCAGATGTGCAGGATGCTATGGCTATCACACACACACACACACACACACACACACACACACACACACACACACACACACACACACAGAGGATTTTCTGCAAGTTTCTTTGACTCCATGGCGAGAAGGGAAATATGGCGTTACCTTGAAAAACAAACCAACCACTTTTCGCGGAGGCAACACCCGGACCCGATCTGGGTAAAGAAGCCCCATCGGTGTGTGTGTGTGTGTGCGTATGTGTGTGTGTGTGTGTGTGTGTGTGTGTGTGTGTGTGTGCGTGTGTGTCACCTCCATGATGAATGTCAGCGAGAATCAATAGGACGGGGAAAATGTCCAGAGAGGAGAAACCAGAGGGGTATCTTTGCTATCCTTCTTTTTGCTCTCCACAATTTTGTAACCAGGAGACTGGGTTAATTAAAACAGGGTTTGCAGGCAGAGGCTGGCGGCAGCCTGGACGGCGGCGGCGGCGGCGGTGGAGGATCTCCCCTTCAGATGTGCAGTGAAGAGGAAGGGGTATTAGAGCCGTAAGGAATGACACAAAGCTGGCTATTCACACATAATTGCTCACCCGGGGAGGAAGCGGCGAGGCTGGTGGCCGGACCGAACGGCCCGGATGTCACTTCCTGTCAGAATGATGAAGCCCCCCCAACCCCCCGGACCCCGCTGTCCAAACGGGACATCAATTGTGGCTTCATAAATCCGGCATTGGAGCCGAGGGGATCTGATTCATAGGAGCCGTAAATCCGGGGGGTTCCGGGAAAGAGAGGTTTGGTCGGACGGGATCATGTGACGGCGAGGAGCTCCGCGACCGCCACACCTCCACGCCGCCACGCCTCCACGCCACTGAACGGGTGAATCCTCGGGCCATGGGATGGAGACACGGCGTCCACAGAACGCTACTCGTTTAATAGCGACCGGCTCAAACGCCTGTCGTCGTTTACTTCTGTGATTCATTCCTGATTTATAGCGCTTATCCTGCGGCCAGGGGCAAAAGTGGGCGGAGCCTATCCCTGCTCTGATTGGACGAGAGGATCCATGGCGGGGCCTCATGTTCAGACAAACAACCGTTCACCCTTTCATTCACCCGTCACATTGACACATTCAAGCCCGTTCATTGTGTGAATGAGGGGGGCCAGACTTGTATGCCTCGGTGTGACGTGCGAGTGAAAGCGTGAACAAGTCCGCGGAGGTTCTCGGTCCTCTGAGTCTCGGCGGATTCTTGTGAAAACCTTCTCGTCATGGCGACTGGACTTACATTTCTTCACCCGAAGACGTTTCGGCCCTCATCTGAGAGCTCTTGGACGAGCGCTCAAACGTCTACAAGTGAGGAAATTCAAGTCCGGTGTCCACAAGAAGAGGCGAACGGTTGGAAATCTGTTCATGTGCGAGTGAATGTTCGTGTCTGTGTGAGGTGGGAATGATGTACATCTGGGGAAGTGTCCCCGTGACAGATCCAGGGTGAAGAAGCTGGGACAGCCACCTCCCATCCCCTGCGAGCCATGTAGACAAGGGAATGAATAAATGAATAAATGGTTGCTTCCCCGCCGCCGCCGCTGCTGCGCTCCCGGCGGCTCCCGGCAGCTCCCGCCCCGCCGTGTAGCGATTAGCTACATTGGAAATTCACCGCAACCTCTCCAGAGCCCTCTGACGCAAACACACCGGCGCAAGTATCCCCGTTTTCTCGCAAGGGTACTTTAAAATTAGAAGCCGGGGGAGGGGCCGGACTCGGCGGGGCCTAAAAATAACCTCCAATGACATGGATCCCCATCTGCCGCCGAGGGAGGCGCCGCCACGCTTCCTCCGGAGGGGCGGCGGCGGGGGGGCAGATTAGAGTTTGAGCGATGTCGGGGCTGTAAGATAAATCAAATCGGACTCGGGGAGTCACTTGAAAGGAGAAGGTGATGGACGACCCCGCCGTGACAGACGGGGCAGTATTTTAATCTCCTTCAGTTAATCTATCCCTTATTATTGCCGCCGCCAATTTTCCCCGGCAACAAAAGGGGATGTGAGGGTTGGAAGAGAGAAGAAGAAGAAGAAGAAGAAATAAAGGATCGGGGAGGGGATGGGAGGTGCTGACGGAGGAGATGGTCACCCAGGAGGTGGAGGTCGCCGCCACCCTCCGCTGGTCCAGGACAGGAGGCGCCGCTGGCTCAGTGTGTCCTCACACGATTAGAGAAAAAAAGGCCGAGCCTGAAAGAGGAGGGAAGATTAACATCTGGGGTTTTAATTCCAGGGACGCTCCTCATCCTCCTCATCCTCCTCATCCTCCTCATCCTCCCCATCTTTCATTCTGCTCCTTCTCTTATTTCCTGTCTCAGAGTGAAGAAAGAAAAGGATGGCAGTGGAGGTCATGGCTGCTTCTGCAGAGCTTCTGGAGACACGAGGTGATCTTCCAGAACACATGCCCTACATGGTACCGCAAGCTATCCTCTGCTGGCAATTTTATTCTATATTATATATTGTGTTGGACATACCCGTGTACATCGAGTACTCACGATATACTTCACTCCTCATGTACTTTGAGATTGGCCATGAGCACTTTTGAAATGAAGAACTACTTAAAAAGATATACACATATACCGTGAGGTGCGGTGAGGCAGGAGAACTGCGTGCCTCACTTCGTGACTCCTGGACGTCGTTTTCCGATCGCTCGGCACAAGGAACTTTGAACGCGCATTCAGTTGTTGACAAATGGGAAATGTAGTCCATATAGCGAACCTCTTCAGACGCTTTAATAGCGACAGCGATCCGCTGTAAGTGCAGAGCATGCCGGCGGTCCGCCGCCGTTGAGGCTCAGCGGTCGGCTGCCTCACCGCGTGTGTCTTCGCAGTATTTGGACAGTCAATGTGAAATTCTGGCCATTTGGAATAAAAAAACAATCTAAAACTAGAAAAATACCTTGAAAGTGAAAATACATATAAACATTTCATTTTTTTTTCATTTGACATTTTTTTCTTTCCAAGACTTTCAAGTGAGGCACGGCCTCTCCTGCCTCCCCTGCCTGCCCCTCACCGCATAGATAGATATCCAGCTGTTATTGGACAAGAGTTTCAAGGCCTGCGTTCTTGTACGAGGACAGCGGTGTTCCTTTCAGAATTAGTAACGTTCATTCATTCATTCATCGTCTCAGGTTTGGTGGCGTCCTCGTTGGCGGCGGCGTTCGTTCGGGGCCTTGTTTCCCGTCGTTGCCGCCGCCTCGAAGGACTCGCTCCGCGTTCACGTTTATTTAAAGAATGAAATGAAATGTTTCCTCAAAAGGGGTGAAACCTAAGAGGGGGTGGCGATGTGTGTGTGTGTGTGTGTGTGTGTGTGTGGGGTTAATGCTCCGGGAAGGAGATGTGTAGTAATTACATCATAACAGATCGCTCTTTATTCATCAAGCTCCTTCCCCTGCTCGGCTCTGCCATGGCGTTACTCCTCGGAGATAATTGCCAGGGAGGACGGGAAGTGGCGGGTAATTGATGGGACCATTAGCGCAACTTTCACACAGCGGGCTTTTTTTCTCTGCGTCCTCCTCCGACGCTCACGTGCACTTTGCCAGAAGGCGGCGGGGGGGGGGGCGGGGTACTGATTACTAGTGTAACTAGTAGTTTGTAGTTCACATGATTTGGTAGATTTTCAAAGGTTACCGGACGATTCCTTCCCAGGTTCTCCAGGACGAGTGACGGCCTCCGACGGGTCGTCTTCGCACCCTGCAATGAGATTTAGTGAAAATAACTCTCTGTAACCTGGGTAGAACCCAGGCAGGAGAACATGGGGAACCCGAGGAGCTCCTCCTGCTGGGGAGGGAAAACAGATACCAGGAAGAGGTGAGGAGAAGAAGGGGTGGAGGCTGATGTCCTCGGGTGATGCCTGGAGGACAAGAAGCTCCTTTGGAGGATCAGAAGCCGGGTGATACTGATGAATTCTTCTCCCACATTTCAAATGATCCACCTCGTCCTCGTCCTCGTCCTCGTCCTCGGAGCTCCGGGCTTCAGGCTCGGCAAATATTCCGGATTAGCGGCGCCGCCGTCAGGAGTGATTGCGTTGAGGAAAGGCGCTTTGCTTTATTGAACACGGGATTTATCTGATCCTCTCAGGCGCCGCCGATCGTTTAACGACGCCGAATCGCCGTCCGATGGGCTCGGCCAATCGGCTCCTCCGAAAGAGACGGGCCAATCGGCGAGGCTTACACAAGCCCATGACGGGAGGGGGGAAACGTGACTGGTCACGTGATAAGAACAAACCAGGAAATACTGGAATTGCATAAGTCTGACTTGCTGTGTTTAGCACATCTGCAGTAGCTTAGCGTCGCTAACACGCCGCGCTTCCGGGTTCAGGTCGCCTGGATGCCGATTGGCGGGGGAACCCCCGTGTCAGCCGTGCACACGGGGACGAGCGGCGACAGTGGGCGGAGTCACGCCGACGCGCGCCATTTCTCATTTTCTGAAATTGAAGGTGGAGGCGGCTGATTAGCATTTAACCCCAGATTAACCCAGATTACCAGAGCAATACGCGTCCTCCTCCTCGGAGCCACAGCTTCCTGTTTCCAGAGGACACTTTGACCTTCCTCACCGCAGCCTCCATTACTCCTATCTGTCATCTTCTCAAAGACCCTTCCAGAACATTCTTGCCGCTTAATGAGCTTTTTTTTTTTTTTTTTCGGAGCATGAGATCAAACTCGCCGCCGCCGTCAACCCCGCACATACCACCGGCGGTTGCCATGGAGGCAACATCTGAAGACCGCGCAGATGGGTGGCGGCGAGGGGGAACGTGACGCCACGCTGGTTCTTTTCCCTAAATGGCGGCGGCGGCGGCGGCAGATCGGCCACCGCCAATCTGGTGTTTAAATAGGATGCATTCAGGGACGTCTGTGGCGACACCCGAGCAGGATCCACACCACCACGCTCTCCACGGACGGGCCTGAAGGACCTACAAGGACCTACAAGTCATTCTTACGAGGGGCCTCGGGAGAAACCTCAGCTCAAAGTGAGTCCTGCTCAAGATGAATTCTGCCCCGTTGCAAAAGGCAGTAAATGACATCCTGATGAGCAGCTGCTGGCTATCAACATGATGAAATAATAAACACAAACATGATCGATCGTCACATCCGTGCTCTCAGAACCTTCACAAACGCCACAACGCTGTTTAGCACTTTGCTAAAGATACCAGCAAAAGGAAAAAAGTGCTTTTTATTGTCTGCGGAGGTTCATCCAGGTCACTTTTCAAGTGAAGATATCTAGGTCAGGTTGCCAAGACGAGAAGATGTCCACAAGAGTTGGTGTTTATTAGCAAACTGTCCCGAAACAGTTTGGTGGGACGGGATGCAAGTTGAAAGCTGCATTTTACAAAAATACTCTTTGTTTGTTCATTCATTCACCCATTCATTCACGCGTCACATAAATACGTTCATCCAATCACCCGGAGGCGGCTGATTGGCCGTGGGTTCAGACGGAGTTGGCGTTTGGTTGACCTTCAAACCACCGCGCCTGAAGAACCCCCCGAGGTTTCCACGAGGAGGGTGTCGGAGTGGGTTCTTCTCTTCACGCCCCGACGCCGCCTCATTGTCTTGCTTGGCTAGCGTGAACGCTGAGCTAACACAGAGATTGCACCCCCCCTCGCCGTTGTTTTACAAGCCGGCGAGGACGAGGGCAGATAAGCGTTATCCTGCCCTCGCTCTCGGCGGGAGCCGCTGAAATCCATCTGTCAATAAGATAGAAAGCGTGGTGGTGGTGGTGGGGGGGTGCCGCCGTGGCGCCGGCGCAGAACGCCACGCCTTCGTCCAATGGGATTCCCCGGCAGATAGAGGCCACAAGTCAAGGCGGATTTTGTTTCTGGAAAATCCAGCAGAGCTTTCTGATGAGACCTTCTGGGAAGAGGCCTTCCAGTCCTCGTCCCTCCGGTCTCCCTCCGACCTCAGCGTCCTTCTACCCGGATCTTCTCTGTCCACCTCCGAACCATCTGAGGGGGACTTGATCTCCCGAACATCTGGCACGTCCTTCCTGGTCCTCTCCATTCTGCACCTCCATCTCTGGAAAGAACCAGGACGTATTCATAACACAAGAACTACAGAAGAATAATTTAAAAAAAGAACATTTCTGTGGTGGTGGGAGGAGGGGGCGGAGCCAGGTATCGCGCCGCCGCGACCTCCAAACACAAGAGTTCAGTCGGCCTGGACTCTTTCGACCCGTCGGAGAAGATCAGATGGATGAGATGAACGGGTCGGGTCCCGCTGACCTGCTGCCTCCGAGGCCAGGAGGAGGGGAAGCGCTTCAGATGCGCCACACATGTTACCCCAAGGGTCTCCGGGCGCCGCTCGACACCTTCGCCTCTTCGAAAGCTTGGACGGCCGGAGCGCGACCTTTGACCCCTCTCTCCCCGGGCGCGCCGAGACCGAAGCGGCGTTCGTTATTGATGAGGCCGTCAGCGGGACGCGGTCGCCTGGCGACCCGTCACATCCATCTCCGCCCGGTCGCCGGGCTCTCGGGGGAAGACGCAAGGTGACCGCGTGAGGGACGGCTCTTTATCGGCAGCCGCTGTCCGCCCGTCGACAGCTCGCCGAGACGCACGCCGGGGCGGACGGTCAGGTGACGCGGCGGGAATATCAAGAGGAGAAGCCGAAGAAAGCGGCTTTTTTTCGCTTCCGGCCCGGAGGAGGCGAGACGACTCCTTCGTGATCAGGCGGGATCGTGGGTCGGACTTTACCCTTCTGACAGAACGTCTGAGCGCAATGGGGTTCGCGAGCAGAAGCGCATGAAGCGGCGAGAAGGAAATGGAGGGCGGATGTGGCGGGTCAACTTCTGGATGAGGCCCGAGGCGGGAGGGACGGAAAGGATGACGTCACGGCGAGCCGGTCCGGGCAGAACCGCCGGTCAGGCTTCCCCGGGTCCGAGGACATCAAGCGCTCCGGGGGAGAAAGCAGAGATTTAAAGTCTGTCTCATATTTCTTTTGCGTCCAAAGATATATTGTTCACCTCCAGGCAGCGGCAAGAACAACCTCATTCGCACATCAGGGCAACGTTGGACCTCCTGCATGCGTTTGGACGCGTGGAGGAACGTGGAGGAACCCTGCGCAGATACGGTGAGAACATGGAGACTCCACACAGAAAGGCCTCCTTTGGAGTCCAAGCAGAGACGTCCTGCTGCGAGGAGGCGGGTGAACCTCCACCAGATGATGAGGAGACCACAATCTGTCTCCCCCGATCAGCTAAAGGTCATGTTGAGCAGATACTGGAAGGAGCAGACCTTCCTGATTGTGTCTCCCGGCTGCTGCGTCCGCAGGCCTTATCGCCGCCGCCGCCGCTGAAAGATGAAGGTCCGCACAGTGAGCGGGAGCCGCGGCGTCGGCGCCATAACTCACTGATACCGACGCCCCCCCGTCACGGTCCCCGCGGCAACGGGATCCACGGCGCGGGCAGAAACACCGATTGCGCTCCGAAGACGATCATCCGTCAACGTAATCTGATTACAAATATGAATCTGTTGCCGCGGTGACCAGGCCACCTCTGTGTTCTCCCTGAGGGGCCTCCTTCAGGAGATCTCCGGGCCTCGTGAGGGTCCAAGTGTAAGGGCTTCTCCTGCCGCCGTCGTTGCCTCGGAGGCAGAGCGACAAGGAGGGAAAATGTCAGCCGGCGCCGCTCGCCATTTCTGAGGGTATGTAAATCGGGGCGCGGCGCTCCTGCGGAGGAGGAAACGCGGCAATATTGAATATTGAAGGTGGCGCGACCGCCGACCCCAGACCGGCAAAAACTTCTTTTATTTTATTTGGTTTCTGCAGAGAAAGGATGTCGAGTCCCGTCGGTGTTTAGATTTGATTAAAATCCAGGCTTCCGTAACATCCACAGGCTCGACGGCAGAGTCCTACTGAGCGCGTGCAGACCGAGGTCATCCCTCTCTGGCAGTACAGCTTTAAGAAACAAAGAAAAAAGACAGAATGAGGTGTTTCCATGAGCCTGATAGGGGCGAGCACCTCGCTAGCGTCAGGGCCGCTGGACTCCTGGGAGGAGAGGGGGGCCGGGAAGTGGAAGGACGTCTTCGGGGATCTTCTTGCGTAAACCGAGTCAAGGGTCAAAAGCTCCACAGAGGGACTCGGGGGACCGACACGGTGCAGAGTCAGACCAGGACCTGGTTCACCCGGGTGAACCGTCCAACCCGCAGGAGGACAAAGCAGAGGAACGAGGAGAGGCCAATCCCACGCATCCCTCGCACCGACACCTCGCCGCCTCCATTATGTCCTCGCGGATCAAGTGTAATCAATCCAGGTGATCCGGCGGCGCCCCAAATCTAATCGGGGAACGGAGAACACCACCGGTTCTGGAGCTTCTTATGAGTTCCACCTCCAGTTGCCACGGACGACGGCTCCGTCGTACGTTTGGTCTTCGGCGCCGATTGAGCGGACGGTCCCGTGTCGATCGATAACGCCGTAATTACGCTCCTATAGATCGGGAGGGATCCGACACGTGTTCCCCCGAAATCTGTATTCGCCGCAGAACATCTGCCTGCCGGGAGACGGAACCCGGATTCCGGGCCGGTTTAATCCGCCGGGTGGTGTCACCGCCACGATGAGTCACTTAGAGGTTTGTTTAATCACAACGGAAATTACAGCCTGGCTCAGATCCAGGAGAAGACGCGCGCGCATGTGTGTGTGTGTGTGTGTGTGTGTGTGTGTGTGTGTGCTTTCCTTTTCATGAAGCAACATTATTTGTTGAAACAGCAGCGCCTGACAGAAGACGCCTCTAATTGGTTTTCTTCAAGATTTGTTTGCGAGCTGTTCAAACATTGTGGGTCATTTCATTCTCTCTCGCTCGCTCTCCCATTTTCCATGTTGAGCTACAATAGTTATTTTAATTGCAGATATCTAATCGCCTTTCAGGCGACCGCCGCGGAGGAACGAACACCAGCTGCAGAAGAACTGTTAATACGCGAGGACGGAAGTCGCGCGGAAACCCGGCGAGGTCTGACGTGAACTCGGTTTCTCCGGGAACACGAGCCCTCCTGAGCTAAACGCGGAAAATATTCCACATTAGCGGCTGGGGTCGGTGTTTGCGAAGACAGTTTTGAAGAAATAAAATAAAGCACGTATAAACAAATGGGTTGAGGCGTGTTAGCGCAGCAGTTAGCGCTCCCGCCTCACAACGACAAGGTCGGATTCCCACGGAGGGCCTTCTCTGCGTGGGGTCTCCAGGTTTTCCAAGTATGGGGTTCCTCTGCGTTTTCGGGCTTCCTCCAAACACACGCAGAAGAAGATTCATGAAGACACGTGTGAATGGTTACATGTCTCTATATGACATGTATGGATAAATATATACATGTATGTATGCTGTCTGCAGCCAAAGCTGCACCCAACTTTCAAGATGTCAATCTGCACTTCCTAAACTTGCACATCCAGATAAGACCGTTCCTCTTCTCTGCACTGTTTACATCTGGTTGCTTATTACTATGCTTATTATTTATCGGTTTTCTTTTTTTCTCACTACCTATCTTGCTTCACCGTGGGCAGCATTTCTTCTTCTTTCTTCTTGCTCTTTTTAAAATAAGAATATCATTGTGAAGGGAAACACGTCCCCAGACAAATGAATGTCTCAATTGTCTAAGAAGCGCTGTTTTTAATAAATTCTTTCTCAAAAAAAGTTTTCCATTAGATCAATTGGTTATCCTGCAGACATATGTATATTTATAATCGTAAAGAGAGAAGAAAGGTCGGCGTGAGCAGCATCTTTGATTTTGACGTACGATGAAATAGAAGGTCGGGAAAGTAAAAATAACCCCCTTCTGTATTTTTATTGTTTTATTTAAACATATCCTAGTATATATTTATGGATATTTTCTGTATCTGTCCTCTCAATGCGTTCACTCTCCTTTGGGAATGACCCTAGCGGAGGTCGTGTAATACCACCTGGCGCCGCTAGGTGTCGCTGCTGTGCCGAATCCCAGCGGGGGAGGCGCCGAGTTCAAGCCCACGGCAGCGCTGCCGCCGCGGCGCTCCGGCCGGACGGACCGACGCCGGTCGCTCTCCGCGCCACCGCGAAGCCAGACGCGACATGCAATGGATAAAACGCAGACTCGTCGAACTGCTTTAAGGATCGTCTGAGCCGTAAACGGTCGGAGCAGTTTGTTCCGCAGTGCCGTCGACTTCCGGCGTCAAGCTAACTCGCAATGCTAACTCGGCGGCTAGCCGGAAGTGAGCCCGCTGTTTGGCTAGCTTCTGTCCCGGCCACCGCTACCGGATGAATGCTAACCGAGGAAAAAGGGATATATTTGAAAAGATATGTCCCTTTTGCATCCATCGATACATCTATTCACAGGTTTGTATTTTGTTTCACATCTTTAAACTTCGTTTTAGATCTTTAAGCCTTCCAATATCTGTCGCAGGTGTCAGTTTGTACCAGTGATGCTAAATAGAAGCAGTGTCAAGGCCGGAGGCTAAACGAGCTTCTGCGTCATTATATTATATTTTTATAATGTCACCGCTACAATAATATCATGATATCTGAATATGAAACCTCTGCAAGGCTGTTAGTTTGCTGTGACACGCGTGGTTTGACGAACACGGGGAGAGTTCACTGTAAATGTGTTTATATTTGATAGAAGAGGATAAAGATGATACATGGCACTTGAGCCGGAGCACATGGAAGCAGCCGGAAGGTCGCTCACACACCGCCTTTACCCTTATATTTTCAGATAAGAAAATATAAAATAAATCAAACGCGAGGCTACTTTTTGGCGACCGGAATGTGCTAGCAAATTGTGAAAAACACTGACAAATCACCTCCCAGCGCCGCCTTGTTAGGAAATAGTTGCTTATTTACACATCAGCAGCTCCATCATTCATTTGGAGTCCCTTTTTTTCCTTTTCTGGCAAATGTGAATCCAATATTCTCCTTTCTTTTTCTCCAAAACCGCCGCTGGGGGAAACATTTGCCTCTTTAGCTGTTAAACGGTCAATTACTTTTATGTGCGCTGTTTGTTTCCGAGCAGGTAGTGTGTGGCGGATGCTAAGTTTACTGCTGAAAACAGCTGGCGAAAAAAGAAAAATCACATTATAGTATAAAACAATGGGGAGTTGCTCCTCTGGGCAGCTGCAGTCACGCTCCACTTCGTCCTTGGAACATGCTGTTTTTATACACGGCTGTAATATATAACCAAGAAATGTGCATATAAATACTTTGGTGCAGAATTCATCATGCACGCCAGAAACTCTGTAATTGTTTAATTACAGAAGGCCTGAAAATAGCCTCCGCTAAATAAACGTAGCCTCCCCTCTCGAGGGCTTTTCGCCGTGTCCCCCCCCCTCTCTCCCTGCGGCCGCCCGTCTATATCCTCTCGTCTTCATGGTCACGGCTGTCTAACTTTCTCTTCTCCCCTGCGTCTGTGTTTGAGGACTCTGTCTCCCCTGCCTGCACAAAGACAGCCGCAACTCGCCCATGCCATGCCGGCCAGGATGCCGGATGGCGGCGAGGAATGAGATACTGACAGACGCGCAGCTACGGAGGCCGGGGGGCTTTATTTAGCCGCTGCATTGCTTTTCAACACGTCTGGTTATATTAACCTAAACGTTTCATTGTGAGGGTGTTAATGGACGTGACGCGTCAGCTCTGTTTTACCTGTTTTATTCAAACGTCTTCCACTCTGGAGGCGGTAGAGTCATGTTACACGCTCGCTACGTCGTCGATGCTGAATCAATTTCATCTTCAAACAGAGGAAATGAAGTTGGGAGCGAAAATGGAAAAAAAAAATAGGCGTTTCAGGTTATTCCATTCATTCATCATCCGTCCGAGTCGCTGGAGCTTCTCCCAGCTGTCATGGCGTGAGAGGCCGGGTCACCATGGGTCCGTGACGGGGCCACCTTTCCTGATACAACCCTTCGCTCCCTCATTCACACATCATACTGAGACTTCTTGTGCCAACGGGACCTGAATCTCGTCCCTCGAGGCCCTTTGACCCCTCATCCCGGAGGCTTCTACGAAGAAAACCAAGTCCAGCTCCCACAGCGAGAGGATTTCAAGAAGAGTTCAGCGTGGCCTGGATGACCAGGCCATTCACACGTCTTCATGACTTAGGGTCTCCGCTGAACCTCCTGCATGTGTTTGCAGCGTGGGAGGAACCCTGAGGAGCCCCACACGGAGACTCCATGCAGAAAAACCTCCTGTGGGATCCCAGTCAGGGACCTTCTCGCTGTGAAGCTTCCTTAGCATGGGATCTGCAGGATTCTTTCGGCCGTCCTTACAGCTTGATGGTCACGGAGGCAGGAGATTTGACAGATTGGCCGATGATTTTTCGAGCAGACCTTCACTTCCCGTTGCGCTTTTTTTCTCTCGTTTGAACTCTTAACCTGGTGCTGACATGCTCCATGCGGGACAATCGATTCAAAATTTGTCATTGTGCGTTAGATTTTATTTTTCCTCCATAATTAATCCATGTGAGGAGCATTTCGATCGGATTAAAAAGAAAGAAAACGACCAAAAAACCCATCATTATCATGTGAATGATGTCCCCTACAGGCCTCGGTGCGCACCGGAGCCCCGGTGAAGACTGACAGCCGTGAGCAGGAAGCAGCGGGAGGATTCAGACGAGCCGATGAAGCCGACGCTCCGAGGTAATCATCGATTTGCGGTCTATTATTTGCAAATCGTGTGACGGAGTGCAATGCGGCGGCGTGGCTGAGCGCCATTCCTCGTCGCCGCCCTCGTCATTGGCTGGAAACGGGCCGCGCGTCCCGACGGACGAAGGCCAAACCCGTTTCCCAAAAGCCGCCTCTGACGGGGAAATGACAGCCATTATATTTGGCCCTCGGCGGCGATCAGCTCGGAGGCCTTTAATTCCCGCCGGAAAGGCTTGCGTTAGCGTTCTCCTTTCAAACGCCTGCATGGTAAAATTAAAGCAAAGAGGTCTTTGCGTGACGGCAAGTACGCCGCCGCTCGCTCGGGTTTCCTTCTAAACGCCTGCTTTTGGAAGCCGTCGGACCGGAAACGCGCCTATTTTTCACAGCAAATAATAAAAGACCGCATGCTGCGTCGCATTCCAGCAAAACCATTTGCCTTCTCTCATTTACCACCAACCGCCCTCTCTCTCTTTCTTCCTCTCTCTCTTTTCTCCTCGCTTTGTCTTGGCGGACAGAACGGGTTTGATGGCAGCATCTTGCCCCAGTCAGTGAAAAGCAACATCAATTGGGGGTCCGGGAATCAGCGGCGGCCGGTGGGTAGGAGCTCCTGCTCCCCAGTAATAGCTTTGGACACAGCTGTGTGCATGGCTGACTCCTCAGCACCGCCGGGTCTTATCTCCAGAAAGGAGATTAGGTTTCTTGGGCGGCGGGGGTTCCCGGCGTACGTCTGCAGCCGAGGGAACGGGCCGGTCCGCTGTGCGGCGGCCGCAGATGAAATGTGCCAGATGTTTTCCGGTCCCGCCCCCCTCCCTCCCTCCACCCCACGGTTCTTGTTTACTTTAGGATGTGTTGATTTTCAAATTATGGCCCGGGACGGCGGTTTCCCCGAAGGTGTGGTAGGTGGAGCCGATAAGACGGAGCGGACTTCAATTTCCAGCGGTGTTATTAGCCCCAATCCTCTCCCCTGCACTGCTGTTTGTTTGATTGCATTTTTTCTTTTTTTTCTGTTTGGACCATGCCAACATCTGAAGCCATGAAATGTGTGTTTGGAAAAAAAAAAAAATCAAATTTACATCTGTTTTATTTTCTTGCCCTGCACGTGAGTGGGCTGGATAATAGAGAATAATTTGTTTTTCCATTTGAGGTCTAAACTTAATTTGTTTTTCTCGGCGCCCCCCGTATCATGCAGGGGCGCCGTCCTTTTACGAATCGATAACGGTTGGTACGGCCCACCCCGCTTATCTCCCACAATAAATATGGTAATATTAATGTAAATACAGTGCGCTGGAAAACAGATGGTGTTAAATGTTAGCGCTGAGAAGCCATGAGAAAAACACCTCCCGCTGAATTAGATGGTAAGAGCCGCTGTTGGCGAGCGATCGGATGGGGTCCTGAGAGTTCTCGCGTCACCGGCCCCGTCGACATGCACGCAGCCGCAGTAGTTTTGCAGCCAGAGTCACCTCAAACCTCAAACTGCACCATGGTGGCAAACATTGATCACGTCCACGGGAAAGATCAGTCATCCCGCGTGTGAACGGTGCCAGGTCTGGGAGCCGACAATGTAGCCGTGTTGTGGAAGCTACGCTTTGATAGCACGCTGTTAGCGGCGGTGTGGAAAAACCACAAATGTTCATGTTTTAGCTCCAGCTCTTTGAACATCACCTGGAGACAGTTTGGTGTTCAGTCTGGACTTCTCGTTTAGCAAAGAGACGGCCGTCTCTGACCGGTGAAGCAATGCTGCCTGCGTGAAGACAGGAAGGGCCACGGGTGGGAAGCTGGTCACGGACAGAAGGTCCTTGGTTGGATTCCCACAAAGGGCCTGGAGTTCTCCGGGTTCCTCCCACAGTCCAAAACCATGCAGGAGGTTCATCGGAGACCCTGTATTGTCCGGAGATGTAAATGAGACGGTGAACGGTCGGACGTCCCCATATGATGTGTGACTGAAGGAGCCGGCTGCATTTTGACTTCTAAACAAGAGGACGGTTGTATGTTGAAGAACCTGTCCCCACCCTGGGCAAGTCCTAACCAACGAATGATGAGGGAACACAATCATTGGTTGGCGAGGAGGAGCTGCGGGACACCGAGTCCTCATCCTGACTTCATCCTGACTTTTGAGGATCCTGACGGAGGACAAAGTTTGTCCAATCTTCTTTTGCACAGAGTGACGCCGATAGCCGTGAGTTCAAGTTTCCCCGATTCATCCCGGGTGCCCCTGCGCCGGAGAGTCTTTGGTAATAACGAGATGTGGGGTGTTCCCGCGGCAACCGGGCATCTCCGATGGGATGTTTCCCCCCTGGCAGCGAAAGCCGCTGAGGTCTACTGCATTTGCTCACCAGTTACTTGACAGGAATGAAGGATAAATGGCTGCAGTGGTGCTTGAAGCCCCCCACCCCTGTGTATTTGACTTTTTTTTTTTCTTATTTACTTATTTTTTCAGGTTCTGGATCAAGAGGAATTCTTCAGCCGGTGGAGAATTCTAAATCGAGCAAAGTCCCTTAAGAGGAAGATTGGCTCTCCCCTCTCCGACCCATTTCAAATCTCCATCATCTCTCCAGGACTGCGGCGTTTCTGGGATCCAAGGATGCTGCCAGTTGTCTGTTACCTCCCACAGTGAGACGTGAGCCAATTCCTTCTTTTTTTTTTTTTATTTATTTATGTTTCTTTTTCTCTCCTCCTCCTCGCCACATCAATTTCACTTGATTCCCTTTCTTCAAACGGAACTGAAAATAAATCACCAACCGCGGCTGCAATTGCGCGCCGGAGGCTTATCTTACTTGGCAAGCGCGGTGATTGCTTTCATGACACTTGCAGGCGTCGTCCTCGTAACATTTCATTCAAATCCCCCGACAAATCGGATAAACAAGCAATTTAGGTTGTGTTTTTAAAGTTCCTTTCAAGAGGCGAGATGCCGGAGGTAGAGTTTTCGAATGGAGGCGCCGCCGCCGTTTTTGTTTTCCACCTGGACGGCGTACAGTAACGGCGGGGCGACGCGGCGAGGAACCGTTCCGAGGAGAAGAAGGAGCCGGTGGGTCACGGCGAGCCGGAGCCTTCAGAACCCTCTCGCGTTCATTACTGGGCACCAACCGATCAGACGCCGACCACCTTGTAACCCCGATCATTTTCCCCTGAAGAGCAGCCGGACGCTTTCTGACCGCCTCCCTGTCTGTCCCACCTGATTGGCCGCTGCCGCCGTTTCCTGGTTTTGCCGTCCGACATGGAGTTGTTTACCGGCTTGCCTTGTCCGTGGCGGCGAGGAAGTCGTCAAGCGCCATCCTTCGGGGCTCCGGTCCCATCCAGGTTCTCCGCCCGGTTCCTTGTCAAGCATTTCTGGGTTCCTCCATCTGGCGACTCCAGTGTTACTACCACTAGCTTGAGGGACGTTGGTGCTCCACGCGTGTCCTTGGTCTTGTTCTCCGGTTTTGTACTTCGGTCGTGGTGTGTTTTGTTCTCGCACCGTTTTTCTATTGGGGACGGCCTTGACTCAGGGCGGCGCTTCAGTCTTGAGGTTGGCGGTTCAGTTCCCAGGCCCCCCCTATCTGCAGCCGGGACGGGGACCCCCGGGTAGCCCTTGGTGGTCTGGTTGACACTTTGCATGGCAGCGCCACATCCATCGGTGCGAGCGCAGCTCTTAGCGCTTTTGAGAGGTCCATGACAGCAGAGCCACGTAAAAACATAACTTCAACCCATGTTTGATACCCTTTTAAGACGTGTGGGTTTCCAAAGCCAGGCTCCCTCGCAGGAGTGGATCAAGCCCCTATTGATGGCTTTGGATTCCGGCCCACGTCAGGTATGAACGTGTGGAATTGCGATCCGCTCATCTTGAGGAAAATGTGCGCGCAACGCAAGTTTTCTGTCTAATTGTCTCACGCGGCTGAACGGCGTCAGGGCCCCGCGGCCTGAAAGGGATGGCTGTTGCCATGGTGATCAGCTGTCTTAATTGAAATGGATTTCGGGCGAGATTAAAAGTGTACATATCCCCCTCGGTTCATCCGTCTTCGGAGCGGTTAAGGAGTGCGAATGGAGAAACTTCCCCGACGTCGGCGGAGATGGTCTGAATCCCGGGTCGCCCCGGAACAATTAATCATCCGTCTCAGCAGGTTTGTTTGGACGCTCCTTTCTCCTCCGCCGTTACTACCGGGTAAAGCTGTCACCTGCTCGCCCGGGCCGCCGAGCCTCCACGCTCCCCCCGCCTGCGGGAACAATAGAGGCGCGACCCCACGCTCTCCTGGGACCCCATGGTTTTATATATTTCCTGCCATTTCAATGAAGAGCGCGCTTCACTTCAAAACTTTCTGGAAGCGTTTATTTTGAGCTCAGTTTGCTATATACTGTGAATATTCTCGCTATTTGTTTGAAATTCCAGTGATAGCAAGCGGCAGCCTGTCTACACCTTTACAGGATCGCTTTAATTACGCGTCTTCCTTCGCAATGTTTGCCTCGGCCTGATGGCGAATTGATTTCTTTTCCTTTTTTTTTAACTTCAGTATCAACTGAATAGATTCGAGAGACATCTTATAACCTGTATTTCAAGCAAGAGATGAAGATACATTTATAAATTTCATGTCACTTTATACGATATCGGCGTGGCAACGCATCGTCACCGCCGGTTGTTTTTTTGCCCCGTGCAGTCCAGAAGGCCGCTTCCATCATCCGTCTGCCTTCCGCCGGCTGTTGAATCCAAACCTTGGCGTTGCACGGAGCATCTTCGGTGTTTTTCGGCCGGACCCAGCAGGTGCCGGTCTCTGATGAGCACGCAGGGGAAAAAGCACGTGTTTCGCCGCCGCCGCCGCCCTCCCTATCTCGTCCTTGGCAGCGGATGATACCGGGGTTGGCGGTGCCCAGAAGAGCGACGGCGAGCGGCGTCTCGCAGCAGGCGGCGTGTCAGGAAGCCGCCGGGGCTGCGGCTCTCCTGCAGGATGCTGCTGCGAGACGCCGCAGCTGCCTTTCAGCCACATCCCGCTCTGTAGTCCTTTCTTTTTATTGGGCTTGGAACCGGTCCTGCTTTGTGCCCGCCGTGACCTCCAGCTTCTGATGCCCACACATATATTTTGTAAGCTATTGTGGAAAAGGATTGGCGTGGACTTCACATCCAAACATCTTTTTGGGGTTGTGGATGTCGCGGCGCTTCGTGTGCAGCGTTTGCACGGGTGCGCACGCCTTTATCTGCTGGTTGGAAAAAGTTTCATTATATTCTCTCGGGAGATTCATTCAAGACGCAACATTTTGCACGCGGGTTGCGAGCTTATTTTCACTGGGAACGTGTCGAACGCGGCACCGGCGCTGCGGATCACAGCGGACTGACGCGGAAATACGTCAAAGCTGCGGATCACTCCTCACATCAAGCCTTTCCTGAGCCGCAGGAGAACGGTAAAGCTGCGCTAAAAATACATATATGTTTTCAAATTTGGACCAGGAAGAAATGAGTGCGCTGAATTTCAAGGCGAGTCAGACTTTATTTCTGCGGTGCCGAATCGCAGCACGGCTGTCTGGAAACGCTGGGCATGTGGAGAAGGTCGGGACCACACCGATCCGCTCGATGCGGGCGACCGTCTGCGCCGACCGGTCCGACGGAGGCCGAGACGAACGATCCGCCGCTAATACCGGTAACGCCAACCGTCACACGGCAGTGGCTGAAGAATAAGTGCTACGAGAGGAAGTTCCCCCTCGGGCTTGAAAGGACCAATTTGCAAGCAAAACTAAAGAAGCCCCCTCACGACTGAAATACATTTCTGATAAGAATATAAAAAAAATGTTTCCTTCCCGTTGCCGCATTTCATCTCAGCACGGTTCTCAAGCTCCCTCCTCGGGAGGGCGGCGGGATGGAGTCGGTCCTGAGGTGCTTCGTTTATCCCGAGCTCTCGACGGCGCGCCACTTCTGCGCGTCCTTTTGAAGAGCGCAAAGGAGCTCAAAGGGCCGCGACGCTCCTATCATCAAAAATCTGATGGAATCCAACCTGGCGGAAGGAAGACGAGGAGCGGCGGGGGCCGCCGGCGAGAGCCGAGCCGAGAACGGGAGACGGGTTGCGAGAAGCCAAGTGAAACAGTCTCTCCGCCGGGGGAGAGCGCCGGAGAACGGAGATGAAATGCTCACGGTTGTCAGCGAACGGCAGCCGTCTCAAGTCGAGGAGTTGCACGGCGAAAGAAAAGGGAAAAAAAACTAGGTTCGCGCCAGGCTTCTGGAGAAAAGAGGCTCGAGAGGAAGAAAAGAAAACAAAAAAAGAAAAAAAAACGCCGTTGCCGTGAAGTTTCCAGTAAACAGCGGCGGAGTTTTGACAGCTGTTTCTCTCCCTCTCAGAGACAAAGGGATGTTTCCCCGCGGTTTTCTGATTTTGTTTTCCTAAAGTTGTCAAAAGCGCAGCGTCGTGTGGAAGCGTGGCCGTCGGAGAGCGCACATCAAGGCCTCCGTCCAGACAGCGCTCGCTCCTGTACGTTACGACCGCCGTATTTTTAGCTTCTTTCATATCCGGGGCCGCATTTACATTTTCATCTGTTTCATCTTCCCCGTTTTTTATTTTTTTTCCCTCCGGTCGCCCGCAGACCCGGCGGTACCTGCCGCCTCTTCGCTCTCCGCGTATTCGTTTACGGGAGGTCTCCTCAGATGACCTCCGGAGATGAGACGGGACGCGGCCGTCTGAGAGCGGGCGCACATCGGCGCCGCTTTATTACCGCCGGATTTTCGGTCGGCTAAACCTGCGCCGATAAACCGGTCTCATTTCCGGCGCTCAGATGTGCTGATAATCTGCGGCGCTCGTCCCGGGGGCGGGGGCGGGGCCTAACCTGGACCGAGCACCTGCCAATCACGAGGCCGCTTCGACTTCTTTTCGTTTTGGACGCTCCCCTCTGGAGTCGCCACGGCCAATCGCCTTCTTCTATCCGACCTTCTCACGCCCACTCGCTTCCTGTCCTCTTTCTAACCTCCTCCGCGGTCGTCCTCTGGACCTCTGGACCATCTCGGCCCGACTTGTATCTCCATAACCTGTGCTGTCCCTCCGACGGACTCCTTCCTTCCTCTTATTCGCTCCTACGATCAGTTGCGAGTCTTCGAAGAACCCCATCCCTGTTCTGGGGCTGTGAGAGGAAGGCGGACATCCCTCGTGGGTGGAATAAACAGGACGAGATGAAGACGGATACCTCCTCCCGATGAGACCGAGGTGTTGACCGCCGTCCTTTTTTCAAAATGTCTTCCGTCTGGATCACGAACGGCCCCGTTCAGGAGTGATTCCGCTTCATTTGATTCCCGCCACTCGGCTGTCGCTCGCGAGGGCGACGCACCCGTTACGTAATTACCCGCCGCGTTCGCTTAATCAGATGCTAATTTCGCATGGATTCAAAGGGTAAATTGAATGAAGGGCGACAGAAAAAATTGGCAGGTGCGAGGCTTAAAAAATGTTAGCGTGCACGATTGATTCGGGTGATTACATGAATATATGGATACGAAAATGAAGCAAAAAGAAGAGCAAAACAGCCGTTTGGTAAATGGATACTGCGAAGTCTCTCACAGAATGACCTAAATATCTGCAGGAGATCTGCGACGGAAGGGAGCGCAGACGTTTCTATTAAGAAATGACAGAGAAAGGGAAACAAATCAATTCTGCTTCTGCGTCTCCTAATTACCAGAATGACATCTTCAGATAAATAAAAGCGAAATCAATCGTCTCCTCGTCGCGGTGGAGTCACGTTTCAGATAGAACAAGGTCTGCTACGCTGATGCACAGGCTGACAGAAGACGAGGAGGAGGAAGCTGAACTCTCCATGGACCACGTGGACGTTTGCAGATGACGATGTGATGTGTCGTGAGAGCAGGACGCAGGTGGAGGAACATCTACAGAGGTGGAGGTGAGAGTCAGACCAGGTGAATGAAGGTTAGCTGGACAAAGACTGGCTACGTTGGTGTGAATGAGAGGAACCCAAGTGGAACGGTGAGGCTACAGGGATTGGAGGTGAAGAAGGTGGAGGACTTTGAGGATGGAGAGCCGACAGGGTTTAGAAGAGGTGGAGAAACAAGAGGAACGGCTGGCGAGAAGGTAGTCAGCCAGAAGGAAAGGAAAGGTGGAGAAGACAGAGGTGAGAACAGCCAAGCGCTCTGGTTTGGAGACACTGGAGGCAGGTGGAGGTTCTCTTCTGGAGGGGGGAACGAGTCCATCGGAGACACGTTCTGGAGATCGTGTCACACGGAGATGTTTCGGACGTTGCCGTGGAGACCCCTGGGGGGACCCTGCATCCCTGTCACACTCTTGCTTTCCATCTGACTGTCTTTCTCCCCTCTCTTTCTCCACCTGGACGGTGGAGGTTCCTGCACCAGTAAAAGACAGTGGCTCCTCGCCGCTGCCTCCAAGAACTTTCCCCTGGGGGAACCTTGGGTTTCTGAGAGAAGCGGCTGAAAGGAAAAGACCAAGATAAACATAATAAGACGGCTCGGCCGAACGGAGCCGAGCCGAGATCAGAACTCTGTAGGACACAGCTTACGTCTGGCCCGGGTCAGACCTGCTCGCCCACCTCCGCTGAACCCCAAGTGCCAGAAATATCTCTTAATTACTGGCCCGAATGCGGCTCGGCTGATGTTTGATGTGCAAATAGATGAGTGCATCTTCCTGGCGGCCGGGCCGGCGGTCTCAAGATGACACGCCGTCCTTCTTGCAAAGGCACCGCGGTTGCGACCGAATACAGTTGCGACCGGAGTCTTGCAGTTGGTTTCTTTGCATCTCTGCATGCGAGCCTTTGGGTGCCAGCTGACCGGTCTGGGTTGAAAGTGATGGACGTGAAAGAATAATTGTGTCAAATGAGCCACGCTAATACATCTCCAGCAAAAGGCCATATTTCTGTGCGACAAGAATCTGAATCCCAGAGTGGAGAGATACTCAGCCCTCCCACAACTCCATCCCCCGCTGTTTGCTTTGAATCTGCAAATGTCCTCCAGCAGCAGGGACTCCTCCGACAGGGGGTCGGAGGAGGCTGCTTTGTGGCGGCGGCGCTCCGCTCCCTTTCGGCCGCCATCGCGTGAAAGAATCGCCCGCTCGGATTTCAAGGTCGCCGGGGGGGGCGACGCTCACAGCTAAGCTAGCAGAGCTAACGTCTAAATGAGCCCAACACAAAGGAAGAGGTGGTGAACTGCTTCCAGCTCGCGTCTTCTTTCCCCTTTCATATCTGAAAACGGCGTTGAACACATGAACCCGGCGCAGTCATTGGTTCATTGGTGGTCTGGAGGGAGCTCTCAATCCTTATTCCTCTCCGTAACTTTGCTACAAAGTCAGCCCGATCTTTGTGGAGTATCTGGTATATTCAGACTTTCTTTGACACTTCCCTTCCGGCTCAAACCGCCGAGCGGACTCCCGGTGAATATCAATTTTTGGGTCCGACGCGAGCGGGCGAATCCGCCCGTCGTAATGATGTTTGAGCTCCGCTTCCATCGGAGACGGTTAAACACCAATCTCTCTTTTTGTTTGAGTTCTATCTTTTGCCGCAAGGTTTTCCGTCGACGTTGGTTTGCGGCGTTTTGCCCGGTTTCGCTCGAAACCAGCCGCATTCAACAGTAAGCTAACATGCCGGGGGGCGGGGCGGGGCGGGGGGGACGGCGCCGTCGGCCCCCGTCAGCTGTCGCCACTTCAAATCCCCCGTTGGTCCCGGCGAGTGTATTCATTTGTGTGGCATCCCTAATCTACTTGTAACCCCACTGTAAGCTTGAAAGAAAGATGGTCTCAGAGGGTGACTCTGGCCCGCTTCCAGTGTCAGAGGAGCCGGGTTTTCAATTGGCTGGAGGTTCATCATTAGGGGCAGCGAGCGAGGATGATTCCCAGGCAGGAAACAGTGTCTAATGGAATTGAGTGGCGACTGCCCTGTGGGAGATTATGCCACAGTCTGTCCGTAATGAGCGGCGTAATGGCATGATTACAGCGCCACTTAGAAACAGCCGCTGCTGTTAGTGCGTGGACACCCGCCACGTCTCCTCTGTCCTCATTAGGCCGGGCCAGAGTCGCGCTGGGAACACCATTCCGGCATTCGCAAATCATGTTTTTATTTTTTTCCTCGGTCCGGTTTTATATGAACCCTTTTAGCGACCCCGGGACGATAAGTCAAAGAAACCACTTGCCCGGACTCAAGCGTCGGGTTTTCTCGGCGATGGACGTCGGAAGCGAGACGCAGGGAGTCGGGGCTTTTGTTCCTGTATTTGAACGCTGCCCGGCGATGCGTGAGGCTTAAATGAGGGGGTCTCCAGGATGTGGAAGGTTAAAGGCCAAGAAATATTCAGCGGAGCGCGGAGCGCCTTCATTTACCAGGGCCGACTGTGCCTGGGACGCAGGTGGATGACCTGCCGGCGTGACGTGGAGAGCGAAGCTAACAGCATTAGCAGCTCTCTGGCGCGGTGCAGGAGCTGGGTTTCAAAGGTTTCATCTGGACGACCAGGAGACGCCTCCCGTTGTTGTTTTCTCCTCGCTCGCCGCCTCTCGTTCCCGGCTCGCCGAGCGTGACCGATCGGCTCTCGTGCAGATGATTTTGCGTTGACCTGGACCGCCGAGCCGAGCCGCCCCGCCCTCCTTTGCGTCGACGCTTCGAAGATGCTCGGAATCGTCTCTATTTACAGATCTGTTACCGGGTAAACGGAGGACACGGTACGAGAAGATGGGATGTGTGATCTTCAGGGAGTCCCGTGTCGACTGACGATGAGCGGCCACTCGGGGTTCCCGGGAAGGAAGCGGTCGGTGGCGACCGACGAGGCCTACGGGGACTCGCTGCTTTCACTTGCACTTGGAAATGTCAATTTTCTCTCGCTATCTCTGCTAATACGCTGGAACGAGGCGTCCCGGACGGCGAGGCCGTCTCGTCGCCGCTCCCCTCCCCCGGGTTCAGCCACGGAACTCTGATCAGATGCTCTTGATATTTGTGAACAACATTCGCTGAATTAGTATTAATAACCGGAGTCCGCTCCGCTGAGGAGGAGCAAATCTTTATCACGCTGTGGCTCTGAGAGGAAATTAAAATGGCTCTGGAAAATGTAAAAAAAAAAAAGGCTAGATTGCGTCCTCCAGGGGGCGCTCCACATGTTAGCGCTCGCTTGAAGAATCATAGGTGAACGCGGCAGCTCTGAAACAGACGAACCCGAGGCCGAGGTTTATACGTTTGTTTGTTTGCTCTCCGTAAGTGTCGGGAAAGCCTCTCAGCGATTTGCTCGCTACAATAAAGAGATCTTCAGTATTTAATGGCCGTGTGTGGATTTAATTGAAGCTGCGGCGCAGACGCGCCTTGAATAATTCCGACCTTCTTCAGCCCTGGTGGTTGTTATTCCCGTTTCTGGGAGAAACGCCTGAGTTCCCCAGAGGGGATTATCTATCCCGTCTGCGAATCGGTTTATTTAACAGATATTAGCATGTGTGCCGAAAGCACTTATTCCTCAAGCGGAAGGTTCGCCGTTCTAATCCGGTGATTGACGGGGTTCTTCTGTTCCGCACGGAGACTTCTTGTTCTCCCGCCGCCTGCAAAAGGTTCTCGGAATGCCGTAGGTAAACTCAGGGCCGCAAGTTGTCCGCAGGAGTGACTGTTAGAGCCAAGGGTCGGACGTCTCTGCGCGGGAGTCCGTGATTGACGGGTCCGGGTCGAACCCCCGCCTCGCCTCGCCTTCCCGAAGGCCGACAGACGTGAACGATGGGAAGTTTGAGAAGCGCTCGCAAACCTTGTTATTTAATAAAGTCCGGGTTCCCCCCAAAAAAAGGCTTAGTTTGAAGCCCCCGTCTTTGTCGGGCAAACGGCTAAATGATGAAAGTTTCTATAAAACAAGAAGTCGACGAAGGCGGAACAAAACAGTTTCTTGTCTTAACCCCGGGGTCTTTGTTCTCTCTCCTCGCCATGCCATCCACGTCCAGACATTCGCCGACGGGGAGAGAGAGAGTCTCCCACGAAGCGCGTCTCCTATTTCCACATTCCCGACAAATATCCAGATAACGATTCGGCGTGTCGGTTTATGTTTTCCCCCTTTATGTCGCAGATCATCTGTATATTGAGTCCTTTCATGCTGCTCTTCTTCTGTCAAAGGTGTGAGGAGCTTACAAGCAGCACCTTCCCTTCTCTGAGCGTAAACTCCCGACAGGCGAGGCTGAACACACGGCTGCCTTGTCGGCATGGCGACGGAAAATCTACCTGACACCGCCTATAGATCGCGCTCGGCGCGGCTAACGGGATTGGATGCTATGTCAAGCACAAGGTGCTTTCTTCATGAACCTCCGGCAGAGCTGTGATTTGAATGTGCCGGCCCGGCAATTAGTTGACGCCGACGGAGACGGCGGTCCCTCGAGCGTCCGGAGGGCTTCGACCTCCTCCCGGAAACGTCCGAGGGACCGGGATACCACAGTATCTAACTCGCGGTCACATAATTATAGACACATAGATGTTAGCATCACAGCGGCACTGAGATTAGCGCTTCCACCTCACAGCAACAAGCTCCCTGGCCGGGTTCTCGCAGGAGGCTTTTCCAGGTGGAGTCTCCGTGTTCTCCCCCGTGAAATGTCCACGCATAGATGAACGAGTGAATGTCTCTGTATCTGATGGTCCCGGGTGAAGGCGATAAGGACGATAAGCGGTAGATATCTTCAAACTTCCTGCGAGCCGTGAGGACGGGCGCCGCCGGGGTTTCACACAGGAAACCAAATCCCACGGCCGTGGCGGAATACCGACTCCTGAACCCACGGCCGGGGATCTCCGCCGAGGTCGCTGAGCGGTTCATGAGAGTAAATCCACACCCAAGGATTTCTCCTGATAGCAGGAGGAGCTCCATGTTGTCTCCTGCCGGTGGCGAGGAGCCGCAGACTGATCCTGCACACTCACATTGCAGGAACATGATAATAATAATAATAACGATAATGATGATAATCCAAGCCGCGAGTGAGAAGGTGGATGACTGACTGATCTGACGGATCTCCGTCTGAGGTTATTAGCTTCTACATTGGAGCTGCAACATCTCCAAACAAGGAAGTGACAGATCCCGCGGAGCAGAGGGACACACACTCCTTCATTGACCTGCTGAATTAAGCCCGCGCTCACCTTCTGAACTCCCATTCTTTCTTTTCTTCTTTTTTTTAACTCAAAGAAAGAGTCTTTTCTTTCCCAGGTTTTAATCTCCACCGACAGGAGACGAAGATGTAGGGAAGTTTAAAAAAAAAAAAGTCTCACAAAATCCCTGGCTCACATCATTATGGTGTGTGTGTGCGTGTGTGTGTGTGCGCGTCACATGTTTTCGACTGCCAAATGAGTCAATAAATAAAGAAATCGATGAATACATGAATATAGTCAGTCATATTAATATATAATGTCATGTATGTATTTGACTACTACTGTGTTTTTCAGCTTTCATTTTTCTGTTTTCTTTTATCTGCCGGCTGGGCTGCAGCCCATCCAAGCTGTCAGACGCACAACCTTTGAGTTTTCACCGAGACGTTCAACCATTCACCCTCTCCTTCGCAGGACAATTCGGGGTGTCCTCCTGCATGCCTTTGGACCTTGAGAGGAACCCGAAGAACCGCGGAAGGATTTGGAGACTCCACACAGTAAGGCACTTCCTGCTGGGGGGGGAAGTGGGCTAACCGTTGCGCCAACGTACCGCCGTATTGTTGAGCGTTGGGAAAATATAATCTCAACAAATGGTTTACTTGGCTATAACATATGGAGTATCACATCCCGGCGTCCAATCAGCAGCCAGCCCGCCGCGCAGCACGCCCGTATTTCTGAAGCAGCGGTCGGGGATTGTCGTTTCCCGGCTCGCTTGGCGTCGCGATAATGAAACGGTCCGGGGTGTTTTTTTCCCGGCTGTGTGTCCGGGCGGTGTCAGGTAGCCTTGTCAGATCCAGGCTCCTTCTAATTGAATCTCTCCTGCTCATTAGCTCGCTGAGCGCCTCCGGCCTCCCGATTGATCGCTCCGTCTCCAGACAGCTCCTCTTTTTTTCAGCCCAACTTTAAATTTGCTCCACAGGAGCAGTAGGTTAACAAATGTGCCTTTTTTTTTTTTTTTTTTTTTTTTTATAAAACACCGTTTGCCTCGGTATTACATCTGTAAATCAAAGATTTGGACGTTTCTAAGGCAACGGGAGTCGGAGCCACGAAGCTCGTGCGGTAAGGAAACGCTGACGTCCGTGTCGTCTTTGCAGGGTCATGGAGTTCCGGCGGCCGAGCGGGAGAGGGAGTGCTGAGACGACACCTGACCGTGAGTACGCCGATGCTAACGCGACGTAGCGAGTCTAGAACGGGCGTGTCGGCCTCATGGTTGCACTCAAAAGGGCCGCGTGGAACTCAGCATGTCAAATAAATGTAGCTACTCCTTAATGTTAAATAACTCCTTCATATCCAAAATCCTACTGATGCATTTGCACAGATGTGAATAAGAATATGTTTACTAGTAGCTCTGTTACAATATGAATAACAAAACCACCATCGGCCCATGATCAAACTATCCAAGTAAATAAAGACAAATATCATCCAACACTAGTTATGACATTAACTGACTAAACTCTCCTGTACGTTAAGGGATCACTTCATGAAAAGACAATGATGTGGATGCACTGCGATGGGTAACATGATCAATGATTGCGGGAAAAGGAGTTTGTTGTCAGTGGACGTGTTTGACTTCTTTATTTTAAGACAGACCTTTTAAGACGTTCTCGCGGGCCACATTCGGCCCGCGGGCCTTGAGTTTGACACGTTATCTAGAAGCTGCCTGGTCTGTTGGGACCGTGTCTCGATCCGGGCCGTCCGTCGTCAACAAGCTGCAAAACCTAAACCAATAAGAAGCGTCGCGTGTCGCGTGGGGCCTTCAGGTGCGCAGATGAGTCTCCTGAATATTCCCCGACCTTTGACCTCCGCGCACGAGGCTGCTGTCGCGGCTAAACGGGTGTGAATAATGTCCCCGGCTCGCGGCGGCGGCCCGCAGGGGCCGGCGCTTACAAGATAATTGAATGTATCCATATATATGCAAATGGTTATTAATGGATGATTAACATATGAATGCGTGATAAAATATAAAGTTATAATTGAGTTTGCCGGGGTCTCGAGCACACCGAGACCCTAATTGTTCCCAGTGACCTGGCTGGCGCCCGCGTGTGTGTGTAAGTGTGTGTGTGTGTGTGTGTGTGACTAGACAAATGAAGCCCATTTACTCATTTAGTTCCACGGTGCAGACAGGAAAAAAAAAGCAACTAATTTCCACTTTGCAAATGCTTCTGTTTTGGTGTTTAATGGAATAATGTGCAGACGGCGCTGGAGGAGGGGTGGGATGAGGTCACCCCTCCTCACACACCTGATTTGTTGGTGTTGAACCGCATGAAGGTCCGAATGAGGGCCTCACCATCTCAAGTCCAGCTGAGAGGTTTATGCTAATACCGCTTGTAGTTTTAGTAGCGCCCTACAGCCGATGGACTACAAACATATGTACAATTCTAAATACAATCGACGTGATTAAACCACCAGTTTCTCCAGCTGGACTCCATTGAGGGCTTTTCAGGAGGTGTAGACACGAGACATGAAGATGTGGAGGTTCTTTCTGGGCTTTGCGGCGGGCAGCTGGTGCGAGAGAAGAGGGTTAGAGAAGAGGCAGGTGATTGGTTGTTGGTCAAATGGAGGCAGATGATTGGCTGTGGCCTCTGAAGGGAAAGAAGCCCTTTCAAGACCCCGTTTCAAGATAGTCTCAGAGCTTCTAGCTAACCGGCATATTTCATCCTATTGGTTTCTGGTCCATAAATGCCAGGAGACGTTAAACGGTCCCTCAGAATCACGTCAGGATCTACTTTAGAAGATGGAGGAGATGAAGAAAGGCTTTTCATTTGATCAGATGGAATGAGTTTGCTGCGCTCGTCCTTGTAAGAAACCAGATACTGGATAGAGAAGTGACTTTTCTGGATAAAGTGTCGCCCCCCCCCTCCAGCTCCCGGGTGTGTGTTTATCGCAGGAGGGCGTAATGACCGGCTTGAGAGCGCCGTCAGAAGATATTTATCCCGCTGATAAGCCTCATCAATGGGCTGAAATGCGGCGTGAAGCAGCTCATCAGACGGACCTGTTTGGGCTCCCCAGGGCGGTCGCCGCCCCCCCGTCGGCCCGCCGGCTCCGAGGCAGCGGAGTGTGTGAGCGGATGCAGATGGCGGGGGGGGGGGGGGTTTGCAAACACAACATTTCAAAGGGCTTCCAGGGAGAGACGGCGGGGAAGTCCCATCCTTTCCAGGGGCTCGGAGATGCCGCGGGTCGTTCCTTGACCTTTGACCCCCAGGTATGGCGCCAGCGTCCCTCTTAACGCCTGAGCGACACATCCGCCATTTACGATTCCCGCCTGAGGGGTGTTGGCTCCTCCTCCTGGACGATACAAGGGTGGGGGGCCGTGACCATAAAAGAGGCGGCGCCGTTCTGCTGAAGGATACGTCCGGCGTGGATGAGGACTCGCCAGGAGGGCTGTGAAGGTGCTGCGGCGGCGACGTGCGTGAACGTAGCGTTAAAAATCCTTTTTGTAAATGCGTCCGACGCCCGCCCCAATTATACAAATTCCAGAAGGAACCATTGCGAGACCTTCTGGCGATGGCCGGGTGCCTCCTCGCCGCCGGGGGCCGCAAATTGAACCCTCTGTGGTCCTTCCTGGAAATGAGGGAGCAGCCGTTCTTCCTCCTCCACCCGCGGTGAGGAGAATCTCCATCCTCCTGATCCACGTCTTTCCACCTCACCGAATCTATGAGAGAGAAGTTTGAATTCTTTTAATGCCGGTGAACCGTAAAAGGGTACGGTTACATCCTTCTTCTGAACAGCTGCTTTTTTTCCTTTTCCTTTTTTTTTTTAGACAGGGGATCTGTAACTATGGCAACCACTCACTCTATATGCATCCGAAGTTGAGCGGTTCGACTCGAAAGACTGATTTTCCTTCCGACTTCAGATCAGAACCATCATTTCAAATGGATATTCCGGGTCGTCCAGCCGTCCACCAAACCCTTCCAAAGCCTGCGCCGCTGCTGCAAGAAGGTTTTTCTTACCCTCGAGGCGGCGAGAGCGGGAACAATTCATTCTGGTCGTGACGTTTCCTGCTTCTGGAGAAGCTCAGGGGCAGAAGTTCTGGAAGTTGAGCTGCCAACAATTACAGCGAGACGCTCGTTCCCGCGGTAGTTTTGCGGTGTTTCTTGTGAACGTGGAGGCGCCGCAGCGAGTAGGACGGCGCTGGGACTTCCTCCCGCCGCTCCTCTTCATCTGTACACGCTGTTCGGACTTTAACAACTCGCGGCGAAGTTGTCGCCATCTTTGCCGACAGACACTCGTCTGTGTAGGATGTTCCTCAGCGGCCGAGCGCTCGTCTTCATACTCCTCACCAGCTACATAGATAACTGATAAGCTGCCAGAACTAAATGTACTTCTAGCCTCGCGGCCGAGGAGGGGGAAGCGGTTCCTCGGTCCCGGAGTACCGGCCTTCAGTGTGCAGAGGTTTGGTTGATAACTGCTACATGAAGAGTCCATGGAAGGTAAACTCCAAGCCCCAGACCGGTTCTTTGACCCACAGGGTCTGACACACTTCTCTCCTGAAGTCTAGTTTGTCTTTCACAATCCTACCAGCCGGTTAGTTTTATTTGGAGATCCTCCAATCCACCACAAAGGCTTTCAGCAGCTCCAGCGTCTGAAGTCGATGGTTCTCCACGTTAACAGAAGAGGTTTAAGCATCTGTAAAAAAAAACAAGGAAGGTTTTGACTGCCACCGCTTAGCCACTGTCCTTTTACTACTAACTAGTTCAGGTTAGACTTCTGGTTCCCCTGTCACGTTCATCATGTTGTGGATGCATCGGGTGCAACCATTTTCACCAGATTCCGCCGTGGGAAGAAGCACAGATTGCGTGTGCTCGGCGCCGCCGCCGCCGCCGCACCGCCATCATTGGTGATTAATGAGATGAAGCCGGTGAGACCAGGAAAGAGTAAATGATGCATTTGTCCCTTTTTGTGCTGACAAAGACCAAAGAAAAACAAACCCTTTCCTGGAAAAAAGCGGACCCCTTTTATTCTGGACCCACAGACGAATATAATTAAATATGGTGAAATTCCTTGATAGCCTGGTTGATGGCCCAAACTTGGATGAATCCCTGAGGTAAGCAGCCGCCATCCATCAGACGGAGACAAACCAAGGAAATTTGTAGGCATAAGGGGCGAGGAGCTGGGGGGGGGTGATCATTTCTTCTGAGAAAGAAAGGGTCCAAACCCCGACAACGCTGCTCTGTATCCGCCGCCGTCTTCAACTCCATGATGAAGGAACGCAGGAATGTCACAAAATGTTCTCCGGTCGAGCGGCCCTGCCGAGAAACCAGAATAATGTATCACGGGTGCAGACCATAAATTCCGTCTTAGCCTCTAGAAAAATTGAGGAGTCATCTCATCCCACAAGAAATATCTTTGGAAAGAAAAACAACTTTCTGCGCTGGCGAAGTAACAGGAAACACCGGCTTATGTGTCAGAGCTAAAGGGCGAGAGAAGGTATAATGCGGGAAAACATCTGCGCGCTTTCGTTAGCATACATAGAACTTGCACCGGAATAGCAAGCGAAGCTACGCTGCACAACGTTCATTAATGCGGTTTGCACGAGAGAACCAGCTCATGCTTAGCGCTCTTCCAAGCTCACTGTGAAATGCATAAAGGGGCGGAGCCTTCCGCTGTACTGTTTGTGGAAGCTCGCGGGTACGTGAGCATAGCATATAGGCAGCGCTGCGCGATGCGCTCGAGTGTGACCGGCAAGAGGAACCGAAGAAGACGACATGGTGCGGGTACAACCAGGAAGAGGAATTCATTTCAATGGCCTCGCAGACCGTCGCCTCGTCCTTACAACGCACACCATCAGCTGTTCCTTCGCCGCCAAGCTCATTGGCCGAAACGGCACCGGGTAGCGAACATAAAAGAGGGCTGGGAATCACGTGGGGTCGCCCCTGTTTGTGGCAGTAGCCTGAGCAGAAAAGAGTAGCAGACACCACAGGTGGCCAGCAGGATTTGAGGCAGGCTACTGATCCTGAGCTTAAAGCGGGAGATTTCCCTCCGACCAGGCGAGTCGCCTGCGCTCCGTGCAGACAGCCGGGCCACAAATGGCCCCTTTATTCAGAAATCTGTGCAGCTTTTAAGGCGGTATTGGCTTGTCAGGACTCTACAGAGCTGTCGGGTCCGACGCGACACGCAGCACCCCCCCCGCCATATTTTAATCTCGCCGCCGAAGTTAATGGTTTTTTGACAGACGGGCCGACTGCGGATTGACAGACGGGCCGACTGCGGAAACGCGGCGATAAAACGATCCCCCGCGGGCTTTTCCGTGGAGCCCACGCCGAGGGAAGAGTTAAGAACAGGCCTCCTCGGTTCCTCGCTTTTTCATCTTTCGCTCAGACTAATCAGATTTATTTCATACCAGCTGCCTTTTATGTGACGGAAAAATTTGTCGCTTGACTGAAACTACAGAGCGGGTGTTTTGCTCCGAAGGGCGGCGGCGTCTGTGAGCCTCTGTTTGGAGTCAAGCCCACCGCTTTCTCCAGGAAACCTGGGAACATCGGACCGTTTGTGCTGCTCCACGGGGCGCCAGTGACACTTGACGTGAACAGATAATCCCAGATCTGACTGCTAGCGCGGCGCACACAGCCCCTGCTAACTAAGCTACATCCGTTTTGTCTTCGAGCGCGGTCGGTTTTTGGATGCGGATCATAATGTCATCCGTCTTTTGTCACCGCCACCTTGGACATGAAGGTTTAAATCCGGTACGTTGATCGTCCCAAGCTCCGATTGTGCCGGAGAGGCTTGGTTCTTGAGGCGTGGGAGGGGTTGTGTTCACCGGAGGACGCCGGCGCCGGTTTTCTCCCACCGTGTCGGTGCGACACCGATCTTGCGAGACGTGGCGAGTGTAGATTTATGGTGACGTCCCCATCCGGGGGTTCGGCGGGAGGAGCCCCGGGACGGGCGACGGCCGCGTTGGATGTACCGTCGGGTTTCAAGGTGCTCTTGGAGCGGTATTAGCTTGTCAAGGCAGGCTTTTTGATCTATCTCCCCGTTTTAGCATAAACAATCCAGTCACAGCGGCAGGACTGACGGCTGGTACACGACGCCGTTTTGAACGCCACCCTGAAAAGAACCTTTTAATGTGTCGCATCGTTTTTTTTATTTTCTAAAAGGCCCTGCGCATCCGAGCAGCACCTTCTCCCGCAGGTCAAACTCACTCAGCGCTTGGCTTTATTTGAGGAAATTGCCTGTGGATCGGAGGTGAAGGAGCGTGGGAGTGCCAGAAGTTGATTCTCCACGCAATGCTGGCGTATGAATTCCAAGGAGGGCGGTGACGTACCGTTACTTCCAGGCGTTGGTACCGTGACCTCCACTGTGGACCTGGACTCTGCCTGTCCTGGTCACATGTGAGATGGCGGAAGGATACGCCAACGCACATTCATTGGTAGAACTCCATTTTCCTTCTCGGGTGGATTAAGGCCGTGGTGTTTCAAGGTCGAGCGTGTTGCCAACTCGGGTGTGAGGCGACGGGTCGACCCCGCTCGCCGGGGAACGGCGAGCGCCGGAATTGGAATCGGCCGACCGGCCAAGATGGATTCTTGGGTGGAGACGCTTGAGAGGAGATAAAATGGCTTTCTTAAACTATGTGGTGAGGTTTTAATGGAGCCGGGCCACGGGCGGGGGGGCGGCCCAAGCACCCGACACTACTTTAACAGTTTATTGGAAAAAGGGGAGGTTCGGTTCCATTCGCACCAGGAGAGAATCCAACAATCACCCCGGTAATGAACTTCAATTTAACATATTTACAGAAAAAACAAAAGAAGATGAAAGAAAAGCATCCATTTCTTCATCGTGACTCCTCAACACACACTGTGTCAAAAAAAACAGTTTCCAGATAATGCTGTTTTTTTTTTGTTTTTTTTTATGGTTATTCCCTCCCACGTATCAAATGGAGGATATTAAAGTTAATTGTGTTTGTGTGTGTGTTTGTGTAAGTGTGTGTGCGTATTCATTCATTAGCTATACTGGTTAGCCTATCAGACAAACTCTTCAGACATGCAACATTCACATATCTGGGCGAGTCTTGGAGCTCCTGGAGCCTCATCAGAGTGGGAATCCAACCAGAGACCTTCTTGTTGTGAGGGAGAAGATCTAACCAAGGGGCGTGAAAGGGTTTCTCCTCAAGGGGGCGCTGCTACCGCCTCCAGGTTTCCAACCCCGCCGGTATGCGAGGCCCTCTCCGGTGCCGCCGTGACTCGGGGCCGCGGGCGGGGGTTGTATTTGGGGTTGGTTGCTTCCACGGCGGACAGGCCGTGGCTCCACCTGGAAGCAGGCGTGGGAGAATCAAGGGGCCAAACTGAGACGGGCTAAAAACGTCCCCGGAGTCGTGCTTCTTCTTAAAGCCGAGCACCGACGCGCTTCAGCCGACAGGAGGCGTCGTTGACGCCGGGTTCCTGTTTCTTGTCTCCACGGTGGAAACCATCCATAACGTGCTCCTTAATGAAATCTGGAAGTTTGTCCTCCATCTGAAGACCAGAGTGAGTTCTCTTCAAAATAAACCGGCCGAGCCGCTTTGTTTGCTATAAATGCCCGAATTGCTCATCTAGCGGCGTCCTCCTTCCAGAGGATTATCGAATGCATGGATGAATGACTGGAACCCTTCACAAACACAGCAGTGAAGATGTGAGGCAAAGATTGAGGGTTATTATCTGGAGAAAGTCAGCTCAGTGGAAAAGCATTCTATTGGATTTTTTTTTTTTTTTTTTTTGCACATTTTAGACCAAATATTCGAGTTGTCCTCAAGCTAACGTAACTTTGTCTTGCTTTTTCTAAACGGATGCACAGAATCACAAAACGGGCATTGATTGACGGTCCGAGCGTCGGTCCGGCGGTGGCTTCTCTGAAGCTGCTGGTCCTGGATCTGCAGCAAGCTGTTCCAAAGCCAAGGCTCCCACGGTCCAACACTTAAAAATCAGTTTTAATTGGAATTCAAATTAAAAAACACACAACTCTAGAATAAATCAGGTTCAATATTTTCTCTTTTTTTTTTGAAGAGAGTATTATATTTAAATTTAATTGGCTGCCCCAGAGTCTTGGCCTTTTTGTTGTTGTTGTTGTTTTTAATGAGTGCGCCGAGTGCATGTCAGAAGGCTCCGGCACACCTGAGGGCATCCTGGGCTAAAGAGGGGGTCGGGGGGGTCGGGGGGGGGGAAGGGGGTGTCAAGGGGTGACTCACTCAGTCCTGGTTGGGGAGATTCAGAGGAAGCGCAGTATTTCCTTTTTTTTGTTTTTTAAATAAATAACAGTGTCTCCTTACAAATGATCTTGTTAGTATGGCTGTCGGTGCGTTCGCTCGCCTTGCTTGTTTTTTTGTTGTTTCCATTTTGTGAGCCTTGTTTATTTAGTGTTTTTTCCTGAAGTCTCCCCACTGCTCTGCGTCTGCATCGGGCGTTTAAAGTGAGCTTCCTTCTTCCCCCTTTCAAGCGACCCAGACAGCAAAGGCTTGCGCTCCCCCTCCCCGGTGGATAGGAGCCTTTATTTTCCCCCGTCCTTCGGAAACGTGGCGTTTTCTTAAAGGGCTGGTCGCCCTCCTCCGCCGCCAGGTTGGAAAGCAGATGGTTCAGAAGGGTACGCCATTAAACACGCCGCGTCAGCTTTGCATTTGCGGTCGGTAAACCGGCGCCCGGGCGGTGTGGGCTTTTTTTTTTTATCCGGTCGGACCTCACATCTCTGTTCCCTCGCTCTCCGTCTCTCTGCGCCGCCATCTGTAATGAGCTAAGCAGTGGAGTGGAAGCGGCGTCTTAGATAATGAGGCGCGATCCTCGGGTGGGGAGACGGTGGGGGGCGGAGCCGGGCATACCGCTTCTGATCTGCCGACTCTTCATCTCGAAAGTGAAGGCGGCGGAGAGGCGACTGTGGCGGTGCCTCGCGTCACGCGGGGCAGAAACGACCCCGAGGCGGCGGCGCCCAAGCGAACGCTTTAGGCTACGTTCACCTTCTTGGGAAAACCGAACGCTTCGGACGCATTTCGGACGTTCGCCGCACAGTGATCGCAGCGATGGCGGCACCTGAAAAATATGGATGTGGAAACGGAGTGGAACGATGTGAAAGTGTAGATGGTTGGACCATGAGGGACTCCAGAGTGCTCCTGAGTGCTTGGACTGGCGTGACTTCCACCTCCTCGTAGTCCAGGGCTCCACTCCGTCGGTTGTTGTTGACGTTTGCGCTCGCCGTCGGCAGGAAGTATCTCCATGCACTTGTGTATTTTAGTCCATCGTCGAATCACAGCCCCGCGTTCAGGCCCGGCGTGCGCACCGCAGCACCCCTGCCGCCTCCATGCGGCCCGGCGTGCACGGAGAGGGTTTTCAAAACATCAGCACGTGGAGCTGTCTGAGATCGCAGACTGGAAGTGCAATGTTGTTGTGTAAACTGGACCTCGGAGTCCCTCGGATCGGGTTTGTTTTTCAAACAAAACTGTTCAAACAACCCCCCAATCCTCACATCATCTATATTACATCGCTGCTCAGTGTGTGTGTGTGTGTGTGTGTGTGTGTGTGTGTGTATACGTATATATATCTAGTGCCTTACAAATGGCAATAAAAGCGTTTTAGTAAGAGGGGAAAAGTCCCAAGGCGCACACAGGAATGTAGATGTTATAAACGCTGTGGGTTATTTTACGGTTGAAGATAGCAGCCCGGCAGTTTGTACCTCGGCGCTGGGAGCGGGAGGAAATAAATAAAAAAATTAAAAAAAAAAAAAAAAAAAAGAAGCCCTCTCCGGCTTCTCTTGGAGGATATCTCCATAATAGCCTCATTATTCAACTCGGAGACCAGGAACACTCAGCCAGAAGTAATGAGGCCCTCACTAGTTGCTGAGTATCACCTTCTTAGGAGGGGCTGCGAGGAGAAAGCATCCTGATTAGACGTGGCGTTTTGCTTATTCGGTTGCAGAAATACAGCGGGGAGGGGGGGCCGCGTTACCCCCTCTTATTTTGACTTATTTATTCCTTGTCCCGATTCATTAGAATGGTGATTGAAGAGAAGGCGCCGCCCAAAGGCCCAACTCTCAGGCGTGCCTTCAGCCGTCCAAGCTGCTTTTTGAGGAGCGTCCTGACCCGTCTCGGTCCGTGAATGCCGGATTTATGTTTGCTTTAAACGGGTATAAATGTTGAAACAGAATCAAATTTGGATTTTTGAAAGGTGTGCTCCGTTCACCGCCGCCCGGTGGAGGTGTTTCCGCTCGCCTCGACCGCACGGGCGGGGAAACGTTCTCTCAGGATGCGGAGGTTGGAGGGGTTTGGAGGAAGACCAGAGAGGAGCTTGATGGATGGAGGAAGGGAAAGCGGACATGATGTTAGTTGGAGTGAGAGCAGATCCAGAGCAGATCCAGAGCAGAAGGTTGGACGCAGGCTTACCACGGTCGATTGTCATGACCTGCTTCTTCTGGCTCCAGTCAAACTACAACCATGAAAGCGAAGGCTGAAAGGAGGCGAGTGCAGGATTCTGCGCTGGACGCTGAGCATCGCAGGACTTTGACACAAAGCGTGAGGATGGATGGATCCACTTCTTCCCGTTGCTCTTCTCCACGCGTGAACGCCATTTGCCAGTTCGTCTGGCAGGTGTTGGCATCTCGGGCGACAGACGGCCTCCTCTGTGCAGGACGGTCAGGCTCCTCTCCAAGAACGGCCGGCCATCTGCGTGTCTTCAGACGCCTCACTAGATGTGATCTTCATCCTTTCGTGCTCACAAGTATCCGTCAGCGTGCGAGCGATGGCTCGTCGTCCTTCCAGCCGGCGGAGAAGCTTGAATGGCAGCGCTTCCGCTTCTTGCCGCGAACCAAACCTGCTTCAGATCCCCGACCGATCCCGCCGTTGCCCCCTGACGGCCGTGAGGCCGAAGCTCTGCTTGCAGAACATCCAACAAAGTTCTCCGTTTTACGGTCCTTTCAGACGGAGCTTCGTTTAGCGTCCGGCCTGATAGCGCCGACGCTTTCCGGAGCGTTCCGAAGCCATTTAAAGTCCCTGCAGCCGCACCTCAGGAAATCTAGCTGTTATTGAATTTGAATGCACAAAGGTGGTTTGATTTGCAGTTAAAGTATGAACCCGCCTCGGAGATGAATTGATATTGTGTCTCGCCGTCTCCAAACCACAATTTGGATTTGAGAGTAATTTGTTTGTGAAGTCACACACACACTTTTGGTGGGTTCAGCACTCTATCGGCCGCTCTGTTAGAATAGAGACAGACCGCCGAACGTGGCTAAAGTCATAAAGTCGACGCTGCGTTGGTCAGCAAGAAGGTCCTTGCTTCGGTTCTGACGGGGGACCTTCCTGGGTGGAGTCTCCATGTTCTCCCCCGTGGGGTTCCTCAGGGTTCTCCGGGTTCCTCCAACGGTCCAAACACATGCGGGAGTTCGATCGGAGACGTGGGAATGAGAGGGCGAGTGTTGGCATGTCTCTGTACGAGGCTCTGAGTGCAGGATAAGCAGAAGAGAGGTTATATTGTCATGTCGTACTGGTTATTCTTCCAGAAGTAGAGATTTCCAGAGGCTCGTTCATCCTCCGTCGTCTCCTCGCCGCCTTTAGTCATGTGACTTGCCTCTCGGGTCGAGCCTCCGGCGACCTCCGTCCTCCATACGTGCCATCCGGAGTTTTTGTTTCCCCCTAATTGAAAGGTTTTCTGACACATGGACCCACAACCTTCCTGCTCCTCCCGGTCCAGAGAAGAGGATCTGGCCCAGATGCAGGAACCAGCAACCTCCGCCTTCCTCTTGCAACCCAAAAAGAGTCAGCAGGTGCATTGAAAGCAAAATTTTGTGTGAACGAGAAGGTGAAGGGCCGGATGTCTCCATGTCCGGGTCCAGGTGAAGCCCCGCCTCCTGCTCCATCCTCCTCCCGCCACCTGTTCAGTAGCTACCTTCTCTTGTACATTATTTTCTTCTAAACTCGAAGACGTCGAGGGCCAGAAAAAAGAAGGAGCGCTCGTGTCCTGACGGCAAGACGGCCGGTCCCGCCGTGGCGGTCTGGACCAGCTGGTCCCCCGCCGGGCCAGCTGCTCGCTGCTCCGCCTCGTCCGTCCACAGGCTGCCGCTCAGCCCGAGCACAAATGTTCTCCTCGCCCGCCGGCGTACGAGTACGTAAACCAACCTGCGTATCGCTCGTGCAGATGTAATGGTCCGCTCTTCGGCGGCGCTTTCAAAGGCCTTCACGCAGGCTCACGTTCACCCGTTCACACGCCCAAGAGAACCAGACCGCCGGGAGCAAAGGGGGGCGCTTCAGGACCGGAGGGGAGCTCAGCGCAGTTAGCTCGCTCCTCGCCCTCCGTGAATCATCACGTTCACACCTCGGGTTCATTAGGACAATTATTTATTTGCACACTCACACACACACACACACACACACACACACATTAGACTGGGAATTAACTGCCAACCAGTTGGAGGTGATGAAACTTCTAGTGACAGGAGAACCTCTGAAGACACGACACACTCCCGCCCCCCCACCCTATGGACTCGCCTCTCTTGAAGCCTCTTCAGGCGTTTGAACGTCCTCTTAGTTTACTTCCACCGACATAAATAATAGAGCGAGGGACGACGGCGGCGTCGCTGCCGCAGCGCCGACACACTCGCCAGGTTAGGCTACATAATTTATGAACCATAAACGCAGAGGCCCCGACGTTTTGCTGCAACATGTTCTGCTTAATTCTGTTTTTCAGTCACCTTCTGGCGCGAGAGGGCGGGCTCACCGCTCTTCATTTGACGCTTCATTTGACGGATTTGTATCCCGGCTCTCGTGGGCTCTCCTTTTGGCGCCGCTGGCCGTGACGGACCGGAACAAACACATACAGGAAACCATTTCTGGGGGGGGGGGTCGCTTTTATCCCCCTGCGGTTTCGAGGCGTGCCGATCTGAGATCACCCTGGTCCGAAACCTACCGCGTGACGCCTTGGTACGGAACGTAACGTGGACGAATTTCTTCCTTCTCTTCGTCTTCATCTTCCTCGTCCGTGGGCTCCGTCCATTCTTCGTTCCCTCGCTCCGAGTCTTCTGCCCGGAATGGCGTCCCGAGACGCCGTGAGTCATCTGGACTCCCCGTCGCCGCCGGCGCCCCGTCTGAGGAGCTTCCTGAGGTTCGTCCCGACCGGGTCACAAAGCAGCGAAGCGACCTCCACGTGTGAGGCGTCATTAAACCTGCCAAGGCCCCGATGTGTAGGATCCTTCAGCTCTCGGGATCCTCAAGGACGCGCACGTGCACCGTCTGCGGTCCTAAATCACCCGCGGTCACACGTGCACTTAACGTCGGGGGAACGGCGCAAAACACGACGGCAGCCGCGCCGTCGCGGCAGTATTCCTTTTCGAGGCGCCGTGTCTCGCGGGGGATTTCCAAGATGTACAGACGGAGACGACGGTACCTGTCGCCACGGTGATGCCACATTTGAGCGATCTTTGGTCACCCGACACCGACCCCGATGTCTCGGCCACGTATCGATGACCGAAATGATCCCTTTTGCTCTCAGAGATGAAACTTAATATGCGATGTGGTTTCGACAGCCTGTCCGGGAGGTGAAGCTCACGTTTGTGTTTTAACGCTAGAACGTCTGGCGCCTCCTGCACGCACAACATGCTAGCAAGAAGTGAGTCCAGCCTGGGTTCTGAGGCCCGGCAGAGGCGGTTCGCTGCCGGCATGCTGGAGCAGCTTCCAGACTGCCCTTGAAGAAACACACTTGGTTCAATCCAAGAAATCATTCCATGAGGTCTGGAACCCCACCTGAAACTTCCGTCAAGTATTCCTCGGTATGAGCGTGTTACCGGTACCCGTTTCGCAGCGTGAACTCAAGTCACGCGGGCCGGACGGGGCTTCGGCTCAAGTCCTATTTGATGACGTCACAATCGGTTTCCTTGGCCAAGTCTGGTCAGGCATACAGGGAAGGAGTTCTGCTTTACTTTCCCACCTTGGGCTGATGTCGAAGTCCGCCTAGATCAGGGGTCGGCAACCCGTAACACCCAAAGAGCCATTTGGACCCGGTTTCCTCGAAAAAGAAAACACTGGGAGCCGCAATTACTTTTTGACGTCTAAAAAAAAATTAAGGTACCACTGTATATATTGCTTTTTATTACCTTTGCACTTTGTATAAACAAGTGTGTTGCTTCTGAAAGTCACAAAGTATTACAGAGAAAATTAATTTTTTTTTATGTAATGAAGTCATTTTGAGCTTTGGGCTTTCTGAGCATTTAGCGGAGCCTTGACCTGAATTTTAAAAATAAATCGGGAAAAAAATCACTGTGTCAGTAAACAATAAGAAATAAATATTTGCAAAATAGCGTCATAAATATTTATTTTACCTGGTTTACGGGACTTCTGCTTCCGAATTTCTGCGCACAGCATCTGCAAATCGGGACTTTACCGGCTGGCGGGTATACCGGCTTCCGCCAGTGTGACGTTATTTTGAGCGGCGAAAAATAATAAATATAATTTTATTTCATATTTTAAGATCACAATAATCTTCCAACTTAGAACTAAAAGTTAAAAAAAAGGAATGAACACCAATGAAATATACTTCAGTTAAACATTTATCATTTATTTTCCCAAGCCGCTCGGAGCCGCAGTGTAAAGATGGAAGAGCCGCGGGTTGCCGACCCCTGGGCTAGGCTACAGCCGGGAGGTACCTTCCAGTTTGCACCATGTAAAGAAAGAGTATCTCTAGAATACGTAGCAGGGATGTGCTTCCCATATGTGCCGTGAGCAGCAGATCGTGACCCTGTGGTGACATGAGATGACTGAAAGTCTGCGTTGCCCCGAAGGAATCGTCTGCGTTGAAATGCCGATCGGGTGGAGGAGGTGTTGTGGGAGCGATGGCTCGACAGCTGGGATAGGCTGCAACTGCACCGCAAGACTTTTAGGCTTGTGACCCGATGGAGTCTCGACTTGGGACTGGAGAAAACACTGGTCATTGGACCTTCTCCGCTGACATGATACATTACATGACATTCCAGTCTGGCGGACGCCAAAGCCACTCACAGAAAGTGCAGTTCAGTCACTGAAGATCCGAAGCACCAGTAGTCGGAAGTCAGAAGTGACCACGCTACCAAATAGTGATGATGTGACCGCCGCTGCTGCTGCTGCCGCTGCTGCTGCAGACGTGATAGAGAAATTCTTTTCTGAAGTTTCAAGCGAGTGCGATGGACGTATTGTTCGCCTCTTGGGCCGGCTGTTGGTGAGGCCCCAGACAGCCGGTCCGGGTGAAGACCCCGGTGACCCGCTGACGCCACGTGCGGCTAAAACCGCCACGCGGTTTAATTAACAATCACGCCGCTCCCGCTAATCCTCGGGAGAATTTTGCGACCTTCTATCCCGACAAGAGATCCTCCAGCCGCCGCAGGCATTACATTTACCCTCTTTTGACTCGGAGCGCTTGTTTCATTTTGCATAATCTCCCCTCGTGAGCGGCCATTTACCGCTGACATCACGCTAAAGCCCGGCTCGGAGCGGAAATGCCGTGAAAATAATCCCCCAAAAACCTGGTCTTTCTGTCCCCGCGAAGCACCGGCATGACGAATGGCCTCACGGTCGAGCCCCTGGGAGCCCTCGGTGGCAGATACCCCAACACGCCCCCGCTTTGTTTGCATGATTGGGGTGGGGAGGTACACGGGATGCTAATTAGCTGAAGGTCAAAGAGTGTGTGTGTGTGTGTGTGTGTGTGTTTCGTCGGGCTCTCACACACAGATGCAATGCCAGTAATGTTGGCGAGGATGAGTTTGTGAATCCATCTTCTACTTTAACCACATCCAAGGGAAATGAGATGTTTATGAGAAGAAGAGTGGACGGCACCGCGTCTTTGCGCCGCACTTAGCTCACAGACCTGCTAGCACAGGCTAGCCCTTGGAAACAAAAACAAGCCGGAAACAAAAGTCGCTGGAAAGCTTTTTCAAACCACGAGACCATAAAAGCATCGCAAACCGGTGGCAAAAAGAAAACTGCATTTCAAAGAAAATATCCAGATTTCTAGCTAAATTTCGGGTTCATCGCATGACGACACACAGGCTCCGCCCCCGCTATGCATTATTTGATAGAAATCATTAGACTCCTAAATACTGTGAACTGAAAAAAGTTTTTAATTGAGCCCCCGCGCCTCTAACTGGTCCACGGAAACATTGTCACGCATAAAACTGGTCTGTGGTTGGACACCGCTGTGGTTTTTTTACCCCACAACGTTTTCTGGGAACACCTCGAGCTCCGGTTGCCGTCTGGTTGAAAATACCTGCGTCTCCATGGAGACGGGGGGAAACCTCTTCGGAAGCGGCGTGCCCACTCAGGTCGCCATTTGCCGGCGGGTCGCCCAGAACAATGGCGGTCTCCGGAGTACCACGGAGCGCTTGAGGGTATTCCCTGCAGATGCACAAACTCGGTGGATAACTGGCTCTGCGCTCCCATGCTAACGCTCACATTAGCTCTTGAACAATGAAGTGGTGGGGGGGGGGCCAGCCAGAAAGCTCGGATTCTCACGGGGGGCCTTTCTGTGTGGAGTCTCCATGATCTCCCCGTGTCTGCGCGGGTTCCTCTTGCTTCCATGCCGGAGGTCCTCCGTGAATGAGAGGGTGAAAGGTCACGTGTCTCCGTACGCTGCCCTGTGATTGGTCCAGAGCGAACCGCCTAAGCCGTGCACAGAATGAATCCATCAACAGCGTAACGGACACAAAATGAGTTCACCTTTCTCCTGCGCTGTCGTGGCGGAGCCCAAGCTGCGCTCACGGCTTTTAATCTTGACGTATATGAAGCTAGCGCGCGTCAGGCGCCAGACATTATTATGCTAATTCAACTTAATAGAATGGCCGCCCCCCTCCATCGGCTATTTTTATCATTCTTTTCTTTTATATCCTGGATGTGGCGCCGACAAACTTTAATTTCGGCGACTTGTACAGTTTGTTGAGTTTGTGTGTCGCTCGCCGCTCATTTCTGAATGAGTTCGCTTTTCATTTTTTGTGATGGAAGTGTAATCACCGGAGAGACGCTTTAAGCTTTAGTTTGTTTTTTTGTTGTTTTTTTTTTTTTTTTATTTAAAATCCCCGGCACGTAAGGCGTATGGTCACGCGTGTGGCGGAGAGCCGGCGAGCTGCCGGGGAAACGCCGTTTCCCAGAAGAAGAGGAAAAAAAAATCTGTAATTACCAGAAAGGCGAGAAGGTTCACTTCACATTCCCACGCAATCGGGACCTGGAAACAGCAAATAGATCGATGCGGCGGAACCCGGTCCCCCCGCCAGGAGGGGAGGACGGCTTTCACACACAGCTTTTTGTTTTTTTTTTAATTTCACTTATTTATTTAGTTAGTTATTCTGGGCTTTGCGAGGACCCGCCGTCTGTCTTTTCACTCCACGGAGAATTTTTCTGAGGCGCGACTTTCAGGGGCATCGGAGCGCCACGTCTGCAGTATTCAAATAGAAGTGAATTTAATATTATGCTTTTAAAGGTGCTTTATACGTCATATATACATATATATATATATATATATATTCTGCTCCAAAAAATAAAGGGAACACTTGAAGTCCAAGTCAATCCCACTTGTGTGAAATCATAGTGTCCACTCAGGAAGCAACACAGATTCATTGTGACTTGTTTTAAGGACATTACATCAAAGTTGGATCAGCCTGGAGTTTGTTTTTACACTTTAATTTGGAGTGTGATTCCTCATCCAGACCTCCATGGGTTGATACAATTGATTTCCATGGATCATTTTGGTGTGATTTTGTTGTCAGCACATTCAACTGTGTAAAGAGCAAAGTATTTCATAAGAATATTTCATTGATTTAGATCTAGAATGTGTTTTTTAAGTGTTCCCTTTATTTCTTTGAGCAGTGTACATACCCTGTCTGTGTGACCCTCTGCATACATATGGAGATTGGAGCTGTTTGGAATAAATGAGGGGAACTTTGTTTCTCAAGTATTTACTTTGAGCAGAGTTTAACTCCGCCCACCTCACGCCCAGAAGGTCCCTGGTTGGATCTCCACGCCTGCAGAGTCTCCATGTTCTCGCCGTGTCTGCCCGGGGTTCCTCAGGGTTCTCCGGGTTCCTCTCGCAGTCCAAACACGAGGGGATTCGTGCGGAAGAGAGGGCGAGCGGTTGGCTGTCTCTATATGTGGCCCTGTGATTGGTCCAGGCTGAACCCCGCCTCTCTCCCGCTCACAGGCTCCGCCCCCTGCCCGCGGGGTCAGCCGTGCACATAATGAACAAATGAATGAACGGTTCCATCGTTTCACGCAACCGTGTCGACATTTTCTTGCTTTGAGAGAAAGATGAAACCCGTGTTCCAGTTCTGCCGTCTCGGTCGTCCGTCGGAGTTTCATCGGACGCTCCGATCGGATTGAAGTTGCTTCAAGAAATACAAAAGCTCCCGCCGAGGCCTTCCGAACCCGTCTCTCACGGCGAAGATCTCATTTGACCCCGGCGCCGACGTGAGCCAAGTCTCAGTGGCGCCCGCCCAAACACGCCGCCGCCGCCTAATGTGTGCTCGATCACGCGTCGCCGCCGCTGTCACAAACACTTCACCACGCAGCTCCTCATCCTCCCGTTAATGATTGTTTCGCGCAGAGCCGGGACCCGTGCTTACCTTGTTTTATCATCATTAAAAGGAGTGTGTGTGTGTGTGTGTGTGTGTGTGTGTGTGTGTGTGATGGCGGCGAGGACACGGCGGCGAAGAAGTGCTGGGTGAATCAGGGAAGGGAGGATGATGAGGGTGGAGGTGAAGCGTTGACAGATGAAAGCAGCATCAGATGAGACCGGCATACAGAAGCGCCAGGACGCTCCAGAACCAGTCGCTCCACCTCGGGGTTCTGGTTCTTTTCTGGTTCTTTTCCCCGTGCGGCGCCGGAGGGCGCGGGGGGGTCGCAGGAACAGACCCGTCAAGACAGGAAGTAGAATCGGAAACCGCCGGGTGGGGAGATTCTGCCGTCTAATGAAGCCTGAAGCGCCCGGCCTTCGCCCTCGCTGTCAGGACCGCGTCCGCGAGGTGACGGCGGCGGCGGCGGCGGCGGGTCAGGTGACGCCCCTGCTCACGCCGGGCAGACGGGGAAACCCTAATGAGACGCCGCTTCCAACGACTCACTGAAGGCGAGCGCATTAATTCTTGATCCGCCGCCACGCTTTATGGCGCCCGCTCTCTTGCAGCCAGCGAGGGTGACTCACTTCGAGCGGGGGACGCTAATGCGCTAAAAAAAAAAAAAGGATCGTTATTTTCGGTGGAGATTCGCCGACTCCTTCGGAGGCGGGTTTGAAAGTGCGAGCAGGCGCCGGATTGGGTGACGGCGAGGTAAATGAGCGGTCGTCCCGTTGATGAACGCCCGGTTGCCGCCAGTGTCACTTAGAGGAAAGGAAGATCCGCCAGCTGTTCCTTTTCACCGCGGCGGTCCAGACGGGTCCGATCCTCCGTCCTCCAGGAGGTATCCCATGTTACGAAAGCTCTTCTGTCCTTCCGTTCGCCAGATCCAGCTCAATATGGCGGAACGGGAAGGCGGGGGTCGTTCACGGCCAAACGATTCCTCATCACAAAAGCCTCGGGGAGACACGTGACCACGGAGAAATCAAGTTATCGGTGGGTGTCGGAGCGGCGTTTTAAATGGTGACAGATTTTAGCAATCTCCGCCGCTTTAGTCTGCGCGCCTTTCCAATCCCGCTTCCCGCCGGCGAAGAAAAATACAATTACTACCTCCGCCGCCGCCGTGGCAACAATCACTTCACCCTCCCTCCCTCCCACGCGGGTGGAAACATCAGGAAACGTTATCATACATTCAAAGAAGTTGTTCCCCGTGACTTCCTCTCCTCTCGGGCCGGCGTCGGCCCTGTTTGTTCATTTTCCCCGCATCCGATGATGAATGGCCCGCCGGCGCCACGCCGGATCCTCACCTGCGAGACGCCGCGTCTCTCACCGGAGGCGAGCGCGACTCCAACACGCCATCAACTCTACCAGGAATTGTGTCGCCCCGGGTTCATACATCACGCTATTTTGAGACACGCGCATCCCAGGAAGAGCAAACAGGAGCGAGGCGCCGCCGCCAAGACACTCTGTCACGGTTTTCAGTCAACGCGGTCTCTGCTGTGTTCATTAGCAGCTACCTGACTCCCACCAGGCCTGTGTGAGTGTGTGTGTGTGTGTGTGTGTGTGTGTCCGAGTTTCCCATCCGAGCTTCAAACAACATCTAGTGTCCTCGACGCAAGTGCGAAGCCTTCGGTGATGAACCGTTCGAAAGAGTCGGGTCAGAGCGCACGCTCGTCCGACCCGCCAGGCTTACATCACGTCTTGAGAGGCAAACATTTGTAATTCTGTGTGTTTCCGGCGCCGGGCGGCTCCGGCGGCTTCTCGCAGAGATTGATCTCTGTGTTTACCCTCAGATGTCGGCATCATCCCGCTCTTTCATGTTGCTCTCCGGAGCGAAGTTCAGGGTGGAGAAATCCGGCCGGCCGCCGCGAAGACGTAGCGCGTCGAATCACAAAGCTGCTTAAAGTTTGCTTAACGCCATCGACAAGCCCCTGGTTCCCCGGCTTCTGCCTCACGGCAAGAAGGTCCCTGGTCGGAGTCCCTCCCTTGCTGTGTGGAGCCTCCATGTTCTCCCCGTGTCTGCCTGGGGTTCCTGGGGTTCCTGGGGTTTTAATGTCGCGGGGATCAGAGGGTGGATGGTCGGGCGTCTCCAGATGCGGCCCTGAGGTCCATCCAGGACAACAGCAGCACTGGGCTCCTGCTCCTGCTCCACTGGGCTCCCGCCTCCCCGCCGCCCTCTCGGCAGCAGAACCCTCTACCTCCGTCTCTGGAGGTACAGGATGTTAGCCGCACCGGCTAGCGGTAACAAAATCCATCTATGTGTACGTTCTGTACATAGGCTACACTTGTCTTTAACCTGCAGGTGTCCATGTTGTAACATGAGATATTCACACACAAACATTTGTTTTAAACGTTTAATTAAATCCATAACATCCACAAATACTGTCATGTTTTTTTCTGAACAATGGCTGTAACACGGCTGGTGAAAAAAACGAATAATAAATGAGTCGAGGGAAAGTCCGTGCATCCATTATCTTTGTCTATCTGGGTTTTCCTCCTGCGCACTCAAACCGTTAAAGTCGTCCTCTTCGCTGTCGAAATTGAACGGCCTCGGAATTTCACGCTCATTTCATCGATCTGACGTGACGAGGCTCGATGTGGCGGCGGCGTGAAGCTCGTTAGCCCAAAGCAATCCGAAGATTAAAAGCCTGTGGAAAAAGAAGCAGGGGAGGACGGTCCCTCATGAAGGGCTCCCTTCACCCTTTCCTTGTCCATGTGTGTTTGTTAACGACAAGAAGAAGCTGGCAGTGGAGTCGGTCCCGCTGAGCCTCTCAAACCCTGCGACCGCAAAGGCCGCCGAGTGGATTCTGGAAACGGATGCTTTTGTAAACGCGAGATGTTTAGCGATTTACATTGACACAGGCTCTGGGTTGGTCAGGGTGAGCGCAGCCTGGAAGGCCGGCGGTTTAAGACCTTCTGCATTTGCTTCACCGGCCAAAGACAGAGCAGCGAGGCAAAGGTAAACCTCTACGCAGCTGGAAGAGGCTGTGATTGGCTGACCCGTTGAGGCGAGCGAGCGAGCGAGCGCACGGGAAAGCGCGGAGGCCCGGAGAAGGTCCGCCCGAGGTCTGGTGGCGCAGACGTTTGCCTTCCCGCAGATCGTTGCACCCGAACGGCTACGACGCCGTCATTATCGCTGTCTGCCGACGGCAGGGGTGATGTACGGCAGCTGTGCCTCCGTCTCAGCCTCGCCTCCTTATCGCTCATTTCATTGGTTGTCGTGGGAGCGGGCGGAGGCGCCGCCGGCCCCGGAGCCTTCTGGAAAGGAGGCGTCGCCGTAGATCAAGCACCTGTTGGCTCTTATCTGGCCGACGGTTCCGGAGGAGCGTGCGAGCCGAGGGCGATGCAGATGATGAATGGACGCGTTGCTTTCTTGCTTTTTTTTTTTTGTGTTTTAAAGCACCGCTGTGAGTTATTATCCGTCCGCCGCGTCTCCGGCGCCCGTCCGTCAGCCCAGAACGCGACGATTAAAACGACCCGCGGAGGCGTCGCCGGCGTTTCCGGCCTCGGTTCTCCCGACCCGTTTGGCGCCGGGGCCGTCGCCTCTCTTCGCAGTTTCCGCGTTCTTCATATTTGCCCCGACGTCCTCAAAGATCTTCCGAGCTCGGCGGCGGCAGTTTGCCAGCTTGACAAGAAGTTGGAGAGGGAGAGCGCGGGGAGGAACACTTACTCATTCCGTTTGCAGCAAAGGGGATGGGCTCGCCGCTCCGGCTCCCTTTGATTGTAATCCTATCTAGGGCAGCGCAAGACACTGGAGACTCCGTTCCCGAATCTTGGTTTGCATGGATGAACGGAGAAGATGGGGGCCAACGCCACACAATCTTTTTCTTTCTTTCTTTTTTTTTTTTAGCCTTTCAGCAATTTTTCTAAGCGTCGCCACTGCCCTACAAAACTTCACACGGATAAAAGTAGTTCCATTGTTGTTCGTCCGATGCTTTGGGGGGTGAAAGAAAAGTTGCCGCGAGGCGGCGTCTTCCTCTCTTCCAGTGCAAAATGCTGTTTGTGCTCGCCGTCGACACGCGACAGGACGGCCGAGCGCGTCTCGTTGCTTTCCGACAAGCGTCGATGCTTTTTGTTTCGGGCGCTCGCCGCCGGCTCATCCTTTATGGTGACATTAAGCGCCACGCACCATGTAAACAACGCGACCACGGCCAGAAGCGGCGCTCAGACACGTATCCGGGCGGCGTTAACGGTTACAACGCAGTAAAGCCATGACTTACAAGACACATATTGAGCTATTTGCATCTTTATGGCCGCCATAAAGGAGGCGTTAAAGCGTTTGCAGGGTTTTGCGGTTCGGCAAAGGCTCGTCTCGTCTCGCGCCTGGTTCGCGCTACTTTTCCGCTCAAAGTCGAGGATGTTATGGTTCTCTTTGGAAGGGAGGAGGATCAGGAAGTAAGTCCATCAGCGGGGCGGTGCAGAGGTTAGATCAGACCCGGGCGTTTTACGGCCCGTTTACCTTTTTTATACGGCACGCCAAACTATTTTCTTTTAATACCGTATTTTCACGACCATGAGGCGCACCTTACTAAAAGGCGCAATCTCGGTTATGTGTGCCATAATTGTATTTAACACACACATAAGGCGCACCAAATGATTGGGCGCGGGTTTTATACACAATCCACGGCCACGCTTCCCCCTTTAACGTTCTCATTGTGTCCTCTACTACGTCCGCCTTACAACAACACACACTCACACACACACACAAGGCGCACTGAACGATAGGGCGCACCGCACGTTTTGAAGAAAATCTTTGACTTTTATGTGCGCCTTATGGTCGTGAAAATACGGTATTTTAAGAAGTATTTTCAATCAATATTGAATTTAGAATCTCCTTATTTTTTCCCCTTTGTTTAATTTTGTATGGATGATTACATGTGAAATAATGTCGGTACATTTATATGATCATTCATGATTTTAAAGTAAAAAAAGAAATAAAATGCCAAAAAATGTAAATAATTAAAATGAAATTTTCATTTTGTTGGATTTACATGGTACCGAGTTGGCCCGCGCGTAAAAATGAAATGAGACATGCGGCCCACCGGCCAAAATAATTGCCCACCCCTGGGTTAGATGGAGGCTGGAGGTCAGCGGCGGCGACCCCTGAAGGGAGCGGCGCCAAAGAAGTCCAGTCAGATGTTTGTTTGTGAGGGTTGGGAAGCGCAAATGATCCGTGACCACTACTAGCGCTCAGGCTAACAGTCACATGCTAATAGCTGATAGGTACAATAAGAGCTTTGGTGTGCCGGGGAGCAATGATGGCGGTGGCTCCTGGAGAGACGCCGCAGTAGATCAGGCCACGCCCCCTGGGAACCTGCCCAATGAGAGCGCTCGAGGACTCGGGGAAAGATATGATGGCACTCTAATGGGCATCGGATTACGATATTCATTTGTTTTCAGTTTCCCAACCGCAGATGCGAAGGCGGTTCACCGGAAAGTGTATCGGAAGCAGGCAGAGTTGAAGGTTAAAGTCTCGATTCTCCGACCGCGAGTCCGATGGTTCGAGGCAACAATTAAACGGCAGATGATCCTTCGGCAGAATGGAGACCAGGTTCCACCACAGAGTCCCGGTTAGAAAACTACAAAACCGAGGCGTCTGATCAGGGATAAAACCTTGAGCCCCGAACAGTTTTCCATCGACGTGAAGATCCGGGCTGCCTAATACCACCTCCTGCGGCGGTTGATCCGGCGTGTCTCGGTCGCAGAAACCAGTCAAAACAACGTGAAAGACGGGAGGAGGCAGCGGAAGAAACAAACGGCAGAAACGTACGGTGGATTCGGGTGGAGGCCATCCGGAAGGGAAAGGGTCGCCCAAAATCTGAAGCGAGACCGAAGGCGATCAAATAACGAAGGTCGGGAAGCTTCGTCCGAAGATCTGACCGGTACCTTTGGTGCCTGTCAACCTTCTGAGGTTTGGAACGTGGACTTCTGTCTCTGAAAGGAGGAGAGGATCCATTTGAAGAAGCTCTGAGCGCCTCCTTCAGTTTTCCTTCTGTAACCAAAGCAGAATCAAACGGACGGGCGCTCAGCTCCTCCTGCGGCTCAGAGGCTCGGCCGTCAACGGCCTCCGGGTTCATCTGGATCGTGGCATCGGGCCGACCTTGTCAGGTCAGATCAGGTCCTTCTCAGAAGGCCAGTCTTTCCCAAGTCAGTTCTGAATCCGTAGATGTTTTTTTTGGTTTCCCCTGCGCCGCTTCTGGGCTTCCTAGATTCTTGAGCTGTGGCGGCTTCCGCCTCCACTGCCCAGTGAGGCGGTGAACACGAGAGGCTCGCCAGTCGCTCTCGCCGGATCACCAAACCTTGGCGGTGATGGTCCAGGCAGGACCTTTACGCTCTTCTGCTCCGAAGAGTGTTTCTGCCGATCGGCGTCTAAAGAGCGCCGACCGGCGGGTGAGGGTTTGGTTTCACACGTCAGAGACGTCTGGGAGGTTCGTGCAGCCACTCTATCAAGGTTCCTGGGTTCCTTTCTCGTCGTAAATAAAATTCTCCAAGTATCTTAGAGTGAAATCAACTTCTAAACACCGAGTCCTGTCAGAATCAGGGGTCCAACACAAATCCGACATGTCCGTTTATCTTCTATCCTTTCGGTTTCGCGGTGAAAGAAGGAGGTCGTCGTGACCACGTGTGCGTCCGCATCCTCTAAATTCAGCGGCGACACCCGGGAAAACTTCCTGAAAAACTGGGGCGCAAACATCACCGTGGACGCGAGACGGGGGCCGGCAGATCGGTGCAGTCGTGATCTGCTATCAGCTCCGCCGCGGTGTCACAATGTTCTGCAGAATCATCCCTCGGCAGAGTCCACATCGTCTGGATGTTCTCGGGGTCCGCCAGCGTCTCGGGAAAGTTTGTTACTCCGCTGTAAATAGAGAAATGATGTCCTGAAACAGGCAATACATTGTTAGCTTCCACAAAAGATTTCATTCCCTCTTTCGCCATTCTTTCCCCTGCGTGTGTGTGTGTGTGTGTGTGTGTTGTTATTCAGTGGTTGACTGCACAAACAACCCGGATATTGTTGAAACGCCGTCGTCCGTGTCTCTGACAGGTTTATTTCCCCTGACTGGTGCCGTGTCAACACAACTGCGATGACGGCTGCGGAAATGGCGCGGCGGATGTGGAGTTGGTTCACCAGAAGCTCCGAAGGCTGGTTTCAGCTCCACGTTCGAGTCACACAGGAACGGACCCTCCTGTCGGTTCTCCGCCTTCATTTCCAGCATAATGCTGTACGTTTCCAGGAAGGCGCGGTGGTAGTGTTGGACGGTGGTAGTGTTGGACGGTGGTAGTGTTGGACGGTATGCTCGAGAGCGACCAAATAAACAGGAGAAGACGGAGTGGCGTCTCCATCCTCAGGCCGCCATGTGTTTAATGGTCTTTCCTAGAAGGTCCACTATCACCGCCTCCTCCAAGGGCGCCATTGTTGTTGTCTGAAATGGAATCTGGAAGGGATCCCTGCACTTTCCCAACATAACAATGTCCAGTGACCTTTGAAACGAATGTCGCTCTTTACGTTTGGAACCCGAGCAGAAACTGACCCGGCGTCCAGGTCCCATCCCCTACGGCAGGTGGCACGGTTGCAACGCTGTGGTTGATGCTCTTGTTTTTGTCAGAATCAGGAAGGAACAGTGATTCACTCCAAGCAGCAGCAGTAGCTTCTAACGGCGCAGTTGAGTCTCCTCGTTGAAACATCTCGTCCCGCTTCTTCTTTTGAACCGACCAATGTTGCCTTCCAGCGTTCAAACAATCACGTTGGTTTGACCCACCGGTGGATGTGGGTGTGAGTGGGCCTGAGTGGGTACGGGTGCAAACCGCCCGCTACGACGCCGATGGGCCGCTAATCCTTGACATTTGCAGTTTATTAAGCCAGAATCGAAAGGGAAACCTGATTCAAGCATCGTCATTAAATGTCAGTAAAGTTTAGTGGCGGCGCAGCGGTTAGCATTTCAACCTCACAGCCAGAAGGTCCCTGGTTGGATTCCCACAGGAGGCCTTCTTCTGCGGAGCCTCCATGTTGTCCTGCATCTGCGTGGGGTTCCTCAGGGTTCCTCAGGGTTCTCAAGCATCTTAGTTGGTCATTAGCAGGTCGTTAGCATATCTCTGCTCGGTGGTCGACCGGCCGTGTGTCGACAACCAGGACGACCTGGTTCATCTCGGCAATCGTGGTGAAATGATTGTAGGTGTTCGGTGTAGGACAGAGGACGGCGATGCGCCGGAGCTGATTGTCGTCATGACGGGCTCGCCTGCAGCCTCGGGGCTCTGCACCAGCCGACCATGAAGAAGCGCACGTGGAAAGTATGAATTCAAATCAAATGATCTGCAGTTTTGGATCGGATTATCTTTCAGAGAAGCTTTAAGCGTCGACGTCGTTTGGCACGAACGCCGACCGACATGTAATCTCGCCGTCTTGGGCGCATCACGGAGCCGCTTCCACCGTGGCCGTCCGTTCGCACGCCGTCCCGCCGAGAGCGTTCATTAAACGTGTTGCCGTTCCGGTCAGAAGCCCATTGATCAGTGGGATAAATCAAAAGCTGGTTATGCGGCGAGCGGAGAAGCCGGTCCGCCCGTTTTGCTCGCTCGCTTCGAACTGAACCACAATTAGCCGCCGAAGCCCTTCCGGAGTTTCCCGGCTCTCCTCCGCTGCTCGTCCAGGTTCATTTTTCCGGCGAGCTGACGGGTCCTCGATATCTCTTATAGCCACATCAGAGCAGTGTTTCTGGGAAGGAGGAGGAGGATCCCGCCGTGATCCTCAATTGGGGAGATGTGCGGACTGATAAAGGCGATAAATCACGTCGTGTCCGTGAGCTGAAACACTGGAGGACCTATTTTTAACCACCACACACACACACACACACACACACACACACACACACACACACACACACACACTTAACAGGCTTTCTGCAGTGCAAGGTAGACCAGCTACTCCCTGAGTGAAGCGTTCTTCTTCTAGTCCTTTCAGGAGTAATTTCCTCCATGTAAGCCTCTCCTCTGGATCCTCTTAACTTCCTGTCCTCTTCCCTCCGTCCACAAACCTCCTCCCTGGTCTTCCTCCCTGTCGCTGCAGCCTCGCCGTCCTTCCACCCTGATCTTCACTGAAGACGCCGGAACCCAAACAGACAAGCACCCGGGTTTCTCGCAGCAGCTCTTTCGCCGGCTGACGGATCTCAAATACACGGCTTGAATATAAAACCCCATTTATGGGATGGCGTGGGTGGGAAGGACCTCCGGGCCGGAGTGAAGGAGGAGAGGATGAGGGGTGGAGGGTGGAATCCCGGGTTCCTCCGAGGAGGGAGGTTTGCCATCCGTGTGACGGTCCAAGCAAAGCACATCATATTCGGGGCGTGTTAGCTTGGGTTCGAACAAGATCTCTTCTGTTGGGCGTGAAAGGGATCGGCCTCTTCGGTATCATCGGGGACGCCGGTCCGGACGATAACGCCGTCATTACAATCTTATCCGAGGAGATTTTAATTGGATGAATAATCCCTGCGTGACAGAGGATAATGGACAGTATCAGTCACTCGGCATCCAGAGGAGCCGGATGACGTGGCTAGCCCGGGCCCTGGGGTGCTAGCGGCTAGCCCGGGCCCTGGGGTGCTAGCGGCTAGCCCGGGCCCTGGGGCGCTAGCGGCTAGCCCGGGCCACTAGCAGCTAGCCGGGCCGCTGGGGTGCTAGTGGCTAGCAGGGCCACTGGGCAGCTAGTGGCTAGCCCGGGCCGCTCGGCCGCTAGCGGCTAGCCCGGGCCGTTAGCGGCTAGCCCGGGCCACTGGGCCGCTAGCAGCTAGCGGCTAGAGATTCCTTCGCTCCTGAGTAGAATGTATCTACCTGGTCCGGTGGAAAGTTTTCAAACAGCTGAACATCTAAAACAACGCATGGTGTTTTATACCAGAGCCCGAGTCGTCTTTGCGTCTCCGTCTCCGTCTGATGTTGATAATCGCTCGTCCTGCGACGCCTCGCAGCTGCGCCGTCAAGCCTCCTGTGATCCAAACCGTCTGCTCTTTGGCAACAACAAAAAAACAAAACCTGTTTCCACTCACTGAAGATAAAACCGCGGTGATTTTGGGCTCATCAGACTCGGAGGTGATAATTAAATCCATCTAGGAATCACAACATGCACCGTAATCGACTGAGGGGACGTTTTCTCACAGTCGCCGCTTTCACACCGTCTGAACTTTCTGCAGCTCCGAGAAACTTTGCAGGAACTGGAACCTTCCTTCATTGTGTTCAGACAGCAGAGGAACCAGGGACTGCGGAGCACACTACAACCAACGAGCAGGGTCTTCTTACGCTTGGTGATTGGTGGAGCCCGTAAGCCACGCCCACTACCGGATACTTCCTGCAGAGCGCCATTTTTAAACCTGCTACGGTCACTGGTCAGATGTTTTCATGGCACAAGATGGAAAGAAGCGGCGAGAAATGGAGCGACCGAGAGGTCCAAGCCCTTCAGAAGGGTTTCCATCTACGTTTAGTCCCAGAATCAGCGCAGAGGAAGCTAACGGCTAACGGGGTTCTTCACACAGCCAATCACATCAGGGAGAAGATACACCTCTATACCTCCGTGTTGTCCAAGCCTCCTTCCTCCTCGTCTTCGGTGCTTCAGGTTCTCCTGGAGGAGGCTCCTCCTGGAAGGATCCTCAAGCCGGAAAGGTCCTAGAAGAGCAACTCATCCGATTGCCGCAGACTCTTCGAAACGAGTCTCCAGCATTCAGTCGATGCAATCTTACATTTTTAATATTCGCAGTCGAAATACCCCGACAGTTCCTGTCCAGACGGGAGTCAGAAGCCGCTCAAACGCTCCGACTCCTTTCGCCGAGCATCGATCCTCGCCTCCTGCGAGGGTCGGGCGTCGGGGCGACGCGCCCGTCCGTCCGTCCGCCCGCCGCGCTCCCATGTGACCTCGCTGTGCGGCGGCGATAGCGTGTTTAATTTAGTTTAAGAGAAGGCTTTCGGAGGCGCCGCGCGGGGAGATATCGCCGTTTGAAAGCCGACGCCGGATTGTCGCCGCCGACGGGAAATGTCAGTCATCTGGAGAGGATTGAAGAGCACCTGCTCTGCCTCCGAGACGCCGGTAAACGACCCTCCGTCTCTTTGGCGTGATACAAAGGAGCGCGCTCATTGTAAGCAAATTCATGGGAGAGGCGGCGCGGTATTATCGCCAGACAATTGGTCCTGAGCTGAATGGGCGGAGGGTTATCAGGCCGGCCGAAGCTCGCCGTCTCCGTTCCGACATTAATCATTCTGATTATTTCCCAACAAAGAGCGCGTGGCGCCGGCGAGGTGGCGGCGTGGGTTTCTACCTCCCGTGAGCTGAGGAGGAACGCCGGAAAGATCTCCCTTTCTTTTTTTTTTCTTTGAAAGTCCTCGCCGCCCCAGATATTGAGCCATAACAACAACGGCGGCGCCGCCAAAAGACCAAATTTGTTCGGCCGCACAACATTGAGCCCGCCAGCCCTCGTCCATCTGTTCGGACCCACATTCGGGTTAATCACCGTGACGATGCTAATCGGCGTCGGCCATTCAGGGTGAGAGGGTGAAACACCCCCCCCGCCCCCGCTGCCGCCGCTGCAAAGACAACAGCGTTAAGAAACGGGAAGGCTTAAAGGAAGGTGGACAGGAAGGTGATGTATCTCCAGGCTGGAAGGAGATCCATCTCCTCACCGTTCCTCGGACAAACAGGAGCAGGTGTTACTTAACTGGCGTGACGGCAGTCGATCTGAAACGAGGACGCCATCGTAATTCCGAGCCCTGGCCGTCGGGGGCGGGGTTTTATGGAGCGCTCGCGATGACACCAGCGGCGTTTTCCAGGTCAAAAGGTCAGGAGGATATTTGAAAAGCCCAGAGAGCCTCTGAAGGACCACGAGCCGGTGACCTCCTGCCTGCGGTCCACTCGCTGCCCGTCGCTTTCCTGCACGGTCTTGGTTTTAATTTAACACTCGGTGCAAAATCCCATTTTGAAGAGGCCGGTTCTTTTGGCAGAATTCGTAACGGCGCAAATATTTGGGAGTCGGAGGCCGGCGGGGCGGCGGGGCGGCGGGGCGGCGGGGCGAGGGGCTCTGAGGAGCACAAATATTTAGCGTGGACTTCATCGTGGAGTTTGAAAGCTATTATCTCCGAAACCTTGTTATCTATTCATGGATTCTGGAATCTGAAATGAGGGAGACGGAGGCGGTGACATTTTCAGGGCTTTAACCTTTTATTTCCAGGATTAATAGACTGTTTCTGGGGTTAGATTTAGTTTTTCAGTTTTAGGAAGACACACTTCCTCAATTGGCTGCTGCTGGAGGGACTGATGGAAGGACAACTGGACCGACCAGTGGAGGAGCAACTAGATGGACCAGTAGAAGGACAGGCGGATCGACCAATGGAGCGACAGCTGGATGGACCAATGGGGAGACGGAGCCAATATCTCAACATTAAATTTACAATTACTAAGTGAACTATGTTGTCCGATGTCGGTGAGTGAACTTCCGGGTGACTCCTACCTCCGGACAGCTTCCTGGTCCAGCTTGGTCTGGAGGTCCGGACCTTCTCCCTGAGGTCTCTTACCCACATAAGAGGTCCCGCCCCGGACTCAGATCATCTTGTCCCTGCAGACCAGGACCCGGAGGTCCGTCGCCGTCCGCTAATCTATTCAGCTGTGGCTCCGGTGAGCCGGTAGCCAATCAGCAGGCAGCCCGCTAAGCCCCGCCCACGGTCAATATTGCAAACAAAAATCCCAGAGAGCGCGAATGAGTCGGAGTAGAATTCGGAGTCAAATCTACTCCGCTGATCTGGTGCTACGTTTGTTGGCGCGCGGCAGCTGTTCGCTGGGAAGCACAGTGTCCGGGTGGTTTCCACGCCGGCCGAGCTCGCTGGCGGAGTGCGGAGGAGTCCGGAAGCATCCAGCCGACTTGAAACCTGCAGGGGATTTTTTCTTATTTCTTAAATCCACCGGCAGGAGTGTGTATGAAAGGAAACGACACCTCGGCAGGTCGTGACGGGCCGGGTCGACTTTAAATAGAAGCAGGGAGGAAATGAGACAGCGAGCTAACTTTAAGGTGGAGAGGAGGAAGGAGAAGGTCCTACCTGATGTTTTGAAGGCATTTATGGAGGACAGAAGGTTTTCAAAGGGGAGAGAGAAACCTTTCATGAGCCCGAGTCTGCTTTCCTTTCAAACGGCCTCGGCTTGACGGCACACATGACGCCGCCGTCGTCGCCGTATCTGTCATCCGGATCGGTCCGTCTGTCGAACCCTAATCCGCCGATCTGTCGGCGACGGCGGAGAGCCCCCCCCCCCCCCGCGGGCGCCATGTCATCGCTGCCCTTTTAGAGATGAAAGATTGGAGCTTCTGAAAACAGAGCGCAAGATGGCGAGGGGGGGGGCGGCGCCTCGCGGCAGGTCCGGCGCATTGGTTTTCCTAAAGAGGCGCGTCCGAGCGGCGCCGATGTGTTTGCCGCCGTTCACCCCCACGGGTGCGGTCAGAGCGCCGGGAACTCGACGCTGATCCGGATGTTTCCACCAGCGCCGCCCGGTTCTCCTCAGAGAACTTGGTGACCTTCTTTCCAAACTTGTCACTTTAATTCCCAAAGGCGTGAAACCTTTGGCCTCACGGAAGAAGTCTGGTCCCGGCGAGGAGGTTCGGCGGCCGTCACACCTCGACCTGACGTGGAGGTCGTCCACCGCTGGAGAAGAAGAAAGAGATGATCCAAGTGTGGTGCAGGGAGGAGGTGGTTAGATCAGTGCAAGGTGGCGTGAAGAAGCCGCTCCCGTGTCTGGTGGTGCCGTGATCTGCACCTCCTTCCAGGGGAGCTGATGTTCACCGCCTGGTTCCTGACTCCAGGGGAGTGAAGGTCCTGGACGGACAGCAGTTTGGCACCAATGATTCTCCACAGTCCCAATGGTCCCGTTGGGTGACCCGACCGAACCCGAAGACCACCGAGGTTCAGAGAACAGGCTGTACGACTGCCTTGTAGAGCCGGACCTCCAAATACATCTTCTGTCGGGTCGTGAACCAGCTGTGTTGGACCGGCACTCAGGTTCCCGGAGTTGGTTTCTGCATTCGCCTCATATGGAGACTGGAGGCTCCTCCTGTAGGACGCTGTCTTCTCGGCAGTTCCTGTCCACGTACTTCCGACCGCACCTGAGGACCAGCCGCTCAACCTCCCGTCTGAATTCAGACTCGTCAGACGTGTCGCCGTCTCAAACCTCGGTTCGTTTGCCAGACGGGTCCCTTGGAGTGCAGTGATTGGTGGAGAGCGGGCTCCTCTGACGGGCGCCAACGCCGATTGGCCGGGGTTTGTGACGGGACGGCAGCCCAGACCCCCAAAAAACATGTTTGACATCTTGGACGCCATGTTTCTGCTGTGATTCACCGCCTGCAGGTGCTTCTGATGTCTGTGGAGAGGAGAGGCGGTGTGTGTGTGTGTGTGTGTGTGTGTGTGTGTGTGTGTGAGAAAAGATGAGAAGCAGCAACATGATAATTAATTTCAACCAAATGTTAAAGGCGCAGATAAGAGCTTCTAACGTCAGAGGTTATCAACATAATCCCCATCTTGTTTACCCCCCCATGTAGCCTTATCGTGCTAAAACAGTCGCTAGCTGCTCCCTCGTCACCGTGACCTCCGGTTGTTTTAACCAGCGCGGATTAGAAATATCAGCCTAATAAAGTGTAAAGTGAGAGGAGGAGACGGACGGATGAGGAGGAGGAGGAGGAGAAGGACAGTGTGGAGGGTTGGACCTCTTTTAGGTTGATGCTTTTTCTTCGTCCGCTTTCTGAAGCCTTCCTTGCTGCAGTTCCTAGAACTTCCACAGGAACTAGACCACTGACAGGGTTCTTCACAGGGAGAAGATAAAAACACTCGGACCATCTGGTCGTCCTTGGAGGTGGAAGCCGTGGTCCACGTCTTCTCCTTCCTCCCCTCCGGTGGTTTGTTTTGGAGCGTTGAGCAGAAGGTGCAGGTGACGGCGGGTTCCACCCGAAGCAGGACTAGAAGAGCCGAAGGTAGAAGCTACTTCCTGGAACCAAAACAGATCCGGTAGTTTAGTTCTACATGTCTTTCTGTGCGCAGAGGTTGGAGTTTGAACGTCAGTCGATCCGTCTGTAGCTCGGTGGACCTCCACGATCCACAGATCTTCTGTCTGACAGCTGTTCTAGCAGGGCGCTGCAGATGTTGGTCGGACGCCGGATGAACATCCGCTAGATCTCACACACACGGTTGTGTGTTTGCTACCCGAGGACCTGCATATTAACGTGTTCCCCAGCCTGAAAAAGCAACAGGAAAATTGAGATTCTGGTGTTTCCCGGCCGGCTTTGGGCGCAGAAGGCGGCGTTCTGAGCCGCCGGGCGTCCACACGGCGCCCACACGGCACGCCGGGGCGGCGGCCGCTGCTGACGGGCCTCCTCTTCCATGTTCGCCCATCAATAATAGATCACATTCCCACAATTAAAAGTCCGCTCAGGTTCTCCAAACGTACGGAGCCGCTTCCAACTCCCAGCCGTCGCCGTCGGCGCTGCAGATTTTCCCTCCCGAACGCTCACGCCCACGCCGTTTGTCAGCTTGGCAGCCGCGGCGTCAGTCTGTCTGCCGACGGGTCGTTCGTACCCGAGTCTCCGTCGTCACCGTCGTCTCCGTCGTCTCCTGTCCGGAGCCGATTCATCCGACAGATAATAGAGACGCCGACGGACTCGTTGAAAAACAAATTAAAAGAATCTCCTAAAAAATAGGACGCGTGTATCTCATAATGTTTCAGTTCAGTGTCTGTCTGTGTGTGTGTGTGTGTGTGTGTGTGTGTGTGTGTGTGTGTGTGTGTAAAACAAGACCTCATTAGCATTAGCTAGCCAGTTTACAGTTCTGCCTATACCTGCTTACTCTAAGCACATGTGTGTTTTTGCTTTCATTCATTCATTCATGCTACCTTCATATGCATATGTATCTATATACATAGATATATATATACATATGAATATATAAAATAGCCCAAAAATGAAGCTTGGGAATCATTTGGAAGTGTTGGCGCTGATGTTTGGCGTCCTCTCCGAGATGCTGCCCCCTGCCGGCGCTCCTCAGAGGAAACCCACGGCACTCCTGTGTGGAAAAGAAAAGGCCATATCACCCTTCCAGACGGGAACGGAGACGGACGGGTCGGACCCGAGCGAGATTAGCGGCGGGTCAGCAGCTCGATCTCCAGAACATGCTAACCTTCACTCCAGCTCTCTAGATGTTCCTCCAGCTCGCTGTTCTCGCTACGTATCGCAGCGTCGTCTGCAAACATGCTACAAAAGCGTTGATTATTAAACCTCCCTTCACACGAAGGAAGTCCCGCTGTCCTCGAATGTGTCGGCGCTAATTAGCGTCATCGCAGCTTGTTATATTTCCAAGTTCTGAGGAAGAAGCGCTGAAATATGAGAATATATTTAAGCTGTGGAGAACAGGTTTGTACAGAAGGTGTTGTTTGCCGTTCTGACCGTGGAGTCACAGTAACTCCTGGGTTACTGAGCGAAGCAGGTCCGGCGTGAAGTGGAATTGAGAAGGCGGAGGTCATTATAGGATTGTGTTTGGGAGCCGAGCGGCGGCTCTCATTACGCCGCCTCCCGTGGACGTCACTGTCCACGTGTTCAAAGCTTAAGACGCTTCTTCAAGGGAAGCCGCCCGAGGCCACGGGCTCAGCGGACGCCGTCCGCGTGGCGTGCGGTCACTTTTCCAAAACGAACAAACCTTCGCCACCGCAGGTGCGAAACCCTCCCTTCAAATTCAAAGCGCAAATAAGCTCCCAAAAAGTGTTTTTATTGTGAGAAGATAAAGACGGATGAAGGATCTCACGGTGTGGTTCCTCACCTGCAGGGTGAAGGTATCTGGTGCCGGAGTGGAGCGAGCGGCATCATCTGAAGCGCTCAGATGATGCATGTTGGAGATGGTGAGATCACTGATCACATCCAGGCTCCTCCTCCTCAAGACCCTCTGTGAGTCCAGAAGGCCCCCCCCCCCCCCGTCTGGAAATGGATCTGATGGCGGTTCAAGCGTTTCGACCTCGAGTTCTTGCAAGCGTATGGCGGGCGCCGTCCCCGGGGTCACCGCTGAACCCCTGCTGACGGGTCGGACGCTCACGTCTCCTCCTCCTCTTGTTCTTCGCCTTATTACTCGCATTATTTTGTCTGCTGGGATTTTTATTGTTCGCTCCCCTTTTGATGCCACTGTCAAAGCACTCTCTAAAGCGTGTGTGTGTGTGTGTGTGTGTGTGTGTGTGTGTGTGTGTGTGTGCGCGCATTAATGTTTAAAGATGGTCTCATCTTTGTTTATCCACCAGAGACAGGACTTATTTAGATTTAAATCAGTTTCTCTGAGCTTTTAAGAGCGAGTTCTGTCTTTAAAAGTTATTATTTTGGCAAAATAAGGCGTCCACGAATGGAAGCGATGGGTTTTTATGTTGAATGATAGTGAGAGTAAACTATTAGAAGGCAGGAAAAGGTAAACATGCAGGTATTACATCATTAAAAGGGGAGGAAAAAAAACATCGTCCTCATTTGAGGACATCCGTAATTGTTTTGCGAGACCTCTTGGTATTGGAAAGAAAACACCTCCCCTCCCCTCCGGCGGTGGCGTCCTTGACGGCGCCGCCTCCTCAGACGCATCACTTCTAATCTGCCGCTTGGGATCAGTGGGGGATTAAACATCCACTCAGACGTTAAAACCTCTAATTTCAGGATTTTCAAACTATTATGATGAGCGTCCTTCAGTAAACGGGCCGAGAGCGAGCAGCAGCGGAAGCGCGGCCTTGGACTCGTCCTCCGTTTTTAAGCTGGAATGAAGCGAACACCTGTGGAGATCCATTCGCTTCATATTATAAACCTATAGATCCATTTAATCCTTCAGGATTAGCAGATGTTGGTTCTCTGAAGATGCACTTTATGTTCGTGATGATCGGAATTCCGCTTGAATTCTTGCGCTGTTTTGGGTCGTAAGACTGCGGGAGAGGCTGAGGAAGCCGCCTTCTGATTGGCTGCTGAGCTTCAGAACGGAGCGCTGGAAGGAGATGGAACTCCAAGCCGGCTCTGGGAACCCCTGGCCTGAGATCCTCCAGATCCTGGGATGAGGCGTGAGATGTCTTCAAGTGAAGGAACTCCAGAAGGAACGAGCAGGTTCGGACAAGAGTTCACCATCACCCGGATGATTGAGAAGCTCCTCAGACTCTCAGCCCAACGGATACTTCTTCTCCTTTGGCCTTTGGAGGTGGACACAGAATCCACCTCCTCCTTCCAGGCCTTTTCTCCTTGTCTTCTTCTCTCACACCAACTAACTTCATGTCTTCTCACTGCATCCATACATCTCTGCTATGGTCCTCCTGTCTGGTAGCTCCAATTCCAGCACCTGTCCACCAATATAATGCCTGAACCTCCTCTGTCCATCACCCAACCATCTCTGACCTTCTCTCCAGAACATCTACCATGATGGACTCATTCCTGATCCTCTCCATCCTGGTCGCTCCCAACGAGAACCTCAGCATCTTCACCTCTGCCTCCTGTCTTCTGGTCGTTGTCAGTGTTTGTAGATCATCTCACCAGTGTCTCCTCCAGCTTTCCTTTCCTTCTGGCTGATGCTCTTCTACCCTGACACTTCCCTCCACCCATCCCGACGTACTAGAACCCGTTTCTTCACCGCCTCCACACACTCCTACGCTCTGGACTGTTGACACCAAGTACTTGAAGTCCTCCACCTTCTTGTTCTCCGCTCCTTGTAGCTCCAGCGTTCCTCCCGGGTTCCTCCCATTCACTCACATAGCTGCTGTCTTCATTCCCCTCCTTTCCAGAGCAAACCTCCACCTCTAGATGTTCCTCCACCTGTTCCCGGCTCCCGCTACAGATCACAATGTCATCTGCAAACTTCTAGTCCTTCTTAGTGCCCTCAGGGAGGGTCTGGACCGCTTCAACAGGATCTAGTCAAGGTCCCGGAGTCGCCGTCCCTCTGGAAGTCCTTCGCTATCTGAGGGGTTCACAGAATAACCTGAAATATCCAACATTTGTCAGCTTCTCAGTGAGACATTGGTTCCTCCAGCTGAAGCTCCAACCATCAGCAGTGAGTCGGCTGCAGCTTCCTGAGCCTTCACTGCCGTCAGTATCGCAAACATCTCACAAACAGGAAGTGCCTTGCAAACACAAAGCCTTGGAAATGTGAAGAACGAGTGTGGGGCGGCAGAAAGTATGTTTTCAAACAAAAACTGCAATAATTGTGAAGCTAAAATGGATTGGTCGTTGTAGCGTAGCTGCAACGTAGCTTCCATGAACCCTTTTTGGTGCGAAGCATGGATGGGTTGTGAAGGAGGCGGCGGGAGGCAAGACGAGGAGCACCTGGCGCACAATTCAGCTTCGCGTTTTGAGGTTAGCGGCGAACAAGCAGACGGATCGTCCGTCATCAGAACCCCGATCCAGGATCCCGGATTCTGGATCCTGGTCGTCTGTCCTCCGGCGTCGCGCTGGCCTTTTCAGCCCCACCGGCTAATAAGTCGCAATTACTTTGGAGACGCTGATGAATAACGGCCTGCGAGATGAACAGTGAGCATTCCAAGCGGTGCCGCGCTCATGCGCTCATCTGCCTCCCAACGCCGTCCCGGAGAAGAAAAAAAAAAAAAAAAAAAGCACTTTATTTTCATTTCAGCTCGGCTGACAGGTGACATTATCTCCAGCGTACAGGAAAAAAAAAAAAAGAAAAAAGTTTCACAACACTGGAATAAAGCCAAGCAAATGACGGGTTTCCTCCAGAAAAAGTTAACTTTCTCAAGAAGGGAAGGCGAGGCGACACCGATGTGGGCTGATAGCAGCCGGCAGAAGATGGGGGATAGAAGACGCCAGGCAGGTCAACCTCCTGAAGAGGAGAAAATAGCACCCGTGTAAACATGGAGATGAAAAATGACAATGTGGGAAGAAGAAGAGGAAGGCATGAATAGGTGAGGAGGAGCAGAGATCGTGAGAAGATTGGATGGAACCGTTTGTTCACAGCGTGAGGTCACGGCTAAAGGTGAGCCACAGCTGAGGGAAGATAAGGGAGAACATCCAAAGCTAGCAGAGGTGGTCAGGAGGTCCACGGCTGGATTCCAGCAGGGGCTTTTCTGTGTGGAGCCTCCTCGCTCTTCACGTGTCCACGTGGGGTCACTCCAGGTTCCTTCAGCTCCCTCTAGATCCCTCCAAGTTCCTTCCGGTCCTTCCAAGTTCCTTCAGGTCCCTCCAGGTCCCGCCAGGTCCCGCCAGATCCCTTCAGGCCTCTCTAGGTTCCTCCAGGTCCCTCCAAGTTCCTTCAGGTCCCTCCAGGTTCCTCCAGGTCCCTCTAGATCCCTCCAAGTTCCTTCGGGTCCCTTCAGGTTCCTCCAGGTCCCTCCAAGTTCCTCCAGGTCCCTCTAGGTTCCTCCAGGTCCCGCCAGATCCCTTCAGGCCTCTCTAGGTTCCTCCAGATCCCTCAAGGTTCCTCCCGCCGTCTGAACATGCAGGATATTCAGCGGAGACCCAACGTTGTCCAGACGTGTGGATGGTTGGATGTCTGATTGGTCCAGGTTGAACTCCGCCTCCCGCCCGTGTTCCTCAGCGCACGTTCAGATCATGAATGGATGAATGAAGGTCCTGATCACCATGAACGCTCAGGTGGAGGTCAGTCCTGGTGCATCCAACAACATCTCCCCCCTGAAAAGCTGAACTCCATGATCTTCCTGCGTCTTTGCTAATTTACCTAATTAACCTTCAGACTCGTCTCACCTCCTGATTCACGTCTGGAATCTCCTCGTCTCGGCTCCTTGATTCTTCCGGCGTCAAACAGTGTTGGTTTCACAGCAGAACGTTGGCCTTCCATGTTCAACCTTCTCTGTTGTCTTTCTTTCTTCTCATTACGTAGCGGACGCTCAGCCGCGGGTCTTCGTTCTTTGAAATGTTCTTCTCAAGGTGGATGACGTTCCCATGAGCTCCCCTGGCGGCACTCCGACCCATTGTTTGTCAAGGGTTCCAAACATCTGGCCGGGTTCGGAGTTTCCACGGAACATCGGGGTCCGTCTCGAGTTTCGGACGGACCCCGAACAATATCCCTCGCCGTTTCTGCCGGGAGCGCTAACAGCTACATGCTAATAGCCGACACGGTACTGTATTAGCTGCGGACGTGTTGTCGGACACCTCGCGAGACGCCGCGGTCCATCGAGCCACGCCCCCCTGGGCTCCTGTCCAATGAGAAGCTGCGGGGTGACCATCCTGCACTCATGGAGGGACAGGAGTGCAGATGGGCCAGGAGGAGTGAAAGCCAAGCCCTTTGACCCTGGATCACATCCACCATCCTAACCAGGCCATGGCGTCGCCATGCGGTCCAGAGATGGACCTGCAGAACTCTCAGGTTCTTGGCGCCCGTCTGTACGGAGGAGCAGCCTCCGAATGACGGAGCTGATAGTCAAACTAGAAGTTGGTGTGTTCAAAACGTTATAGAGAAACTAGCAGTTGTGAAGTGAGGCGTTTTTATTTGTTTTTCTGAGGAGCCGCATCCGGGGTTTGGAAAAGCGGCGGGCGAAGCGGCGTGGAAAGTCTGGCAGGGACCGTCAGCAGGCGGGGAGGCCGGTTGGATCCGACACCCGGTGAGTCATCACACACTCGCGGGGGTTTGTTTACCGCGCGGCGGCAGGACGGCCAACTGTCAGCCCGCTCGCCGGAAGACTTGGAAAAGCCCGCCTGAGACGGTTCTCAGAAGAGTTGCCTGGACTCCGGCGCGTTAGCATGCGTCCGAAGCGACTTCACCGTGAAATGCAAGTTTACAGTTTCGTGATGTTTTCGGCGGCTGTTATTGCGGTAACTTCTCACAAGAGGCAGAAGATGGACGGCTGGATTTTGAAAACGGCGGAGGCCGGAGATGCGCAGGAAGGTCGAACTGTTTGTGAATACTTTAAACTCTGAGGAGGTGAAAGCTGCGAACGCTTGGCTTTTAATATTTCAGAGCCGTTGGATCCGGCGGTAGCTGGAAACGACCGAAGGTGTTTACGCCGCGCCTTGTTACACGTCTTAAAGGCGTCGGAAGCGGCAGGAGGTCGCTGGCGTTTCAGCGCCGTCGCGTACGAACCGGAGCGTGAGCTCCTGCGGGGATTTCAGTCTTAGCGACAAAATGCTAACAGTAGCGCTCGCTACCGTGAACGGCGGCGCTTCCTGTTTGGCTCGTTCTGATTCGTCCCGCCGTCCAAAGGCATGCAGGAGGTTCAGTGGAGGCCCTGCAGAGGAAGATCTCAGGCATCAGGTCTCCCTGCTGCCTCATGAAGAACGTAGAACCTCCGCAAAGAAAATCCAGTGGGGCTTCTTGGAGAAGCAGAAGCTGGACGGACGAGCCCTTCTAGCGGTCCTGATAGTCCACCTCTGTGGTGGCGGCTGTTTTTTTACACATTATTCTAAGACAGTAGAAGAAATCATTTGCTCTGCATTGACAGTCTCGCTGCGGGGGGGTGAGAAGGTGACCCCCCTCCCCCCGAAAATTAAAAAAACACCCCGAGCCTCACCTGTGGCAGCGTCCACCACGTCCACCCTCTCCCTGCGTCCCCACGGCGACTCTTGAATTTCATTACCCGACCCCCCCCCCCCCCCCCCCCCGCCTTCCCCGGCGCGTGAATGTTTAACTTTGCATTCATTGCCGCCATCCCATCACCGCCCACCGCCATCCATATTTAGATAAACTATGTTAATGAACACCTGGAAGTCAATCAACACTCCAGGCTCTGCTGATGCCGAGGTTTATCTAATAAAAATCGTACCCTCAGGAGCTAATCAGCATCGCTTTAGGAAAATATGCAAATCGGCTGCGGGGACGGGGCGACGGCGCCACACATTTTAATTAGGTCCGTTGTCGCCGGAGTGACAATCGGCACCGTAAATATCGGCGTACGCCGGGTGGGAGCGGCGTGCCGGGGGGGGGGGGGGGTTACGACGGCGCCTCCCTCCCTCCTGACCGGCCAAACATTTAGCACCGCTAGGTGGCAAATCTAATTGGCTCGCTAACAAAGCGACCGCGAGGCGTGAATGCATTAGCGAGCGGGCTACCGATGGGACTCGGGACCATGTTGGCGTCTCGGCCCCCCGTCCTCCCTGGCAGCCCGTCGGCCCGGCCGGCTGAGCGCTGGAAATTATTTGCATGTGTGTGTGTGTGTGTGTGTGTGTGTGTGTGTGTGTGTTCCACGTACTCTGTTATGTATCTGTCACAAGCGGTATGTTTTACCCGGAGGCAGTTCGAACTCACCCTTTCACCCTGTCATCCCTTCATTCATGTGGATTCTTTGGTTTGCGGAAACAACGTCCGCTCACCCTTCATTCATTGGTTCACGCTCCACATCGCTTGTCCTGCAGCGCGGCGGGGGCGGAGCCTGTGCCCGCCGCCATCGGGCGAGAGGCGGGATCAGATCAACCTTGTATCGACAAATTCCAGATTTCAGATGTAACTTTCTCTTAGCCTGCTATCACGTTAGCCTGCCTGGCCGCGGGCGGCGCTCCTGGCGAGGAAGGAGTTAAAGCGGCGACAGCAAACGATGCCCGAATAATTCTGTTTTTACGAATCATTTAGCCCGGCTGTGACATTAGATAATCAATAACCCGATAAATAGATGAGGGTGGCGCGGCTGTGTGAGGCCGTCTGCTGCGGTCCTGGAGGTCAGATTAAAACCGGCTCGCAGGGACGAGTCTCAAGGCCGAGGCTGCCAACTGCTGCGGCGCGGCTGCCTTCGCCTTCTGGCGCGTTCCATCAGAGGGCCGCCGCCGCCGCCGCCGCCAGGCAGCAGATCTGCACCCCGTCCGCCGTGATAAATAGAGCGGGCGTCCGCCGCCACCGCCGCGCACGCCGCAGATGGATGGCGGCGTGCTGTCACAGTGCTTCCCGTTCCCCCCGCGCAACCCCCCTTTTCGCCCTCGTAATGACGTTTGGGCCGCCGCTCCGGCGCCGCCTTGCCCACCAATCATCGGCTGTCCTTGTTAGCGTCCACGGCGTGCGCGCCGTCTTCGACGCCGAAACATTTTTCTTTTTGGGAGTGAAAATGAGCTCCCGTGCGTCCCAGCGCCGCGTCAGACCGCTACGTCCGCTGCGCCCCCTCTTTTGTGCGGCGGCGCGACCGCTAATTACGGCGCTAATCGAGAAGCATTCAGGATTAATGACGGGGCGATTCCGGCGCAGCGATCTGGAAAAAAGTTGTGATAGTGAACACTTCTGAGCTTGGACCCCCAACATAAAACTGGAGGGCGTCTAAAGAGTCCCCGACCCCCTCCGACAACCAGAAACAAAAAATAACTCACATTATATTGTTTCATTTATTTTCCGAATTTATTTTGAAAAATGACAGAGTTCCCTCGGTTCCGTCCGTCCGTAACTCATTCTTGACGCACGTCAAAATGCTTGTCAGATCTTTGCAAAGAGGGAAGGGAGACAGAAGAAGAGCCGGGAAAAGGTGTGAATATTTAAATATTAGTATTGATGTGTTTTTATCTGCCACACCTTCAAGGTTGTTCTGTGAAGATGTTGTCCGACATTAAACCGGACGGCTGATATAAACGTTGTTTTTAGTTTAATCGTCAAAAACCACGTGTCCAGCCTGTTTATCCCCCGACCCTCCTGATTGGAGGGATGCCGAGCCGGTGGGGTCATGTGACCCCGGCCTGATCACCTGAAAGGCTGAGCTCAGGCGACGGGGGCGGGGCCTCCAGGGTCGCTCCCGATTGGCCGATATTGGAACATCAGAGAAATGACAGCATTATTGTAGAGCCTTGGCAACATTCATGCATTCATCATTTCTCAGGGGGTGATTGGCCAGGAGCCTGGACCAATCACGGGGCCACAAATAGAGACATGGACCAATCATTGACCGCTTCAGTTGTTGCCGGGCGCCGTGGGAGGAGCCAGGAGACCTCGGCGGGTCCTGATGGTCCGAGGAAGAAGCCGTCATGGCCGCTAAAAGAGCGGGTTTTATCCAAATCTTTTCTTTCTCTTTACAGTAATAAGTGATTTAAAGCCCCGACAACATGGCGGCGGGTGTAAATCGTCGGCGTGGCGTTGCTCGTAGGGAGGTTCACCTCGTAGGGCTCCAGCAGGGGGAAGCGTGTTCTCCGGCTAACAGCGGCGGCGTCATTGTCAGTAGATTAACTCTGAAGACGCACTGCGTTCGCCGCCAGCCGGGGGAAATATGGCGTCCAGCTGAGAGCGCCGCTCCTCATGCATAAGCATGGCGGCGGAGCGGCGCCGTATCTTCTGCCATCCCGGGTCCACTAATCTTATCTAGCAGATTGACATTTTGGGTCGGGTTTGTCTGACCGGAGCGCCATTTGCATCGCCGCTGCCGCCGCTCTCCATGTACAGGTGCCGGCGCCGCGCACTAACGGCGGGTACATGTGTTTGTGGAGGCGAGGCGGCATGGCGGCGTGGCGGGGTCACCGCACTCTTTGAAAAGAAGCTGCGGAGACGCGACCCCCCCGGCGGCGACCTATCGAACCAGAGGACGCCGCCGATCACACAAAAGGCGCAATGAGGCGGCGGCGGCGTGGAATCGAGGTCAGAGGGCGCAGCTGGAACGGCGACACTCTTGAACCTCCCCCACCGTTGTGGAACGCCAGATGAATTCACGCTATTCCAAGAGTGTGTGTGTGTGTGTGTGTGTGTGTGAGAGCACGTTCTCTGAGGAATCACCACCACGGGACATGGCATGGAAACAGTTGAGAAAGGAAATAGCGCTCCCCTCCCGCGGGGGCTAACTCTGCCGCACGGGACCCGGCAGCCCCTGATTGGCTACAGCCCCCCCCCCCCCCCCCCAGGGGACACCGCCTTCAAATCCCAACGCTACTTTCAGTTGTTCTCTCGCTTTTTAAGGCGCCAAATTCCACCCGGACGCCACGTTGAGAGTCTAGTAGGAGGTCATTAGCATTGCAGCCGTTAGCAACATCGCCGGCAGGCTGGCTCACGGGTCGCTGTGAAGGTTTTAACGTTCTACGTGGTTTGGGTCGGGTGGCGCCGATGTTCAGTGCTCTGAAGCAGATGTGTCATCAGGCTACGTTAGCCACTTTAGCTCTGTATGAACTTTCTGCAGTTCCCAGAACCTTCTCAGGACAAGTCAGTACTTGGTGCAGGTGGACGGCAGAGGGACCAGGAGCCTCGGCTGCAAGAACCATGTTAGCTTCCACTCCCAGCAGGGTCTTCATACAGTTCTCTAGGTACTCTGTGATTGGTGCCATCTTGCGCTCGTCGTCGTCCTCTTCTTGCCTGGGGCTAAAGGTGCACGCCGCAGATGTTTGCGTCACACAGGCCTCCACCCTGGTCCCTGACCGCCTGCGGGAAGGCAAAACCAAGAGCTTCCTCTGGAGGAGGGAGGCTACTTCCTGGACGGTTCTTTGAATGTTCTGTCCAGAACAAGGAAGGCGTCGGTCACTTTATTGGGGGGCGGATTTTCACTCCATATCAGGCCAAAGCCGACACTGTCGTCTTTAGGAAACGTGCCTTCGGGCTTTGCGCAGAAGCCCAGCGTTAAATACACAAATGCTAAGAGTTTGGTGAAGCAGAAGGCGCTAAAAGGCACTTTGTTTGCTTTGTCAGCCAAAGTCACGGTCGTTCTCGCCCTGATTTTAAACCTTTCCGCTCTCTTTACATATCAGTCTGTTATCTGGAGCTTCAGTCGTCGCATTCCTGCCCGCCGGCCTCATCGACCTCCTCCAGTCGTTCCCCTCAGTAGAAGGAACACGTATGTTATCTAGTCTCAATCTAGTCTCCTCTTTGTTGAGGTGAAGGAGTCGTGTTCGTGTCGTCCTTGAGCTCCAAGTGAAAACCCCCTCTGGTCCGAGCAGGACATGGCGTGTCGCCGCCGCAGAGGGAGGCCTCTAACCTTTGGCCTCCACCACACCTCCTGCATGTCATGGTTGGATACCATGAGCTTTGCTTCAAGAGGCAATAAATCATCCATGAGGCTACGCCTATTGAGCTCGTCGGGGTCAATCGATAGAATTAAACCCTCCGACTCCCTCGGCGGCTGCCGACGAGCACGCGGCGGCAGGGGTCCGCGTTGATTGTTGCTTCTCCACGGTAAGCGTGATAAATATTGGAGTGAACGATCAATAAAGACTCAGTGAGTGTTGCCTCTGAGGTGAAGACCCAGGCCGAGCCCTGCTGGAGCTTCACCAACGGCCGCCATGAGATGTACCGCCCCTGACCCTTCAAGTGGCGACATCTTGGACGGCTGCGTACGTCGGAGCTGCGTAGCGGTGAAGAAGTTGGCTCCACTTCCTGGACAGTCTTCGAAGGATTCGCCTTCTTATGGGAACTCACGTGACCCAAGTGCTTGTTGGAACTCATCAGCCACTCCTATGGCCAGATACCTCTTGTGGACTGAGCGCCATGTTTAGAAACTACTGTGCTTTCTTGCGACTTCTGACAAACTGTTTTAGAACCGTGTCCTCAGAGGAGTTCTGTCGACCGCGTGGAACCTGCGCTGAAGCTCCAAATGGACGAGTCCTTCGCTTGCGTCCTCGACATGAGCGCTCCAAGCCTTCCAGTTCCAACGCAGAAACATACCATTAACTGGGAAGTGGGAGGCGGAGCCTGTCCCGACCCACGCCATTTTCTTCTCCGGCTTCAGTCAAACTGTCATCTGCTCTGGACTTCCAGTCCATGTCCACCTGCAGGGGCAAGTGTGGTGACCCGTACCAGATTATCCAGAGGAGCATCTGGTCCAGGTGATGCCCCGGGCTGGATTATCTAGGTATGGAACGGGTTCCAGGTAGATTATCCACATGGCGAGCCGGTCCCAGGTGATGGACGATCTCCTCATGGAACCCGTCCCGGACGGCGACCCAGACTGGATTATCTGGATATGGAACGGCTTCTAGTTAGCGTCCCCAGGCTGGATTATCCGGCCTGGGATGGAGGTGAAGCTCGTCCTTGAGATGAATAAAGGAGATGTTGCCCGACCGCGTGATAAAATAGTAAACGGTCGTCTCTGAAACCCGAGATGGTCTCCCGCGGAAACCGCGGAGGTGAGGAGGTGATTGGCAGCCGAGTCGGGATCGATCGGCGGCGCTCGGATCCGACCGCTCCGCCGCTCGGAGAAGACGGGGTCGGAGGTCGGCCTCCAAACAGGAGCCCAGGACAGAGAAATGAGAGGAACCATGTTGTGTTTTCCAGCTGGTCGCCGTGTTATTACTCTTATCCAATATCTGTCTCGCATCGTTCTTTAGTTGACTTTGGGAGCGACTTCCTTCTGGTTCTGGATCTCCTGGGGTTCCCGTTCTTTATCTCAACTCCTTTCACTTCATCTGCAGATGATCGTCTCCATTGATCTCTACTCTCGTAAACATTTCCTCGCTGAACTTGTTCATCCATTCATTCATTCATTTGTTCTTTCGATGAGGGTTTTCTACCCCGTCTTTGTCATTTCTCAGTATCTCTGCTTGTTGTATTCATTCTTTATGCTGCTTTTTCTACATTTCGGGTCTCTATGGAGGTTGGAGCTGATTCCACCTGGAGACATCTGACCGTTCTGACCACCGACTGCAGGGCCTCCAGTGAGCCGCTGGTGGCTTTGGACCGCGGGAGGAACCCGGAGAACCCTGAGGAACCCCACGCAGAGAACATGGGAGACTCCTCACAGGAAGACCTCCTGTGGGACTCCAAGCGAGGAGCTCCTGGCTGGGAGGGGAGTAGATCGGCGGTGATATAACCCCGAGGTGTTGGACCTCCGGCTGCTTCGCTCGCCGGACGCCGTCTCATCCTGGTCCTTCGCTCCGCCTTCGGAGCCCTCAAACATGGCCGCCGGTGTTATTCAAGCGGTTCCACCCCACTTTCTGTCAGCAATCATTAGTCTTCATTTACCCTCCTCCTCCGTCCCCTCGGGGTGGCGAGCCGGTGACTCATAGAGCACGGCTGCAGAAATAAATATCCCCTCTCATTTACTGCCACATGACTTCTTCTGAAGTCTGGACCAGGAGGGGGCGGGAGGGGGGGGGGGGGGGGGGGCTCGCTGAGGAGCTCCGTTCAAGCCTCGCATGAAGGCATGAAGGTACGGAGCAATGGATCCATGGAGATGTGGGTCCATGGATCCATGCTACCATTCACCCTCTCATTCACATCTCATCCAGAGACATCCAAGCATTCACACGTCTGGACAGTTTTGTGTCTCCAGTGAAGATCCTGCGAGTGTTTGGACTGTGAGAGGAACCTCGCCGTCTTCTCGCAACCCGAGCCACACGGGTGTTTATTATGGGATGGACGGGGAGGTCGTAATAACGCCGTCGGCCGGTAAATCAGCGGGGCCGCGGTGCTTGATGATCTTCCCGGGGTTTATGAGCGTGGACCGATGGAGCCGGAACTTCCTGCGGCTGCTATTGGAAACCAATATTCCCTGCTGCGGCGGCGGCGGCCCGGGCACCGAGCTTCAGCACCGCGCTAAATATATATCGACTTCTGCCGCCGGTCCCCGACCGAGCTACGCCTTCGTGTTGTCCTTCATTAACGACACGGCCGACGACTTCTGTTTTTTTACGGCGCTCCTTTGACGGCGGATCGCTTTGAAATATGGCCGAGGCGAAAGCGAGCCGGGGGAACCGCCGACAAGATAAAGATCCACGCCGGAGCTCCACTCTCAGTCCAACAGGGAAGGACGGCTTCATAAACAAAGGCCCGGCTTTGAGGAGGTCCCTGCTTGGATTCCCACGGAAGGCCTTTCTGAACGGAGGCTCGATGTTCTCCGCGTGTCTGCAAGGGCTTCCTCGGGGTTCCTCCTACGGTCCAAACACACCAGAGCTTCACTGCAGACCCTGCGTGGTCCAGACACGTGAAGGAGAGGGAGAATGGTTGGACGTCTCCGTGTAACGTGTGAATGAGAGGGTGAATCTGTTTGGATGAGTGAATGTTGTATGTCGGTATCCGTGGACCCTCCGAGGAGAACCCTGCCTCTGCCCGCCCTCAGCTTAGTGCAGATTACAAAGATGTTCTTTGCTTTCTAATAAAACACGACGCCCTTTGTTACAACTTTCTCTGCGTGTCTTTGAAGCGCTCTTAGATTTGCATCCGTGGAATCTGCATTCTGCCAGCGGCTCGACGCCGCCTCCTCCCTCGCAGCTCAGCTTTTTGCGCCTCCGAGACCGGGATGTTACCCGTTGCCGTTCGGCCGTCGGTTTCCGTCGCTGCGTTTGCCGGACGAGAAGCTCGGCGGCCCTTTCGTCGGCAGCCGCCGCCTCGCCACGTCCGTCGATATCGTCCGCTAACTTTCCGTGCGTCCCGTCAAAAAGCTAGCTCGTAGCGGTTTTTACAGACCTAGCGTATGCTAGTCTGACGGGTCACCGTGAGCAGCCCGAGTGTCAAACTCCATTAAAATCACACGGCGACCGTCTTTGGCCGTTCGCCCGCTTCTGCTGAAGGGCAATTTAAAGCTGTCATGGATGCCGGCGTGGTCCCCGGACAAGAAGAAGAAGAAGAAGAAAAAAATCCTCAAATTAGCCATGTTTACAAATCAAGGGCTGTCAAGGTGATTAATTACCTTCTCCGTTCCCAGATAATATCATGTGACACCCGCCCTCTCCCGTCCTCCCGGCCGGTGGCGGGGATCACTCGTCCTTTTTGATTAATTAGAAAGAGACCTCGGGGGGTTGGCGTCGGCATGGAAACCTCCGTCGCGAAGACGCCGAGTTCTCCACGCCGCCCTTGAAGTGAACACAAGCGGGCCTGGGAGGCTTCTTTGTTTTTTAAGTCGACGCAGGTGTGGAGGTGTCGCGCGGAGGGTTGACGAGCTAGCGCTCGGAGACGTTCGGGGGTTTAATGCTAATGCAAAGACGCTACTGACTTCCTGTCTCCAAACGAGACGTCTTCTTTTTCAAATCCTGGAACGGGCGAAGCAAATAGGGTTTGTCTCTGCAGAGAACCAGGGGCTTCCATAGATGCCTGCTGATTGGTGGAACTCATCAGATCTGTTCCAGATACTTCTTGTGCCGCTTTTAAAAACCATCCCGGTCCCAGCTCAGATGTTTTCTTAGAACAAAATGGACCGAAGCTGTGAGAAATGGGCCGACCAAAAAATCCAAGCGAGCCCTGGAGGGGTTTCCAGGGCTCGCCGAGGAACGACTACATTTTGCCCAGATAAGTGAGTTAGCTAACGGCTAACGGGGTTCTTCGCACGGTGCAGCGAGAAGATAAGAACACTCCAACCGCCTGATAGTCCGTGGTTATCATTCCAGCTTCCACCTCCATGGCGTCGGCGTCGTCTTCCTCCGCTTCTTCTCCGGTGGTTGGTTTTGGAGCGCGGAGCTGAAGGTGCACGTCACAGCCTGTGGGGATGCAGGAGTTCCCCCGGAGGAGGCCACTTCCTCCAACCAGATTCCACTTCTTTGAACTTCAGTGTTTGAAAAAAAACGGCTCATTTCTTTCAGCCCCTCGGCGCAGGAAGCGCCTGAAGTGCGTGGAAACGCTGAGCTCACACTCTGGCCGAGGAGCAAACTAAGAGAGGAAGTCGGTGTCCCGCTGTGTTTGATGTCCGGGACGCCGGCCCGTCTCGAGAGGACGTTTTTCAGTTGGAGTAATAAGCCGCGGGCTATCTCTGCTTCTTTAACTTCCTGTTGTGACTCTTAAAAAAGTTAGCAAGTCGGCGCGGCGTCATTTATTGACTCCATCTTTCACGGAGAGAAGCGGCCGACGAGGAACCTTTTGTTCCGATCCGTCGTCCTCAGGTAGCTTCAATCAGTCCACACGCCGACAGAGCTTGAACATCCAGAAATACAACTTATTTGCATGCAAACAAAGCGGGGTAGCGTTTAAAAATCAAAGTAATGCACGTTAAAGAGAGCCTGCGCGAGAATTAGCATGCTGGCCTTGCTCAGCCAATCGTTGGGTTGGATAACAATGGAGAGTTTTCTTTTTTGGCATCCTCTAGTGTCGCCGTGGTCGCTGACAGCCGTCTCCCCGATTGGCCGGTCGCCTTTGGGGAAAAAACAATGCGTTTGGTGAGAAAACGAGGAAAGGTAGCAAAGTACCGTAATTTTCGGACTATTGAGCGCACCTCAATATAAGCCGCACCGGCGAGCCCATCGCTATCTCGGGCTTCCTCCTGCGCACTAAAACCGTCAAAGTCGTCTTCTTCGGTGTCGGAGTTGAACGGACTCAGAATTTCCCGGTCATTTCATCGGTCCGATGTGACGAGAATAAACGTTTTAGCGGCGTGGCGCTCGTTAGCGTCCCCCACCCGAAAAAGTCCATATATTAGCCGCATCGTTGTTTATGTGAAAAAAGTCGCGGCTTATCATCCGGAAATGACGGTAGCGCGAGACTGCAAAGGGGCAACGAATCTGGAAGTGCGATGCTAGCAGCTAGCTCGCTAGGCCCTCCGGCGGACGCTGATTCCGCCACGTTTGCCGTCGTCGCCTCCTAAATGTGACACCTCAAGCCACCAACTTTTGAAAAGCTGTTTGTTTGTTACCGTCGTGGTGCTCTTTGGTCGGCGGGGTGGGGTGGGGGGCCAACATCGAAGATACGAGCGCCGCCGCCGCCGCCGCCGCCGCCTGTAATTATCAATTAGCTGCTGCTCAACGAGCCATCAGTTCACGTCGGCTGTCATGATTTATTGGCAAAGCTTCACATTTAACCAACAAGGCTGCATCATCCGCCGCCCCCGCTAAAAACACAATTACCATATTTCATCCCTCCTGACAAGTCTCTGAAAGGCGCTGATAAGCCGTGAATGTGTTATTATTCACGCTCTGACACTCTGAATTATAGATTACTGAGCAGTGGATTTCATCTGACTTGTGGTGGCACCGCTGGAGTCTGGAGACCCCACGGAATCCACGCTTCTTCTCCTCTGGACCGCTCGGACAATCGTCCGCCTCCATCCAACCCTCTCCTCTCACTTCCAACCTTCTATCTTCTGTGAACCTCTCAGGTCTTCCTCCAGACCTCCTCCAACCTCAGCATCCTTCCACCCTGATCTTCTCCATCCACTCCATCTCAGTGTGACTCGACCTCCAGAACATCCAGCTGTGATGTTCTCCCTCCCGCTCCGGCTAACCTTCTCTCCAGGTCTCACCTCCACCTCTCTAGATGTTCCTCCACCCGCTCCCTGCTCTCCCTACATATCTCAAACCATCTCAGTGTGACTTGATCTCCAGAACATCTAACATGTGCCGTCCCTCTGATGATCTTCTCCCCGATCCTCTCCGTCCTCCTCACTCCCAAAGAGGAACGTCCGCATCTTCACCTCTGCCTCTTGTCTTCTCCAAACCATGGCTGCTCTTCACCTCCATCTTCTCCACCTTTCTTTTCACACTCTTCTATCACCCCTGACCTTTTTCTCCACCTGCTCCAACCTTCTCCACCATCTCTGTTTCTCCGGATTGTCGACTCCTCCACCTTCATCATCTCCACCCTGCTGTGGCCTCCGGTCCTCTTCGGTCCTTCTCGTTCACACACATGTGCCGCACCTCCACCTCTCTAGATGTTCCTCCGCCTGCTCCTGCTCTCACCGCACATCATCTGCAAACATCATCAGCGTCCACGGAGGTTCCCGCCTCACCTCGTCCGCCAGCCTAGCAAGCAAAGACCAAGTCCCACCTGCACCTTCACATCCCGACGTCCAATCACAATCCGCCGCCATCTGAGGCGGTTTAGTGACTGGCGGTGCGTTCGGGGCCCCGTTGGAAACATCTCCTCTCCTGCGGTTTGCTCGCTGCGTGATGACACAACTCAAAAACCCAACAAATTTGTGTCACGCTAAATTGAGCCGATGCACGCCGGGATGGCGGCGGCGGCGGCGGCGAGGGGGGGGGCGGTTCTGACGCGCTATTGTTCTGGGCTCACAGGATTAAAGCGGCGGTCGGCGTTCTGAATAAAAACTATTTGTACATCTTAAAATGTAATTAGTCATTAAGATACTTTCCAGTGTTGCCGCCTCGGTCGTCGGCGCGAGGAAACAGGCTGTTCCGTCCTGATAGCGGCTTCATTACGGAAAACCCACCGCGTTCTCACGCCTTTTAAAAAAAAATAAAAAAACCTTTGATGTTTCACATCACGCCGCCACCGGAGCGGTGGAGCGGCAGAAACGTTTTCTTTAATTAACATTAAAAACCACACACACACACACACACACACACACACACACACACAGGGTGTTGCAGCATTTCTGTTTTGAATCACAAAAGCCGTCAGATTATAGTATCGCTCTCACGTGCCGCCTTTTATTGAACTATTACGTCGTTATTTGCTAACCATGTTACTGCTCTGTAATTAAGACCGGTGGAATAATACCTCGCTTTCACCGCGGGCAGCTGGGAAAGGATTTCACCGAGTGTGTGTGTGTGTGTGTGTGTGTGGGAGTTAATATTCAGGTATGAATGCAGGGAATGTAAAAGGAAAAAGTCTGGATTAGTGTTTTGTTAGAAAGAGGCCCTGAGATGTCGGCCTCCTCGCGGCTCCTCCGCGGCGTTTGACTTTCAGCGGCGCCGGAATGTCCCACTTGATGCGTCACTGCGGCGTCCAGGCCGCGCTCGCCGGGCGCCGCTGTTTGGACCGGAGAGCCACTCGAGCGCCGCCGCCGCCGTCACGACCCTCCAGGCTGATTGCGGCAATCAGCCGACTCCGGCGGGCGATAATGAATCTGATGGGGTTCCGGACACGTGCGAGGACGTCATGATGCGGGTCGTTCTGGAGCTTCTTATCCAGGTTGGCGTCTCGGGCGGAGCCTCGGCCCTCAGACCGCTCGGTCCGGCTCTTCTGGGATCTCCTGGATCTTCTGGGCTTCAGGGCTCTCCTCTGGGCTCTCCTGGATCTTCAGGAAAGCTGACCAGAGGCCTTCTCATCTGGCTGCAAGGAGCCAAGACTCTTCTGAGTCCCTCCTGGATGAGGAGCTCCTCAGCCTGTCTCTCCACAGGAGAGCCCTGGAAGAACCTTCTGTCCAACGCTTGTGTCTGCGATCTGGTTCTTGTTGGTCTCCACCCACAGCTTCTGAACCAGAGGTGACACTCCACCTCGCGGGGCCTCCGCCTCGGTTCTTGGCATTGAAATAAAGGTTAGCAAGTGTTAGCAAACATGAAGAGCTCCCAGGTCAGATACCCGTCCACCTGGTTTGGACCGAGTCCTCCTGCTCATCTTCTGCTCATCTTCTGCTCATCCCTCTGGAAACCGGCGGTATCTTGTTTCTCCCGGAGGCTGGGGTTCAGCTGGGATCTCATCGGGGCTCCCGAACACAAACGTTGGAATTGGTGACGTCGAAATCCGTTTTCTTCCGAATTCAATATCGGCGTTGAGCTCGCTCGGATTGATTTCCCGTTCCCCGCTAATGGAAATCAAAGATGGCCGCTGCGACCCCGACGTAACGCTCCGCGACCTGGATACCAGCCGGCGTATCATCAGTCCCGCCTCCAGATGTATCGGCTCCGGCTCCACGGATCCGGCATCGATCGGGTTCTGAAGGCACAGATAAGACGGGCTCTTGAAATATGATTAAAAATAGCGGGGCATTAGCGGCCCGGAAATGATCAATCAGCTAAATGTTTGCGCTAAAAAAATGGATTGCCGCGCCGCCGCCGATCAATACGTCATTCCGCTGATGCTTCCCGAATCTGCTGACTGATGCCCGACCAGCTTTTCTGCGGGAGAATAACAACCCCCTCATTATTTATCACCCGGCTTCATCCCGGCTCGTCCGAAACGACCGCGCGCCAACGAACGGGCGCCGTAACAAACACGGCGGTTTGTCTTGACCAACGTGGAGTTGGAGTTGCTTTCTGAGACGCCGGCCTACAAGGAGGGAGCAGGTGCACCAGAGTACTCTGGAGTCGGCTAGTGACGGGACAGTTAGTCCACTGGCTACTGGTTGCAACCTTTGGACCTCCGTCTAAAGGTGCCTTGGACGAGATGCCGTGACGTTCTCCCGCCGGGAACACAAGTCGGGGTGCAGGTGTCCTCAGTGGAGCTACATCCAGACGTCCCTTAAGATACGAATCAAATTGACTCCAGGAGCGGCTTTGAATGTTGATTTTTTTTAGGACCCGGAATGAATTTTCCCCGTTTAAAATAACCGAAACCAAATGTATTTGTGAATTCTCCCTTCTGATTGTGTGTGTTCTGTTCTCACTGGCGACCTCCTTCTCCTTCGTCCTCGTCGGAAGCCATTTTTCCAGGTGGTCGTGTCCGGTGACGCCCTCGCGAGGCTTGATAGCTTCATGGCTTCCTTCTGCTTTGGGACGCTCCACATCCTGGACATGGCTCACATGGACGACACCTTCGCTGTTATTTCATGCTTCATTTCCATAAAAAGCATCTTCACCACTTGCTGCATGATGATTGTTAAAACAAATGTTAAAATGACGGCACAGAAGCGAGAGGGACGTCCCGGAGCGACTCCTGGACCGAGTGTCCAAGTGCCCGAGTGTCCGAGACCTTCTTCAAGGTCAGACCGTCCAGAAGATGCCAAAGCTTGGCGGAGCGCGATTTCAAATCTTCATTTTCTCGCTCTCGTATTCGTATCATGAGATATTTTTCATATTTCAAGGATAAAATTTGCTCGAATCGCGCTTCGTATCTAAAAAAACAAGGTATATAAAGTGTTTGGAGTCTAAAGGGGCGGCTGGATCTACATTTTTAGGCGCGGGTTGAAGTAAAAGGGAATTCTTGCCTCTTTGAACTGGAGTCACCAACCAGGCGTCAGCGGTGAAAACCAGGTCACAGAAGTGGGTCTGCTCTCAGAACCGCAGATCCAAAGTGTATGTGTGTGTGTGTGTGTGTGTGCGCAGCTTGTTTGCTAAGACGGTGTGTTTTTCCTGGAGGGTTTCAGGCGCCAACAAGTCGCAGACTGAAACTCCCCCCGCTGTGTTTGCAATGATCTTTGTTGTTTTTGTGTTTTCATGTTAAACCGGCGGCTCCTGAAAGCCGAGCTTGTTCTTCGTGGTCTTCGGTGTAAAAACGTCATTTTTCTTTCCCGTTCGGTCGCAGTTTGAACTCCTGGCAGGTTGGAGAAGATAAAGAACAAAGCATCTGGAGATGCCATGACATCCTAAACCGTCTTCAGCGCCGTGACCAACACTATTTCATCTTAACCGTTCTAAAAATGAAAAGGCGAGGAGGTGGTTGTGGTTCCCGCCTCACGGCCAGAAGCTCCCGCTTGGATTCCCTGCTGGACGAGTGGAGTCTCCATGTTCTCCTGCATCTGCGTGGGCTTTCTCAGGGTTCTCCGGGTTCCTCCCGCAGTCCAAACACTTGGAGGAGGTTCAGCGGACGTGGTCTAGATGACGGAGGAGCCAACGAATGGATGAAACTGCCAGCAGTTATTGAGGAAACCTTGTCTGATAGATAAATAACCTTTTTAAAAAAACTCCAAGCTGACGTCCAACGTCCATCCCGAGTGAATGATTAACTCGCTCCTCTTCGCCTCTGCGATGAGTCCACATCGTGTCCCGGAGAAGCAGCCGTGGCGAGCAGCTCCGAGGACGGCAGGCCTTCAGCCACGCGTTCCACCGTCTTGCTTCTTTGCGTCCTTTAGCTTCTTCCGTCCTGTTGCGCTTCTCTTGCGCTGTTTTTCCGGAGAACGGACTTTCCGTCCGTCAGCTGGAGCGGCCGAAACAGTGGGATCGGTCTTGTCCTGCGCCGGACGTAGTACCCTTGTGTATTTCCTGCCTCGGTACTTCTAATTCTGAGCTGAAGCATGCTAGCAGGCTTACATACAGTGCTGGACATGTATGTCTGGGATGGACGTTCACTCCCGCTTGAGCTCCACCATTGGCACCAGTGAGGACCTCCAGCCTGTGGTGGCCCGCAGATGTAGCCCTGCAGCTGCAGCCCTGCTGGGATCCTCTGGAACCACCACCATGTTCTCCGCGGGACAAATCCGTCAATGTTCTTTCTGTTCTTCTGGACGGCTTCGACAGCAGGGCTCTCGGGACCGCGGAGAACATCAGATGGCGCCTCTACGTCGCCGACATTGATTTACGAGATCGCAACCCACCAGCGTCTCGCTTGGCCGCCCGGCGCCACGGGCGACAGCTCGGCCATGTTCCCCGACACCTTCTGGAACAACCCCGAGAGCAGCCGTCCGGAAAAGACGGCGTCGCAAAAAAACCACCAGATGGCCGGACGTTATCGAGGAGGACTTCCAACATCTGGGGACCGACTTGGAGGACACAGAAGACCTGGGCCAAGACTGCAGACGCTGGCAAACTCCCGTGAAGCTGATTGGCTCTGAACAAGGCTCTCTGCTCCCGACCCTGGGTGTGATACCTACAGTATCTGGATGGAGGAGCTCAGTTCAGGTTCACTCAGATTCAGGTCCAGCATCTACTTGGGCTGGAAAGGACTCTGGAGAAGAGCGGGTAAGACCTCCAACTTACATGAAGTGTCCACTAGCAGCGACGGCACGCTGGACCACGACGCAGTAGCTGATTCCATTCTGCCTGTGAGGTGTTCAGACCACCTTCATCACGACGCCGGGTGGAAGCTTCCTTCGTGTAAACATTAAAAATTCAAAGAGTCAACAAGGCACTTCATCGCGAGCTGATTCAACAGCGCTGAGGCAATATTTACGGCGCGGTGGCGGCGAACCGCGTCGATATTCGACGCCGCCTTTTTCCGCCTGTTTAGACTTCTCTTTGACGGGCGGGTGGGACGGCGCCACCGAGACCCGGGATTGTGACACGACGGCGTCGGACACCAACATTCACGAAGCATACAAGTCATCGCCATTGAAGCTGTTGTAACAGGGGATCAGTGAGCTCTACTTCCAAGGTCTTTAACGTCTCATGGAAACGACCGGCGTCCCCTTTTGCACGGTTGAACTTCTGTTTCTGGAGCCACTCATTATCCATAATGCTTATTCCACCGAGGGTCGCGGGTGGGCGGAGCCTATCCCAGGGCGTCACCCTGGATCCATCACCTCACACAGCCGTTCAGCGTCTCCGGCGAACCTCCTGCATGTTAGTTGACTGTTGGGTGAAGACGGGGAACCCGGGGAACCCAAACAGACAGCAGGAGAACGTGATGTGGACGCCACCTTCCCCCCTCTGGAGGCGGAGTCTTCAGCCTCGTCCGCTCCCCGCCTTCCCGTAAACTGGAAAAGCTTCGTTATTAAGCCGCCGCCGTTGCCGGGAAGCGTCCGGAGAGGCAATCAAACGGCCGTAAACATTGTTTGCAATATTTATGAGGAGCGGAGACGTCCCTCGCCGTCTCCACGGCGACCTGGTCCAAGCTAACCAGTTCCCGCTGGATTGGCGCGTTCACTAATTTGACATTTCACGCCGCATTTTTTCTTGTTAGTAACCATCCCGGTGGATGAGCGGCCGGTTCACCCGCTCCCTGCGTTCAACTCGCCGCCGCCGCCGCCGCTAAAAAGATTATTCAGCAATAAAGTTTTAATTGTGCCACTTTGGTGGCGGAGCGGCAGGAGAAGGAACGTGGAGGGATTATTAGCGAGCGGAGGGAGCGAGCGCCGCCACGGGCGCCACATTACAATGAAAAAACACCCAAAAGCCGTGGTCTTGGGTTTCCTGGCTTCTTCATCTTGTAACCCCTGGCAACACCGCAGGGTTTGGCCGCCATCTTGCTTTTGTTTGTTTGTCTGGTCGCCCGCGGCTGTAAGAGCAGAGGGCCCTCATTTTCATCACACCGAACAAATCGATCTTTTTTTCTTTTTAAATTCACATTTTAATTTTTTGTATTTTCGAACATGTAAACAAAGCAGACGAGGAGATACTTCCTGAAGAAGGAGGAAGACGAGCTCCTCTGAGGAGGAGGACGGTAAACACAGCTAATCCCCTCCCTCTTCCTCATCCCCGCCAATCTGGAAATTAGACCCAAATTAATCGAGGCAATTACGACTTAGAATTTGTGTCCTGCAGGACGAGCAACCGCAACCCGGGAGACGCTTCATCGCATTTGCTCCAATTAAATCAACGAATGCCGAGCAACGAGGTCCCCGGTCGGATTCCCGCGGGGCGTCTTTCTGCTGGAGCCTCCATGTTCTCCCTCGGGGTTCTCCTGCGACACATGCCCACCGACGGGAAACCCCCGTCTCGTCGTTTCTCGACGCACCAAAGATGTGGTGAATACAAACTCTGCCGTGCCTGCGGTTGGGTTTGGATGTATAGATAGTGATGTCGACATGACGCCCCGCGGTTCGTCCGAATGTGACGCGAAGGGAAAATTCACGCTGTCGACGCATTGGCACAAGAACGTGTCGGGTTCTTCGGGCTCCTCCCGCCGTCCAAGAGCCGGACGCGTGAACGAGTGGCCGAATGGGTGTTGGTCCCCTGGGACGTGTGAATGACAGGCTGAATGACGATCCATCGCTCGCGGTGGATCTTGGAGTGAAGCAGCGAGCAGCTTCATGTTTCCCCGTGAGGGATCTCGCAGGGATCGCCTTCCCTGAGCGCAGGATGAGCCACATGCATGAAAATGAGGGTCGATTAGCTTAGCAGAGACCTGAATGATGTGAATGAAACAGCTAATAAGTAGCGGCGTCACCTCAGTGCCGCTCAGGAAGCGGTCTCAGACGTTCCTCCAGAACAGACCTTCACATTCCACGTTTGCTTCTGACACAGTTTCAAAATCGGTCGGCAGCTCCGCCGTTTCTTTTTGTTGTTTTTTTCTCGTCTCTGATTTATGGCCCGGCGTCGGTCCCTCGGTCCACGCAGGACATGTTTGATTGCTCCCGTCCTCCGGCCATGATTGCCACGTTGCCTTCGAGGCGCCGGACTTTATCCGGCGGTGATGAACGAGGCCGCGGTGCGTTTAAGTTACTGACGCCGTCGCAAAACAACAGACCATCGATGACGGGTCGGAGGCGCACGGGTAAATTTGTCCCGGTCCTCGATTTTTATGGATGCATTTAACAAAAAAAGCTGTTATCTGGGGGTTGAAGAGGTGACCTCACAGGTGGAGAAGAAGAAGAAGAACCTTCATCTGGTCACAACATCATGGCGGACCGCACTTCTCCAAGGCTAGGAGGAGCTCGGGAATGGAACCCGGGATGTTCAGGTCCACATCCGCCCCTCTGATACCCTCGACATCTATTCATTCATTCATTCATTCATTCATTCATGTCGTCACGGACGATGCAGATCTTCATGTCTCCTCCAGTGAAGTCGATGGGAGGGCCGGCAGCGTCAGAACCAAAGCTAACTTTTCACAACCCAACAAGTAGCATGTTTTCCTTCTTTGGAAATATGAGCGCCGCGGCGTCGCTAGGACGACTCTGCACATTGGGCGGCCGAGGCGTCCCGCCGTTCATCCCACAATCCTCCAATCTCACTGCCGGGCGAGGAGAAGAAATGGGAAAAAGCAATTTTAAAGGAAATGTTGCGCGAAGGCTGTCGGAACTTCGATCGCAGCGGCTCGTGAAGATTAAAAAAAAGATTACGTGTAATTGCACTAACTCAGAGGTAATTACACGGAAGTACACAGAGGTAATTGCGAGGACGAAGGGCTGAAGTTAAGACGGAGGAGCGCCGTCCGGAAATGCAGCTCTCACTTGCTTTCATTCCACGAGTTCCGACGGTTCCGACGACCTCGTGCGGCTCTTAAAGAGACGGTGGACCGAGAACCGGCCAATCGCAAAACATCAGCGGCTAATTCGTCCAAAAAATGTGCAAAATATTCTCTTTGGGGAAGCTGATTTTTCTTCGAGATGTGAGAACGAGAAGGCGAATGATCTCCAAACGGGGCTTTGAGTCGCAGCGACCCAGGCTAAGCTCCGCCTCTCGCCCCATGGCGGTCGGGATAGGCTCCGCCCCCTTTGATAAGCGTGAATATTTAGCAGATCGGGCACATAAGGCACTCCGCTTGTTCTGAGATGTTGATTAACATTTGGGCGTCCCGGCCAGGAATAACGAAACCGAAGCATCGAGTCGCCCGGCCGACGAGTTTGAACCGCCGCCCCCGCTATCAAACGTGCGCAAATTAAAATTTTAATTACTCCGACGGAGCGAACCAAAAGTGATTAGCGCTATAATCTCCCGTAACGGCGGGAGACGGTGAATTAATCACGTCGGATCGGACCGGGCGCCGAGTAATGAGGTGTTTTTATAAAAAATAGACAAAGAAGCAAGGTTGGATTTTCTGACACATCTGTCAATATCTTGTTGTTGTTGTTTGCGGAGGATTCTGATTGGACCGCACATCGGCCGCTACGTGATTGGAGATATTCATGGCCGTTACTCAGCAATAACCATTTTTTATGATCGCAAAGTCAAAAGGGTTGTTGTTAGAGGCGGATGAAAATGCATAAATAAACGGGACGCGTGTTTAAAATGCAGCATCTAGCGTAGCCGTTAGCAACTCGGCTAACTTTCGGGCGTGAAGGTACTCGGGTCCATTGGTGGGAACGAGTGTTTGGGCGCCTCAGAGGTTCCACGATGGATGAACGTCTTCACGCTCGTATGAACTGCTGTGTTTGCGGTCGACGTCGGATCGGAGGTGTGATATTTACCCACAAAGTGTGGATCCTCTCCCGGAAACAATGGCCTCCTCCGCGGCACCCTGATGAATCCGTCTGGCCGTCTCCGCTAATGACGCGATCAATCAGAGATGATCAATACGCCGGCTAATAGGCTGCCACTCCGTCCGACGGCGGTTTTTATTTGGACGCCTCGGCGAGAAGGACGCTCCCGGTCTCCATTTGTTGTGAGCTTCGGCGGGACGGTTCCACGCGTCCTTCTCCGACTCTGCCGTTTCAGCTTTATTTTTTATTTTTTCCCCGGTGATTGATTTCTCAATTTGCGTGTCCGAGGCCCGGCGGCAGATGTTTGCTCAGACGGGGAGCGGGAGTAAATCGGAAGGGGCAGGAACCCGGAGGACGGTGACAGGATTCCGGGAGGTTTATTGGGAAGGTGACGGGCAGCGCAGACAATTACAGCCAACAGCGGGAAGCTCACGCCGACAGAAATACAGCGGACCTTCCGCACGCCGACAGCGAGCGGCTTCTGGGTGACGGGTGATCGGAGGAGGCGGAGCTCCGGAGGGGAACTCGGAGAAGACCGGGAGAACAAAAAGGAGAGAGAAAATAAAAGCCGGCCCGCGCAGAAGGGAGGAGGAGGAGGAGGAGGGCGGGGGAGAAAACAGCAAGAGCGTGAGAGTGGGGTAAGAGTGGGGCAAGAGTGGGGCAAGAGTGGGGCGACAGTGGGGTAAGAGTGGGGCGAGAGCGAGGCGACAGTGGGGCGAGAGCGAGGCGAGAGTAGGGCAAGAGCGAGGCAAGAGTGGGGCGACAGTGGGGTAAGAGTGGGGCAAGAGCGAGGCAAGAGTGGGGCGAGAGTGGGGTAAGAGTGGGGCAAGAGCGACAGTGGGGTAAGAGTGGGGTGAGAGCGGGGCAAGAGTGGGGCGACAGTGGGGTAAGAGTGGGGCGAGAGTGGGGCGAGAGCGAGGCAAGAGTGGGGTGAGAGCAAGGCAAAAGTGGGGTGAGAGTGGGGCAAGAGCGAGGCGAGAGTGGGGCAAGAGCGGGGCGACAGTGGGGTGAGAGTGGGGCAAGAGCGGGGCAAGAGTGGGGCGACAGTGGGGTAAGAGTGGGGCAAGAGTGAGGCGAGAGCGAGGCAAGAGTGGGGTGAGAGCGGGGCAAGAGTGGGGCGACAGTGGGGCAAGAGTGAGGCGAGAGCGAGGCAAGAGTGGGGTGAGAGCGGGGCAAGAGTGGGGCGACAGTGGGGTAAGAGTGGGGCAAGAGTGAGGCGAGAGCGAGGCAAGAGTGGGGTGAGAGCGGGGCAAGAATGGGGAGAGAGCGGGGCAAGAGTGGGGCGACAGTGGGGTAAGAGTGGGGCGAGAGCAAGGCAAGAGTGGGGTGAGAGTGGGGCGAGAGCGAGGCATGAATGGGGTTCCCCTTGGATCCATCCTGGGGCCTCCTATGGAGATGTGCAACCGTCCCTTCTCTGATTGGTCCACCCGTCTGGACACCGCAGGTCTCCGGTGAAGCTCCTATATGCGTTTGGACAGTGGGAGGAACCCGGAGAACCCTGAGGAACCCGCACAGAACATGGAGACTCCACACCAGCGACCTTCTAGCGGTGAGGGGCGGAGCTAACCGATGGTCAATCGTCCAAATATCGGGTTGATCACCACCGGTTTAACAAGTGCTTCTGTATTCTCCTCTGGGCTGCTCCCTCCAGGAGTCTCCACATCCAATCATCTCCTCCATCCAACCCTCACTGTCCTCTTCCCTCCATCCATGAACCTCCTCTCCAGACCTCCTCCAACCTCAGCGTCCCTCTACCTGGATCTTCTCCATCCCTCCTCCATTCGTCCACGTCCGAACCATCTCGTTCTGACTCGATCTCCAGAACATCTAGCATGTCCCGTTCTTCTGATGGACTCCTTCCTGGTCCTCCTCACGACCAAAGATGAACCTCCACATCTTCACCTCTGCTTCATGTCTTCTCCTCGGTGTTTCCTTTCATACCAGATACGTGTGACGATCCACGTTTCTGAAGTTCCACCTGACCTGATGGAGATCTTCTGCAGGATCATCTAATCTGCACCGACGGCACCATGGAGACGCGCATCTTGTTAAATTAGAGCTCGTTCAGCAGAAGCAGGAGCTGCAGGTGATCCTCCATCTGAATGCAAATGTGCCGCTCATCCTTTCCAAGTCGCCCAAGAACCGAAGTGTGTTTTCCAGTAGAAAGTTGACTCCTCTCTGGAGGCATCCGCCTCCTCTGGACAGAATCTTGGCATTGCGTTCTTCAAACGCGTCCTTCAGGTGGAGGTGGATGGACGGCGGAGTCCCGTCTCCGTTCACCTCCAGACCTTCACCGTGGCATCCATGTCATGGAAAGGTACGACCTTTGACTCACCCATCATACATGGACTCACTGTGGAGCAAAAGAAGGAGTTAGTCAACCACCAATTGTGCAAGTTCTCCCGCTTGAGAAGATACTTTCACCATATGTTCACTTCAGCTATGAGACGCAGAATGCGGGGAAAGAGTCCAGAAAATCACATTGTAGGATTTTTAACGAATTCATTGTTAAATTTCTTGGTAAAATAAGTATTTGGTCGCCTACAAACAAGTGAGATTTCTGTCTCTCACAGACCTGGAAGTTCTTCTGGAAGAGGCTCCTCTGTCCTCCATATCTTACCTGGACTAATGGCAGCTGTTCGAACCGGTTATCAGAATAAAAGACACCCGTCCACAACCTCAAACAGTCCAAACTCCACTATGGCCGAGACCAAAGAGAAACCAAACTGGGCCTGCACCAGGCCGGGAACCACTGATAATCTCTCTCCATCTGGGGCTCCAGGCAAGATCTCACCCCTGGGGTCAAAAAGGTCACAAGCGATGAGCAAAACCCCCAGAAGAACAAGGGGCGACCAGGTGAAGGAGCTGCAGAGAGCTGGGACCAAACCAACAAAGGCTACCATCAGTGACACACTCACGTGCCAGACGGGTCCCCCTGCTTAAGAACATACATGTCCAGGACCCTCCGAAGTTTGCTAGAGAGCATCTGGATCATCCAGAAGAGGATCGGGAGAAAGTCCTCTGGTCAGATGAAACCAAAATAGAACTTTTTGGTACAAACTAAACTTGCGTTTGAAGGAGAAGGAATGCTGAGTTGCATACCTACTGTGAAGCACGGGAGTGGAAACCTCACGCTTGGGGCTGTTTTTCTGCAAAGGGACCAGGACGACTGATCCGCGGAGAGGAAGGAATGAACGGGGCCGTGGATGGTGAGACTTGGAGTCAAACCTTCCCTCCTTCCTTCAGCAAGGGCACTGAGGATGAATCGTTGCTGTATCTTCAGCATGACAATGATCCCAAACGCACCGCCGGGGCACAAAGGAGTGACTTCACAAGAAGCATTTCGAAGTCCTGGAGTGGCCGAGCCCAAACTTTTGCGGGGAGTTGAAAGTCCATGTTGCCCAGCGACAGCCCCGAAACATCAGCGCTCCAGAGGAAAACCTGCATGGAGGAACGGGACAAAGTAGCAGCAACAGTGTGTGAAAACCTCGACTTACAGAAAAGGTTTGACCTGTCGTTGCCAACAAAGGGTAGATAAGAAAGTATTGAGATGAACGTTTGGTCTTGACCAAAGACTTATTTTCCACCATTATTTTCAAATAAATTCTTTTAAAAATCAAACACTGCGACTGTCTGGATTTTATCTAGCATTCTGTCGCTCCTGGTTGAAGTGCACCTATAATGGGAATGACAGGCCTCTCTTCTTTTTATGCTTGAGAACTTGCACGATTGGTGGTCGACTAAATACTTTTTTACCCCACTGTACAAGCGTTCACCCTGTCGGAGACAAACAATCGTCTGCGGCCGCCTCCTGTGTGCGCGAGCGCCGTCCTGGCTCGCCGTCAGCCGCCGTCCTCGCCGAGGCTCTCTGGCTCGCACACAATCAACTCAGAAATAATTGATTGAGCTCTCAGTTTGAATTCGGGTTTTTGTTTTTTCTCAGTTTTTCCTTGGCAGCGCGGACGCCGTTGTTCGTCTCGGACGCGGAAGACGGAGGAAGCCGGGGCGATAAACTGTTCTTTGGCGGCGCTCTCTAAAGCTCTGCCCGGAGCTTTGGTTGATGTCCACAGGGGGACGGGTTATCAAACGGCGAACCAGCAAAAAGCCGCAAACCTGATTAAAATGTCGGTATCTGCGGCGCTGCAGGCACAGCGTGACTTGGGCGTCGGCCGGCGTGAACGTCGCCGACGCCACCGTGACGCGAGGACAATAGATTTGAAGTGACAGAGGGCGACTACGTCACGCAGAAGGCGGCATCAGGTGGTCTAAAGATGAGGGACGATCCCTTCCGGAAGACAAGGGTCGTCTCTGAAGGTGTCAACTCTCACCAGTTTACACCGACCCTTATCGGCAAGAACTCCTTCCTCACTGGAGGAAGGGGCTCTTCTTCTTCTTCTTTGAGCGTGGAGCTAAAGGTGCAGAAGCTTGTGAGACACAGGTCCTGACCTGGGTCCCTCAGTGCTTGCGGGAGCATAAAGCTCCAGGGTTCCCCTGAGGAGGCTACCTCCTGGAACCAAATGTAGCCCGGACGCTTCTGAGAACTGAGTTCTTAGAACCTTCCTGTCCGAAAGCAGCCGGAGATTTCAACGTGGAATTGTGAACCTCAGAGACCCCCGTCGGAGGAAAACCATCTGAAAGTGCTCAGATGTTGGTTGTGGACCCACGCGAGGGGCCAGCATGAGCCAAACGCCCGTGAAGAATCCTTCAGCCTCTGGAATTTGGGAGCCTTTTAGGGGGTTTTAGCTACAGTTCAGTTCCGGTTCTGTGGTTCAGTTCAAAAAAACTGGCGTGGGGGAGGGGTGGAGGAACTCCGACTCCGACCTCCAGCTGTCGGAGAAATTATTCGTGCGCCCGCGTTTGGTTACCAGAAACAAATGGATCCAAGGGGCGACATCAAGGAGACGGTAATGGGTTTTCTGGCCGCTGACGAGATGAGTCAAGCGGACGTGGGAATTTGGGAACGGGCAAAGAGACAACACCGGCGGCTGCAGCCAGCAGAGAGGGGACGCCAGGAGCCTTTATTTTGAAAAGCATACCCACCGTCTCTTTCAAATTTTCAGTCCCGTTCCAGAAGGCGGCCGGTCAGGACGGTCCGAACATCGTAAGATGAGGACCGTGAACTTCTTGGCACCGCAAAGCATCCGTCACGGTGGCTGGGGGGGGGGGGGCGCGTCTGGTGGACTAAACAAAGGTGAAACGCTCCACGACCTCCCTGCCGAGCACTGACCGGCCCGGCGGCTCGGCTCAGCAAAACATACTTTGAAATGCGTTGGCCTCGGACGCTCGGTGTCCAACAGCAACATCTGGTGGCTGCAGATTCAACAGGTTCAGATGAGATTAGATCAGACAAGATTAGATCGGATCGGATTCAACTTCATCGCCATTACTCATGTACAAGTACAAGGAGATGAAATGCAATTTGGCAACTTATCAGAAGTGCACTTAGGAGTTGGTGCAGGATGTACGGTACGCTGTAGAAAGCATACCCAGTATGTACAGGCTACACAGGACAAAGGCAACGCTATGGATGGAACACACAGATTGAAGGACTGTGAACATACCAGGCCTATGGATGTGTAGAAGTACATGTACAGACAGTAGATACACTGCAGACATGCAAGACATACAGGAGGTACGGGTACAGGGTCATCACATACAGGTTAATGTACTGCTGAGGAGACAGTGGGTGGAGAGAAGCCTCAGGGGTACGAAGAGATAGAAGAACATCAGCCAGAATGAAGGGAAAGCTGGAGGAGACACGGGTGAGATGATCTACAAACACTGCCAACGACCACAAGACTGGAGGCAGAGATGAAGATGCTGAGGTTCTCTTTGGGAGCGACCAGGATGGAGAGGATCAGGAAGGAGTCCATCATGGTAGATGTTCTGGAGAGAAGTTCAGAGAAGGTCACGGACAGAGGAGGGAGAGGGAACTGGTAGTTCTACCAGATGGACCAAAGGAAGTTCTGCTCAATCTATACAATGTAGGCGGAGACTAAGAAGCAGACTTACCATGGATTCGCAGAATGTGATACCGTGGTCTCCACTTCTGCGGCACCATGTGGTTCCAAAGTGCTTCACGCCGGACCAAACTCTCCCCTTCACACTCGCATGGACGGCGACGGAGAGAGGAGGGGTTGGTCGATGTTGAAACATCGCTTGATGTTTGTACTCAGATCCAACATCTGGATGAAACATGATGGATGGTAATATCACGCTTTCGAATGGAACGTCTCCAAGACTATCCTGAGACGTCCTTCTACCCTGGAAGCCCCTCGGAGGCGCAGCAGGAGTTTGGACGTCTTCGCCGCTCCGTTTCTGGCTCCATGCGTCCAAGTCTTCCCCTGGTCTCGCTTCTACTTTTGCAGCGCCAGCGTTCTTGGCCAGACTGCAGATTCTTGGATGCTGCCGGTGTTTGTGCTTCTTCACGTTTGCGATTTGGTCGCTCCCTCCCGTTCCCTCTTCAGGTGCGCCGTGATTACGGATTCATATATTCCATAACTTCTTTTTTTTCTGGCGAACATCTGACCGCGGCGTCTTTGCGTGGCCGTCCCGGGTAATGAGCTCATTCGGGGGTCGGACGACGGCGGGCGATGAACGTCTCTGACGGCGCAGGTGACGTTCACCGGCAGAACCGCCGCTCTTCATCAAGGCCCGATGCAATCTCAGCCGGCACCCGTTTACTGGGAAATGTTCTCATTATTGTAAATTATTGTAGCGGGCGAGGATGCCGGGACGCTAACCTCCCCCCGAGAAAAATCAATTGTTTAAAGGGAAAGCTTTCCGTGGCGACTCAGCGACGTGGAACGCGTGACGCCTTCAACGTCGGACGTTCTCCGACGGCGTGATGTAACGTTGCCGGCATTGTCCTGATTGTTGCTTTCAGCCTCCCCTCCTATCGATACGCCTCCTCCCGCCGCCGCCGCCGCCGCCGCCGCCGCCGCCGCCGCCGCCGCTCCCCGGGGAAATTAACAGTGATTGATCTCTCGCATCTCGCTCGTTGTTTTAATTTAATTTTTTTCTTCCCTTCCTCCTCGGCCCATCTGCCGGCGACCGAAATGAATTCCACCCGAGGGGTCGGCGGCGAAAAGCCCGCCGTCGCGGCCGAGGACGGCGCCGAGCCTTCGAATCATTCCTCCGGGCTCTTTTTTTTTTTTTTCCAAGCGAACAAACGGCGGCTTGTAAAACACGTGTTCCGCTCCCGAATCGACGCCGCGCTCCGTCGATATCTGATAATCCCGCGGCCGGAAAAAGGACGGAAGCCGCGATAATTACCGTCGCCGATTGATCCGGCGATATGGATGCTACGAAGTAGGCTAATCCCGGCTTGCAGATTCACCAGCAATTTCATGTTCCCGTACATAATGCGTGATGCAAGCGGACAGGATATAAATACCTTAAATCGTCCTAAATATTGCGGCGCTTGAAGCCTCGCCCGTCTGAAGAGCGGATCGGACGACCTACCTTTTGGGCGCTCGGAAGGCGAACCCCTCCCGGTGAACCGTCCGGGCCACCCTGCGCTCGCCGCTCGGCTAAATCTGCATAACGAGCGCTTTATCTCCCGCGTCGAACGACCCGGCGCCGAATATTCGCCATCGATCGGCGCATCGACTCGTCCGCCCCGATAACTCCGAAGCCCATTTATCACGGAGGAGGTTTTTATAGCTCGCCGCCGCTGCGTTCCCTGGCAGGAAATCAATCCATTCTAATCAGTTAATACACTGACAGGTCACGGCAGGAATATGTGAACACGAGCGCTACACGCCAAAGCTCTGATTAGAAAAGATGGAAATGTTCAGCCATAAGGAGGGAGGCGGGGCTGGACGGCGCAAACCCACGGTTATTCCGTCGCACATCATTCCCGTTCCCTCGGTGGATCTGTCACCATCGGGTCTTCGTTCTCCCGGGAAACTCCCGCGGTGCCTCTCCGCTCCGAGAAACGGGAAGAAATTTTCAATGTTTCCCTTTCCGGTCGCACGCGGCCGCGCAAAGACCGGGATGGATTTTGATTTGCGCGCCGGTATCGTCGTCCGACCCGTCGCCGACGTTCTGCGGGATTTTCCTCGCGAGCTCGTGGGGTTAGGAAGCCCTGCCTGAGTGGAGAAACCTGCTATGTGTGTGTGTGTGTGTGTGTGTGTGTGTGTGGGGGGGGGGGGGGGGGGGGGTGTTTGAGATAAACAGGAGAAGCAACGTTTTAGTTTCTGTTTTGTTTTTTTTCTCCTCCCCGTCTTATGGATGTAACAGCTTCTGGCTGGATTAAGTTGACTCTTAATTACATGGTCTGTTTGTTGTGTTTGTTTATCATATCCTCATTAGCCTTTTGTCGGGGCGGAGGGTTTCTGGGGGGACGGGGAGTAAATGGCAAGTGACAGGATTGCACTTGGCACCTCGGAACGAGCTTCTCGCAAAGCCACGCGTCATTTGCAATCACGGTGCACGGCAGTCAAACGGACAAAGTCAATACTTCCTAATGGAGGCAGGAAGTGGTTCTTCAGCCTCCCCTCGGGAGCCACGGCATGCTAAGGCGTGCTACGGCGTGCTACGGCGTGCTACGGCGTGCTACGGCGTGCTACGGCGTGCTACGGCGTGCACCCCGAGGCCGAAGAGAGCTCCTTTCAGAAGATGGCTTCTCCGGGAGGGTCTGTCAGAAGGTGTTACACCTCCCATCAGCCTCCACTCTACAAGCTTCTGTAGCGTCTAGAAACCCCTCGGCGTCCGGTGCGTCCCCGCCGGGATGGAGGTCGGTCCGAGTTCAGGCGGCTTGTTACGGTCCAACTCGGTCCGACGCCCGACCCTGATCTGAGCGTATTCCGGAAACGCCACGAATTGAACCACGACTCGGAAGGCTGGCGGCTGCGGATCTCCTCCGGGTGTCAGTGCGGTCGCTTCTTCCGGTAAACGGCGTCTCAGAGGACGAGCTCCACAGGAGCCGAGGAAACGTCCCCGGTTTCCATCCCGAACGTTCTTTCCGTACCTTCTCCGATGCGCCCGAAGCTCTCCAGAGCGAGAGCCGCCGGAACGCTGACGTTGCGGTCGGTACCGAGCGAACCCAAGAAGGAGACGTCTTGAAAGAGGCTCGAAGGCCTGTTTCCGGTCTTTGACTAGTTCCTTAGAAGAAACCAACTGTCTGAGGCGGTGGTTCTACCGGAGAAGCTGCGCAGCCTTGCGTCGCCCTCTTGGACGGCATCTCCGGCTTCGGAGTCAAGGTCGCCTTGGAGCCGCTGGCTGGCGTTCGCCTTTGCGGGGAAGAAAACGGTGGCGTGAAAGGGAAAGAAATGCAACCCTAAGTCAGGATCTGTCATGAAGCCGGATAAGACCCTGCTCGGGTGACATTCCGGGCCCTTCCGCCGCCGCCGCCGCCGCCGCCGGCCATGTTGTTTTTTTAGGTCGCGCCAGAACACCACAGGGAGACCCGTAGAAACAGATTTCATAACTGCGAGAGGCTTAAGAGCTCAAAAGCATTTTAAAACAATGTTTACCCCCTCGGGGAGCCCCGAGCCTCACGCCAACACTCCAGATCACTCATAACCTCGGGGAGTAACGACCGCAATCGGCCAACTTTTGTTATCGGCCGCCCGCATTCGCGGTGACGGGTTCTGCTTTGAGCAGCGGCTCGGCGGCGGCGGCCGCCACCGCCGGCTACCGAGCTTCACGGACGTGCTCGATGAAACGTCTTTCACCCGGGAAGGGTTCGCTCCCGTTTAATTCGGTTCCATTTAACATCCGGCCCGTCGGGCGTTTGCTCTCGGGTGACGCCGGGACGACGCGTGGAAACGCCTCGTGGAAGACGCGCCGGGAATAATTAGCTCCGAAAGCCGCGGGAAGAATTGGGAACCCGAACGCAGCCGGGAGGCGACCGAAGCGAGACTCACCCGTTGGGATCCAGGTCCATCAAGCGAGATGATACGATACGGCCTTTCTGTTATCGACGGGTTGGTTTTAGCGATCGGGTCGGCGTCGGCGGCCGAGGCTCGGAGGAACCCGGCGAGAACGCGGAGACTCCACGCAGAGGAGATCTTCTTGCTGCCGGGCAAAGACTATCTTCATAAATATGCCAGACTTGTGAGAAGACGGCGGCGTTCTCCAGGAACCGCCGCATTGGAAGGTCGTGAGGTTCTGTGAGGTCGCTCTCTTTTAAGCACATGATGGCTCTGAAAAATACTACATCCTGCTCCGGCGGCGCCGACCCGCAGCCTCCAGGGTTCGGTTATTTGAAGACGCTTAAACAAAAGACCGGCCGCCTTTCATATTTCCTTCTTTACGACCCGCAGCCAAAGAGCGCCGCGGTTTGATGTCAGCGGAAAAAGGTGAGGCGGGCTATTGATTCTCGCACAACCTGGACCATTAGTTTCCTCCCCGGCCTGAGAGGAAGCGTAAATAATTAAAATTGGTTTATCCAGGGTGGGGGGGGGCCAGCGTCCGTCCCCGCGGCGCCGGTCGGGGTGGGTTAGCGCTAACGGCTAACAGCTTAACCCCCGCGACATCGGCGGTGCGGCGCCCGACCCGAAGCCGACCCGGTGTTTCCGACCGTTCGTCTTTTGTCCCGTGACTAATGACGAACGCGGGTTGAGATTTGCGGCTTCGGAGACGCGATCGCTCCCCCCGAACCCGTCGCTCAGCGCTCCACTTACGCAATAACGGTTTCTGGATGGCGGCGCCGCCGCACGGCCGGGCACCGCGAGCCACGTGAAATCAAATTAGCGCCCATGAGGACGCTCGCTCCGCCTCGCCCGCATCCATCCTTCCCAACCCGGCTGCCTCCTCCGAGGCGGCGGGGAAATGTAAGCGGGGGAGGAGGAGGAGGAGGAGGGGGAAGTCAGGGAAAGTGCAGCGCTCCTTTGAGATCTCATAAATTCAATATATTCATATTGCGCGCACTCCCGAAAAAAAAGTGCTTGGGAGTGCATTTGGCGACTCCATAAGTCACGGCGTTGTCAGGGAGGCGATGGTGATGCATGAGGACGCCGGCGCCGGGTTTGCTCCCGAGCAGGTACCCTCTGTCAGATAAGAGCAACTTTAATTCCTTCCGCCGGCCTAATGTGTTTTTAATGCAGCGCCGTGACTTATGTTGCTGTCAGTCGCCCGGCCTCGCGGGGACGCCGGCGGTGGGCGGTGGGCGGCCGACGTCGCCGGGAGAGGCGGCGAAGATTAATCGAAGGGGTAGGACCGGGGCGGGCGGACGGGCCGGACGGGGCATCGCACGTTTTATCAACGCCGAAGTGACCGGGAGCCGATGAGCGGGTCGCATGTGGTGGGGAGTCGATGTAAGAAATACAAGGATTTAAAAGCTGATGCTCCTCTTGTCTGAGGTTCTCCCAGATGAAACTATACAAATGGACGGGGGGGGGGGGGGCAGCGGAGACGTTATGAACCGCCGGCGCGTCGGAAAATCATGGCGGCGCCGCGGTGATGCATCGGGGCCGCCTGTCATAACGGGATCAGCGGGCGCTTCGTCAGGAAGCCGTGAGCAAGGCGGAATCCGCCCGGGGATTAACCTGCTTTCAACCCCATATATTCCGCACCTGTACGTCCATCCGTTTTCCGCCACTTATCCATGTTTCCGGACCTCCCTCCGCCCCGGCCACCTGGTCCGGCTCTTCCAGGGGAATCCCAGGTCGTCCCCACGGGCCTCCCTTCGGCGCCCGGAAGGTCCGGCTCCTCTGGACGAAACTCTGCGGTAGCGTTTAGAAAACCTACATGGGCCGCTGTGGCTCATCGGGGCCCCTGGAATCTGGAGCCGCAGATGGAACGTCGGCAATTTAATCCCCAGTTCCTTCTGCCTGCACGGCGAGGCGTCCTCGGGCCGAACCTCCTCACAGGTTCTCCAGATGCTCTGGTTAGCGTCGCCGTCGGTGCGTTAGCGACGATAGCGTCGTACGAGCGGTCCCTCGCTCGGACGGTGCAGGCGGTCTGATACCTAGTAGACGGGGTAGGAGGGCGTAACCTCCGCAATGCGACACACACCGCGCACTCGATGGCTAGTAATACCTGTAGCGCTTACATGCTAACAGATGCTTTAAAGTACCATGGTGGACGGCAGTAGATGAAGCCCCGCCCCCTGGGAAGAAGCTACTATCTTGCACTGATGAAGAAGGGACACGAGTGCAGACAGAGTTGTATCTCTCAGCGGGGCTAGGCTAATGCTAACTGTAAGCTTTGTCAAAAAGGAAGATTTTCAGCGTGTTCTGGAACAGAGAACCCCCCCGTTTAATGACTTCCAAGATCTACCGCCAGTTTATTACCAATAACCAGATAAAGCGTGGGAAGATACGACGGCTCTGCTAATAAGTTTCCCCTTCATGAGGGCCGTTATGTTGATTATTGCATCTGTCAGGAGCGAGCGGAGCTTCTTACGGCCGCCTCGCAGGATGTCGTTCACGTTGCTTTTGTACTTTGTCACACCTACAAGTACCCGCGGTGGTTTTTCCAGCGAATTCTATGAAGAATTTAAGAGTGAAAGCGAGAGTGGGACGGAGTTTGTCCACAGCGGTCCCACGTCCTTCTCGGAGCTCCAAAGGATTGACTTTTCCACCAGGGTTTTTATCATGCGGCGCTCGCAAAGCGGTCGGGCCGTCGGGGAAAGAAAAGGTAAAAAAAGACCGAAGTAAATAAAGAAAACTCAGGTGTAAAGAGAAGAAGCGGCGAGGAAGCGTCTTCCGGCAGATGAATGGTGCGCGTGAGGAAGCTTCTCGCGGCGAAGGTCGACCATCCCGGAAAGAAGAAAAACAGACGCACGCTTTTGGGGAGCCTTATTGAGTATTGATAAGTGCGATTCCGAGTAAACAAAATACATTGTGTGGAATTATTTATTTAGCGGTTGAACGTTCAGAGGCGCAGCTGCCGCTCACGGTACCCGACGAAAGTTTCACTGTTAATATGATGTACAGGGTTAATTTAATTGATTTAGATTTTAATTCTAATACGGACCCGTAAGTCCCCTGGCTGCCCCGAACCGATCGGGGAAAGTCCACCTTGTTGCGTCGGCTCCTTGTAAAGTTCAGCGCAGAGAATGTCGCGGGCTCCAGGGAAGAACCCTGAGGGACGCCGGGGCGCCAAAGCCGGCCGAGAACATCTGAAACAGGACGGGGGAGGAGGATCCGGCAGGGGTTCCAGCATGCATTTGGGCTACAGGAGGAACCCGAGGAACCCCATGTTGACACGGGGAGAACATGGGACCTTCTGGCTTGGAGGTCGAAGAGTGAAGCGCTGTTTGTTTCATGCGGTTTCAAATATGAAATAAATATCCTCCGGCTGCTTCGTCGGTAAGTGGAAAAGTTCGCCGACGTAAATCAGTAAAGGGAAGGGCGAAGGCGCCTGGAGACCCTCTGTGGGCCTGCAGAGCCCACGCCGAGGTCCAGATGCGCTGGTGGCCGTCCACAGGAAGACGGGGATTTCATGCGACGTCCATCTAAAGTCGGACGGTTTATTCAAACCGGGAACCGGCCTGACCTTTCTCTCTTCTGTTAGCATTTTTCTCAATCCATCGCTTTATAAATTTTAAATTTGCAAAAAAACACACGGACTCAGATCGATATCCTGAATAAAGATGGAGGCCGATCACATTCAGCGGCCAACAGGAAGCGCGAGCTCTCATCGATCCACGCCGGCGAGCGTGTCGGTGCTGCCGAGGGTGTTTTCATGAAGAGCGCCGCCGCCGCCGCCACGCAAGCAGAAGGTCTGCGGTCGGATTCCTGCTCTGCGTGGAGTCTCCACGGGTTCCTCCCAAACTTCAAACGCGTCCCGGAGGTTCGCCGGAGACCTCCTGCCTGTGGCCCAGAAGTGTGAAGGAGAGGGTCAAGACTTGTATGCTCGTGAACCCAGCCAGGATTGGCGCCACCCCGCTGTGATGGATAATGAATGAATGACAGAAAGCATGAATGAGCGAGTGAACGGGGTCGGCGTTCCCGTAAATGTAGCACCAGAGATTATTTCCCCGGTGGTCTAGTGGTCAGAATTTGGCGCTCTCACGATCGTCCTTGGAACCAAAACATCCCCGGCTCTTCCTCGTGCCGAACAGGCTGAAGCCGTGTCACGTGTACGGTCTACTAACCAGTTTCCTCAGACAGGGAAACTTCTACTTTGCTGTCCGCAGTGCATTTTAGGAAGAGTGTAAACACCATTATAAAGATGATTATAGATATGAAATGAGCATCGGCAGTGCAATAAGACGTTGGAGGAGTTCTTTAATGGTGTTGTTCTACATTGGACAGTCCCGTACCGCCGGGCGCAGGGCATTGGTGTGAGCAGTCCATGTCGGGGGTGGTCGTGGTCCTGGTCTCCTGTGGACTCTGTGGTGGTCGATGCTCTGCAGAGAAGGCAGAGGGGTTCTGGAGATCCTCTGCATGGAGCTCCGAAGACGGAACGCAATTTTGGGGGGATTTTGAGCGTTTGAGAAGCTCCCTGCTCATCAGACACAGCGAACCGGAACGACAGAAGCAGGGGAGGATCATCTGTGGAGATCCCACGCACCGTGTTCCACCGACGATCCCGCCGAGGATCATTTAAAGCTCGCTTGTGATTATTTGAACGTTCTTCATCAGAGCCGCAGCCATGCAGACGCTCAATGGAATATAACTTTTAGCCCCATTTATTTCATTTTTTGGCTTTTCTTTCGGCAAGTCGGTCTCCTGGTTCTGATCATCAACCCCCCCTCACAGACACACACACACACACACACACACACACACACACACACACACACCCTCCCAGCATCCTTGGCTAATCAGCAGGAAAGCAGCAGCAGCAGCAGCAGCAGCAGCAGCAGTATGCTCAGGGTTGAGTTTTAAAAATGCATGTTCTTCCTCTGTCACACACACACACACACACACACACACACACACACACACACCAGGCTTTCTCCTCCCTGCTGTGGTGTGATGGCAGGGTTGGAGAACCACAAGCAGATAAAAACTCCACACGGGCGAAAGACGTGCACGACCACGGGTGGGTTGAAGACCATGGCTGAAGGAGAGGAGGTCTTCCTGGGGGAAGCAGAGGAGATGGGAGGAGGTCGGGGGGGGGGGGGGTGGACATGGAGAGGTCAGCAAGAAGATCAGGTGTTTGGAGATGCCCAAGATCTATTTCATATGATGGTCGACCTCTGATTTCTGTCGTTCCTCTGGTTCCATGTTTGACTTTTCAGTCGACCAGCAGAGTCATGAAAGCCGACAGGCAGTGAGGAGCCCTGGATGGATGGATGGATGGATGGATGGATGGATGGATGGATGGATGGATGGATGGATGGATGGATGGATGGATGGATGATGGATGGATGGATGGATGGATGGATGGATGGATGGATGGATGGATGGATGGATGGATGGATGGATGGATGGATGGATGTAATGCTCTCAACCATCCAGTCATTCACAGCCCATGCAGAGACACACAACCCTTCACACACACAGAAGTCTGTATGAGGTGTGAATGAGAGGGTGAACGGTCGTACGTCCCAGTATGTAGCCCTGTGATTGGTCCAGGGGTTGCAGGGGGATAGGCTCCGCCCCCCTCTGCAACCCCAGCCGCAGGATAAGGAATGAATGAATGGAGGAACGAAGGGTGAATTTCCAGACGTGCATCAGGAGCTGCAGCAGCTCCTGTTGTTTCCTTCACTTGGTGGCGGCAGAATAACCACGTGACCTCGAAGGCAGAAGAGGCGTCGTCCTTGAGCCGGGATCGATGAGGAGAAGCTGGAGCTCCGACCTTCTGCTGGCTGTCAATCAAACCCCGGGTCCGGTTGAAAAGGCACAACAGAACGAACGTCCTCCACCTCGGCGTCCTCGGGCCTCGTCCGACGGCTCGTCCTTCGAGGGTTCTCGCTGTCGCTACGGCGACGGCACCAGGAAACAAAACCCGCGTTACGTCGGGCTGTTATCGCTTTCATTATAAAAAAAAACCTCAAAGAAGGCGGGGGCGCTGACGGGCGCCGCTCGGGGTCGATCTGTATGCGGGGAGGCGGACCGACCGCTCGGCAAACAGCCTGCAAATTAGATATTAATCTTTAATTATGCACCCACTTGACTGCGCGGCGCGTTTATCGTCGTTCGTTTTTCCCCGCGTGTTAATGGGCCTCCACGTGATCCCCGCCGCCATTTTAATTCCCTCCGTTGGCATGCGTGTCACTCGTGTCGGCGTGACGCCCCCTCCAGACTCCTCGTCGCTCCGCCGACGCGGCGCCGCGCTGTTTATCTCGTTAGCGAAAACCGCGGCGCCGCCACACTGGCGGGTAACGACACTGATAATGCCCTCCCGCCATCGTTGAGTTTTTTTATTCGCCCCCGTTTGCGTCTTATTTCCCCTCGCGAGGCTTCGGCGCCACGGCGGAAGCCATTTCTGTGAACGGCGGGTGCTGCGGTTTTTAACCGCGGGCCATTTGGATTTTCATTCTTTTTTTCCGTTTCTTCCAAACCTCATTCCATCTTCCCAGGCTAAACACTTAGCGCGCCGCCAATGTCGATTCTAACGCCGCTCCTCATCGCCGGCCACCGCCGCGTGGCTCGACCGTCCGCCGACTGGACGGCGGAGCGTGTGGAGGCATTGCGTCGGCATCCGGGCCGCCGCAGAGCTTCATGATATCCTACTGATTCCTTCTCTCCGGCTAGCTAACGCGCTCAAAGTGGCGTTAGCTCGCCGGCGTGGAAGGACGCAGATGTGATCCGGGTCCCAGGGGGGGCGGCTGCGGTCCGACGGGAAGCTCGGCGGTTTGATTTGATTTGGCCGCTCCGGCCTGAACACCCGTGTCTCCTCCAGCTGGACCTGGAGATGGTCTTCTTAGCGCCAGCGCCGCCGTTATCAGCTAGCGAGCGGGTGAAGGAGGCGGGATGATTGTGATCCGCTGGAAACGGCCCTATAAGTGGAGACCGTTTATCCTCCCTTTGTATTTTGGTTGGGGGTTAAATGCTACGCTACGTTCTGGCCGCTAAAGGAAGCAAGAAAAAACTCCAGGCTCGAGGTCATGTGACACCCCCCCCCTCCTCTTCCTCTTTTCGCCGCTGAAAACGTAGCAATCGCTTCTTCACCTCCAACCCCACCTTGTCTCCAAAAGGCTAACGCACCCAAGCATATGATTATACAAACCCCTGCCGACCCCCGTCCCCGCTCTCCTCCGTGCACGCCCGTACGTGCGTGTAGGATCGCCGGCGAGGCAGAATTACACACTCGGCGTACGGCGGTAAATGAGGGCACATGTGCAGCAAACAAGCTGTCGTTGTGACATTGCTGGGGGCATTTCACTCCATTACCAAAATAGATCCCTGTTGTTTTGCGTTGTTGTTTTGGGCGTGTGTGTGTGTGTGTGTGTGTGTGTGCGCGCATTCTCATCAAATCCCATCACAGGATCCGACTCCCGTTAAAAGGCTTAACACTGGCATTTATACTCGGAGCGTTGCAAAAAAAAGCGTCTTGTATCCAACTTGCAGAAATCACTTCCTGGGGCGGTGGCGGCGGCGGCGGCGGCGGCGGCGGCGGCGGCGGCGCCCGTCGCGTACCTCCATGCTGGACTGCAGCGCCACGTCTGGATGCGCTCGGGACGGGCGTGAAGGTCAGACGGGTGGAAATGAAGCCTTTTCTGTATTCAACGCCAGATCCGGAGATTTCCCAAACTCCAAATGATACCAAAGGAGTCCTCATGAATAGCGAAGGCAAAAACGCCAGCCTCCATCTGGATGGCGCTCAGAAGGAGATGAAATAGACCGAAAAAAGAGAGGGGGAGAAGAGCGGGGAGGAGACGGGAGGACGATGAAAAAGGAAAGGCTGCAGAAGCAAAACCAAAGGTTTAAAGGAGCTCTAGGTCACATCTGCATTTCATATCTGAGCTTCTCCGACCAATGGCGGCGCAGAGACTTGACAGTGCCTTGCGACACAACTGTCGCCGTGGTTACAGATGTAGCAGGGACCAGGAGTTGGCGCCGACCCGCCAGGCGTCTGCAGGTTTCTCTGGATATCTACCGGCGGAGCGGGAAAACAAACGCGTCGCTATTGTTAGCGCAGCTATCGGTTCTGCCCGCCATGGACCCCCTCCCTCCTTCGCCGGCCGCCATCTTTGCTTCCCGCTGCCTCCTGTTGTCTTCTGCCGCTACTTCCAGCGCAGCTCTTCTTTTGTTCATTGGCTGCTAACAACATGTTAGCTTAAGCTTGGTGATCAGCAAACACCCAATCTGTCTTTGATTGACAGCGAGGTTAGATCTGTTCCCTCCGCTGAGTGGCAGGCAGGTGTGCCGACAAGCCACACTGACGCCCCCAACTAGCCACACCCACTGTCCAATTAGCCACACCGACTGCCAAGGTTAGCCACACTGACTCGCCCCGAGTAGCCACACCATCTCCCCCAATTAGCCACACTGACTGTCCCAGCTAGCCTGAATCGCAGCCCCAATGAACCACACCCGCTGTCCTAATTAGCCACACACACTGTTAGCAACTTTCCACACCGACTGCCAAGGTTAGCCACATTGACTCGCCCTAACTAGCCACACCCACTGTCCGATTGGCCACACACACGGCTAGCAATTAGCCACACCAATTGCCAAGGGTAGCCACACTGACTCGCCCCAAGTAGCCACACCTGCTCCCCCAGATAGCCACACTGACTGTCCCAACTAGCCTGAATCGCTACCCTAACTAGCCACACCCACTGTCCCAATTAGCCACACCTACTCTCCTAGTTAGCCACGCCCACTGTCCCAGATAGCCACACACACTGTCATCAACTACCAATTGGCCACACACCCTGCTAGCAACTAGCCACACCGACTGCCAAGGTTAGCAACACTGACTCGCCCCAATTAGCCACACCTGCTCCCCCAGGTAGCCACAGTGACTGTCCCAGCTAGCCTGAATCGCTACCCCAGCTAGCCACACCGACTGCCTCAGGTAGCCACACTGACTGTTCCTATGTAGCGCCGGCTGCTGCTGAGCCGCGCTCAAAGTAAACCAGGCCAAACGGGAAGCAGCCATTTTTAAAATGGTCTCTTCGTCGGGCCTGGGATCTCCCCTCCACCGCGTTCGGCTTCCTGGGAAAACAAATCTTCAAAATGGAGCGAGCACTAAGCACCAAGATTCTGAAGAATCCACCCCACCGCCAACCGCCAGCACAGTGACGAGCACGCCGCAGAGACACGTGCACTCTCCAGGTAGGACGCAATAATTCGTGCGCTCCGTGCACGGAAGCATCTCCCGCCGCCGCTTCTGGGAACTCAGCTTCCGAGTGACAGGACGTCTCCGACACCCAGAGTTCAGGGGGAATGTTTGAGTGAAACACATTCCAGAATGAATCAGTGAATCAGGCGACCTTTTCCTCAGAGCGTCGGTGTGTGTGTGTGTGTGTGTGTGTGTGTGTGTGTGAGCCCTTTGTGCCCAAACTCAATGTGACACCGTCCTACAGGTACCAACGTGTGTGTGCATGTGTGTAAATGTCACATTGGTTTTGTAGAGCCCTGCTGTTCAGGCATGAGTCACAGGTATTTGTGTGTTTATATGTGTATCTGTGTGTGTGTGTGTGTGTGTGTGTGTGTGTGTGTGTGTGTGTGTGTGTGTGTGTGTGTGTGTGTGCTTGGAGCCTTAGGTCTATTCTTTAGTGACACATGAATTTGGAGAGCGGGGGCATGTGTGCCGTGTTCAAGGATAAGGCCGTGTGTGTGACAGAATTGTGTGTGTGTGTGTGTGTGTGTGTGTGTGTGTGTGTGTGTGTGTGTGTTCTGCTCCTTGGAGAAGTATTCTTTTGTAGCTCACGTTTCAATCTTTAGATTGAGTCAATGTCATCTTACACTTCCAAGTTTCTTTACAAATAAACACTGTGTGTGTGTGTGTGTGTGTGTGTGTGTGTGTGTGTGTGTGTGTGTGTGCGTGCATGCATACATATATATATGGTTGAAGAGCTGTATGGATGAGCGTGAATGGTTTAATGTGTGTGTGAGCCCCTGTGATTTGGTCCGGGGTGAGCCCCGCCTCTCGTCCAATCACAGTCGCAGGATAGGCTCCGCCCCCCTGCGACTGTGAGTGTGTGTTAAGTGTTAAAGATAATGAATGCATGAGTTTGGGGTGAAAGTGTGTTTCTGTGCAGCTACAAACCCACCTCTTATCTTCACTTCCTGTTTGTCTCGTGGCTCCGCCCCCAAAGTCCCCCACTTCCTGTCTCGCCGATTCGAAGCCGAGCTCCGCCGCTAACACCTAGCGTCACGTCACCTTGACGACGGCACGGCGAAACATCCCATAATCAAAACAGCCAAGAACCGGCCGCCGTTCAACCCCGTTAAACGCAACAAAGACCACAAGAGATCATTTGGGGTGCAAGGTGACTCCCGCCAGGTGTGTGTGTGTGTGTGTGTGTGTGTGTGTGTGTGTGTGTGTGTGTGTGTGTGTGATAGATACCATCTCAGGCGTTTCAGCTGCTGCTGAATTGCACCATCAAACGCATGCAGACACCTGGAGGTTATAATACTGGAGATGGAGCTCACCTGCCCTGGAGGACATCAGATGGAGAAACTGATTGTACGCAGGGTTGGAGGGCATGAGAAGGTCAGAGAAGATGGACTCCGGATCAATAATCGATCGGCGATTATCAGAACCGTGAGAGGAAGGAAGCAGCTGTGGAATATTTCTCAGCAAAACTGTTGTTTCATCATATCAAGAAAACTTTAAGGTGGTTCTTCTCCTCGGCTCCTGTTCTCAGATTCCAAAGATTTCCTTGAGCAGAAGCAGCAACCACACACACACACACACACACACACACACACACACACACACACACACACACACACACACACACACACACACACGCCGCTTTGGTGTTTTTGCGGTGGATGACAGCTGGGTGGCTCCTGGCTGCACGACTCGAGAGCCTGAGAAGGAGTGTTTAAATCTTCGTTCTTCTCACCTTCCAAGATGGATGTCTGTGGTCGGATCGGCTCCTCCAGGAGAACATCTGCAGGTGTTTCCACTGCAGGGATTAGTTTGTTGTTCGTTCTGGTTGAGCGTTCGGTGCCGGTCTGTGGAGACGACCTCTGAGGGCTTTACCCTGGTTCTTCTGGTTCTTCTGGTTCTTCTGGTTCCCCTGGTTCCTCTGGTTCCCCTGGTTCCTCTGGTTCTTCTGGTTCCTCTGGTTCTTCTGGTTCCTCTGGTTCCTCTGGTTCCCCTGGTTCTTCTGGTTCTTCTGGTTCCTCTGGTTCCTCTGGTTCCTCTGGTTCTTCCGGTTCTTCTGGTTCTTCTGGTTCCTCTGGTTCTTCTGGTTCCTCTGGTTCCTCTGGTTCCCCCTGTTCTTCTGGTTCCTCTGGTTCCCCTGGTTCCCCTGGTTCTTCTGGTACCTCTGGTTCCTCTGGTTCCTCTGGTTCTTCTGGTTCTTCTGGTTCCTCTGGTTCCTCTGGTTCCTCTGGTTCCTTGGGGACGGTAAACCAGCAGGTGATGAAGGCTGGTTCCTCTGATTCTTCTGGTTCTACTGGTTCCTCTGGTTCTTCTGGTTCTACTGGTTCCTCTGGTTCCTCTGGTTCTTCTGGTTCTACTGGTTCCTCTGGTTCTTCTTGTTCCTCTGGTTCCTTGGGGACGGTAAACCAGCAGGTGATGAAGGCTGGTTCCTCTGGTTCCTCTGGTTCCTTGGGGACAGTAAACCACCGGGAGATGAAGGCAGAGCGGAGATGAAGGCAGAGCTCAGTCCGTCTTCTTGAATGAATGCTAATGAGCTTCTGTGTTTCACCTGCGACTGAAGAAAAGAATGAACTTCCATCCTGATGGAAAGCAGGCGGTGAAGAAAACTATTTACAGTGGAGTTATTTGTCCTCTAATCGCCCCCATAAGTGGCCCCCTCGCCGCCCCGGGTGGCGTTAGAAACCCCACCGAGGACGTTCAAGTTCCCAGTTCTGGATCTGGGTGCACCTTCATTGGACCACGTAAAGTTCTAGCAGCTCCTGTTGGAGAGCAGGGGTGGATTCCGTTCACGAGCTAGCAAACATGCCGTAATTAGCTTCGCCGGCTAAAACGCGCAAATAGCGTGTGCCCTTCCGCTGGTACGTGACACATTGGAGTACACGTGTGTGTGTGTGTGTGTGTGTGTGTGTGTGTGTGTGTGTTAGCACGGTAGGGGAAGAAGTTAGCGGAGTTAGCGGTGCGACCTTGACTGTCCGCAGGATACGGTAGAACGGCTTCCCCATCCATTGAGTCGCTACCTTCGGATGCAAATTGCTCCTGTCTCCTTTTAAGGATATATGTTTGGGCGGAGGCTGGGATGGAGGTGTTGCCGACGGCGACGCCCCCCCACCCCCCCCCACCCCATCCCCCCCCCTCGGATATGAAAGCACGGCGCTTATTTATTATTTAGCTTCAGTCGGAGCGAATAGTAATTAGCCACGAGCCTGTTTGGGTCTGCGGCTGAGGTCCCGTTCCACCGCCGACGGGAAGCCGACTCTTCATTTATTCATGACGGAGCCGTCGAACGCGCACGAGGATCCGGATCCGTCTTTTTCTGCGCGCCAGGGATCTGCATGCAGCAGCTCGGAATGTTAAAACAAGACGTCGTGATGTTGTCAGATCTTATGATGGCGACCGGAGCTCGGTTCTTCTCCTCCAGGACCTTCCTCCTCTCATCCTCTCCAGTTCAGAGTGGGGGTTGGGTGCAGATGGATCTGCAAGTGTGTGTGTGTGTCTGTGTGTGTGTGTGTGTGTGTGTGTGTTGATCTGTCTTGGGATGGATCTCAGCCCGGTGCTGCATGTAGATGAAGACCTCCTCCTCTGTCCAGTGGGTTCCCACCTTTGTTCCCCAAACGAGTCCCGTCCACATCTGGGTCATGGATGTGAGGAGCCCCTGAGGGAACCACCAGCAACCTTCTCCACCTGAGCCCAGAGCTGGAGAACCTCTGGCATGAAGATGCAACATCCTGAAGGGGAGAAACGAAGGCCTTGTTTACGTGACAACGTTAATGGTTTGTCGTTGCCTTCTGGTTGTCCGACCGCCAGAAAACGAGGTCCAGAGCGGGAAGGTTTGACAACATGAGGGGAACCGGAGACTTTGACGACCTGCACGTGCACAGAGCATCTAACTGACGACGTGCACGTGCACAGAGCATCTAACCTGCGGCTAGCTGCTGCCGTCGCCGCCGCGCGCCGAACAGGCGACCGTGACAATGACGGACTCCGGTATCTCCGCCCTCCTTGTGGTCCAGTAGCTGCGCCTCCTCTCGCCTTCCTGCTCGCCATTCTTGATGTTCTCACTCGCTGTGGTTCCCAGCTTCGCTACGGCGCCCGGACAGGAAGCGTCTCCGCACGCGTACGTTTTTTGGCCGGTGGCAAAGTACCGCTGGTGTTTCCTGAGGTCTCGACGGGCGACCCCGACCCGGAGGGCCGAGAAGCTGATGTCGTGTGAGCGCCGATTCCCGACGAGGCCCGGGAGAAGTGAGAAACAGGCGTCCGACCGGTTTCACCATCCTTAAATAGCGTCGAATCACGTCGCTTTCCTTCCCGTCGGCACGGCGACGCCTGGCCCGCTTTCATTAGGGAAGATAAAAGCCTGTAATGGGACGTGGAAAGTGTTGATAAAGCAAACAGGGAGCAACATGAAACGCAATCCGCCGCCTCTGACGTGGATTCCCACGGCGCCACTTCCTCGGCTGGAGGACCACGTTTGTCACCCGTCAATTATCTGCAAAAGGTTGTGGGAAAAAGAAGGCAATCAGCTATGCAAAATGAATGTACTTCCAGCAACTGTGCTTCGGGGGGGTAATACATATTTATTCAAAATTATTCATGTTCGTGAGCCACAAAGATTTTCATGACTGCCGGAGTGGAAGGAGGAATCGCACTGTTTATGCATTTTAATGCCCCCATTGTGAATATAAAATCTTAGGGTTCAAGTATTAACCGCCTGCTTGTGTTTAAATATTGGCAAAACTATTTAGGCCGCGGGGGATTGGCTCGGCGACGGAGCGTTTCCTAATGACTGGCGTTGATGAGAAAGTATGGAAAACTCTCCTCCGCCTGAATACTAATTGGAACGGGGCGAGACCGGACTGTAATGGATTTGGGGGATGGTTTCGCAGGAGCGGCGGACGGCGGGGAGGAGGCGTGGCCTCTCCTCCGGACGTAACGGGTGTTTGGGAAACGAGTCCGCCGTCGGCCGGAGAGGAAAAGAGGAAGCCGGCGCCCTTTTCAGAGAACGCCTTCTTGTTAGCTTAGCACAGCGGGGTCGGTCGCTTCCGTTTATTCATTGTCTATAATCTGTTTTTGGACTCGCGGTCGGCCGTTCGCCTCGGATAAACGTCACCCGACGTCCCAAAAGCTAACCTCTTGTCGGCGCGCTGGGATCCGACATTGAACCCGAACGTCAAATTGATCAACTTCCACCACCTGATCCCTCCCACACTTACAAGGAGCGAGGTTCCACCAGCGCTCTGATTCCCTCTTGGCTAACCCGCACGCCGATAACGCAGGCCGCCCAATCAGAGTGCGGAATCCGGGATGGTTTTTTCGGCCCGTGACTTTGCGGTCAAACTTCCGCGGGACGCCTGCGGTCGTGTCATCGGCCACCCGGAAGCCTCATTCCCTTTCCGAAACCCAAAACAAACCCCGAGAAGAGTAGCGTTAGCTTCAGCTAACGTTCTCACACCCGACCGGACCTCCAGCTTTGTTATGACTTTTTTTACCATGACGTGGCGCTGCCGTTAGCGGATGCTAGCTGGTTAGCCTGTTCAGCTAAGCAGCATGCTAGCCGCGGGATGCAGGTTCTCCACCGGACCTCCTGCATGTTTCGGGACCGTGGGAGGAACCGGGGAACCCGCTGAGACACGGGGAGAACATCGAGCGGGAATCCAAGCAGGGCCCCCCCGCATCAGACGGCGGCGGCGTCTCCTGATTGGTCCGTCTCTCAGTGTGCGTCCGGAGGGGTTCGTCCTCACTTCGTGTCTTCGCGCCACGTGTTGGACGTTCCCGTGCCGAGGCGCTTCGGCGTTGACATTCTGTTGATCCTCACGAAAGGAGAAAGAACAAGCACAAGAATCTCCGTGGGGAGGTCAAGGGTCGCGGCGGCGGGCGGGAAACACGACCACGGGGCGGCTGGAGATCCGCTAGCTTGCTAAAGGGCGCATCAGCGAGGAGGATGTTTCCCTCCCGGGGGCGCTGGAAAGCTCCCTCGCCGTCCTTCCGGCTGCTTTTGATGCCTTCCTCATTTCCATTGCCCGCCACCGCCGCCGCCGCCGCCGTTTCCAGCACGAGACGGCGTGCGACATCCGAGGTGAAGGTCGCGCAGAAAGCACGCCATCCCCGCCAGGATGTAACACCCGATTCTGATCGCGTTGAACTTTATTGGAACCAACAAACAAACCCAGGATTCTTCATCCATCCACCCCGGAGAATCCAGGCACTATTTTTATATTTCAAATGTGTCAGGAAATATGATGGCGTGCACACACACACACACACACACACACACACACACACACACACACACACCTCCCAGCTGAATAAACCACATCATGTCACGCTTCTCATACTAATGAGGGACAATTAGTCCTGAGAATCAGGCAGCAGCTCCTCCGCGCGTCAGATGTGGACTCATTTATTATGCACCCTGGGTTTATTATGGGATGGATGGTCTCCATGGCGGCCGTCCAATCAGCACGCCGCCGTATGAAAGTTTAATAGCGGGGCGTCGTCCGAATAGAGCGGCGGTCGGGAACCTATGGCTCGCGAAAAATTAGAATATTGTGATAAAGTTCTTTATCTTCTGTAATGCAATTACAAAAACAAAAATGTTATACATTCTGGTTTCATTACAACTGAAATGTTGCAAGCCTTTTATTATTTAAATATCGCTGATTGTGGCTTACATCTTAAGAAAACTCAAAAGTTCTATCTCAAAATATTAGAATATGATGAAAAAGTAATTTTTATTTTTTTAATTGCATAAAGAAGATAAAGAACTTTATCACAATATTCTAATTTTCTGCGAGAATCCTGGATATAGTTGATGGCGTGTGACTCCCAGACAATTTTGAGTCAAAAAAAAAAGAAAAAATCAGTTTGGAGCTGATTTTAAAACACTTGTGCTATTTCTTCATAATACTGCGTCATAAAGTCCACGGAAATAAGTTTTGAAGCTGAATTTCAGGGGTCACCCGTCGGTCGGGTCGGGAACCGATGGCTTCCGATCGGTCCGGGTCGTCGTAAAGGTGAAGAAATTGATTTTATCAGATGGCCGACTAGTTTATCCGCGTCGACCCTCGTAACGGAAAAGATGGCGAAAAGAAAAATATCTGTAATATATCTCTTGTCTAATATGCTATGAGGAAACGGATGAAACGGTCAAATGTAAAGCGGCCGCCAGAGGTCGCATTAAAAGTAAGACATATTTCTTTTGTTACGTTAAAAATACTATCTGGCTCTCGATGAAATACATTTAGAAATATTTGGCTTTTCTGGCTCAAAAAGGTTCATCAAGATTCTGGGCGAGGTCGACATCAGCCCGGGTCCACGTCCAGCCCTCCCTCCGGACGCCGCCTCGCTATCGGTCTTCCGGCTAAATGTCAGGAGAGGAACGGCAGCTAATCACTATCGATCCGCCTCCCTGATGATAAATGCTTCGGAGTAGTCAATTGCGGCGATGAGCTGAGGGACTTTGTGTGAGCGATGGTCAAACCGCCAGAAGGTCGGCGGACCTTATGGCGGTCGGACTCGGGGAGTTTCGGGCATACATGTTCTGGGGTCTGGCGTTGGACTACTTTGGATGGGGTTATGGTGGAGCTGCTCCACATCTAGAGGAGCCTGATGAGCTCAGGAAGCCTCCTGGAGGCCTCCCACCAGGAGGAGGCCCTGGAGAAGAGATGGAGAAGCTGGACGGACCAACATGTCTGGCCTGAAACCTCTCAGGAGCCTCTGCTCAGCTGCTGACCCTGAGACCCCACCTCCCGTCTGCACCCACGGATGGACCGATCGATTGAACACATGGATCGATCGATGGATGGACAATAAAATCAAATAAATAGAAATTGAAGAAAAATGAATCCAGACGGCACGCTTTCTCCGACCAAGACCCCGTCTGTCTGTCACCGTCACCTCGTCCTGGTCTTCACCTCGCACTGCGGAGATACTCAATCCGTCAGGGAGCAACTGCGACTTCCTGCCCAAAGTGTGTGTGTGTGTGTGTGTGTGTGTGTGTGTGTTGCTGTAACCCGGGCAGTGGAGGAGGTGTGAAATCTATCACATCCAGTATCCACCTTCCACACCCCCTACTCATGTTTGGCACATTTGCCTCCGTTGATTTGCTATATGTTGTGATCATGAGAGAAGTGTCAAGTGTGATCAGCTTAGAAAGGTGTGTGTGTGTGTGTGTGTGTGTGTGTGTGTGTGTCACCGCTTGGAACGGCCAGCGTGCTGGTGACTAACCTGATCCCATCTGACAGCTTTCACGTAATCTCCACTTCATCCTCCAAGTAGAAGAGACGAGGAGGACGAAGAAGCCGTGAGTGAAGGAGCCGGAAGCCGCCGTCGCCGTGGGAACCGATCGGGGCGTGAATCAGAGCGCGACGCCGCAACCGCTGCTTTTCGGATTGAACTCGGGAGATTGAACTCGGGAGATTAACGTGGTACGCGACGCCATGTCGCTTTCGCGCCCAGGTACTCGCACCAAAGGGAGTGTGGAGATCGTACTTGACGGATTTATTAAGCATTTAGCGTCGGCAGTGACGCTGTTTGTGACGCCGCTTCTTCTCCCAGCCATGTTTGTTGTCCTCGCACAGAAGGCAACATCCTCCATCTAGAAGCAGACGGGTTTGTAGGAAGGAGTCCGAAGAGACGTATGGGCGGCGTACAGCGACCGACCAGCGGTGGTCAGGTGTTTGGAAATGTGACGGTGCCGCAGCAGCTAGCTTCAAAACTGATAGATGGCTAGCAGAGGTTACCAAAGTACTGGAATCATCTAAAAGTAGATGAACTTTTCCCCGGTGAAGATGTACGTCCTGAACGCTCCGCTCTCTGGGAGGGCGATGAAAACGTCTGCATCTTCTCCCAGACCTCGGGAGGCTCCTACGTTTGGTAAATGTCAACAAAGAACAGCTTTGGTGAAGATAAACACTCCATTTCTGCTGCATCTACCTGGAACGTCGGCCGTTCTGTATTTCGGGAAACTCGAGGTCCGTGGACCAACCATAGAGACGGGCCGGATGCCGGGGGAAGGGAGTCGGGTACGAGCGACGTAGCTACAGGAGGCCCCTGGGACTGGAAGGGCGTTAGCATTGTCTGTACGGGGGTTAGCATTGCCTGAGCTAGAGTCCAGATAACGGTTGTTGGAGGCAGTCGGGATCTTCAGGGCCTTTGAGGAGCACGTAGTGCAGGGGTTCAGGCAACGGAAGGATGTAGACAATGCAGCGCAAGGAGTCAGGATCTTCTAGGGTCCTCCAGGGTCCTCCAGGATCCTCCAGGATCCCCCAGAATCACACAGCATGTGTTCTTAACACCGCCTGGCGCCGAATAGTAGGAAAGCAGGAGATTAAACATACATGTTGACCAGATATTAGAGCAGCAGAACACCAGCAGGTAAGCTAACCTGCAGGTGAGGATGGTACAGAAGAAAGAAGACCAGAAACAAAGCCAGGAGGAGGAGGAGGAGGCCATATTTGTAGTCTTTGACCGAAATCGGTGATGGCGATCTGTCCGAGCGCTCGCTGCTGTGAATCGGGATGAAGGAATCGTTTCTCCGCTCTGAATCTCCACCTTCTGGCTTCAGCTTGACATTTTAGATCAATTCCACCAAGACGCCTGAAAGGTTAGCGGAGAAGGCAGAGAGCGGGAAAAAAGGTCGCCGTTTCGATCTCGGCGAGTGAATTTGGGCGGGGCTTTGACCCGAAAACCCCCCAACGCCACTTTCACCGCCTCCGGTGCCCTTGAGGAAAGTGATCCTGGACATGGCGGAGTGGGTTCCTTGTGCGTGTGTGTGTGTGTGTGTGTGTGTGTGTGTGTGTGTGTATGTGTGTGTCGTGAGGCCGCAGAGGCTAGCAATGGACACCAGAGAATGCTAACGTCAACAAGCTATCGCACCAGCCTTCCTGGTGGATATTTGTTCGATTGAGCGTCGTAACTCTCGTATTCCCGCATATTTATAAATTTGATTTATTTTTTCTGGATATCTGGACGAGGATCGGGCCGCGACGGAGAGCGAGAGGACAAACCGCAGACGGAATCGGGGATGAATGAGTGAATATTTATCCCGAATTGTGCTCATTTACACAGCGGACGCCCGCGGGGAGGCGGCTAATTAGTTTTGAAATACAATAAACACTTCCTGGTGAATTAGAATAAAAAAAATGGATGATCGCATCGGTGTGTGTGTGTGTGTGTGTGTGTGTGTGTGTGTGACGTTTGAACACCTCGACCGACCCGACCGGTCCACGTCCTCGGCGAATGCAGAATTGATTAATATCGCTCTGCATTCTCGCCGCGCCACGTGTGTTTACCTCCTAATTGGAGGAGCTCGTTGACATTCACGGACGCCGCCGAGCGTGTTTAGCATCGCCTAGCGCCTCCGACCTCTTCTGGACTTCTCCGACCCGTGGAAGGTCTTCTGGAAGACTCTTCTGGAGCTTCCCGTCGTCGCTTCTCCCCCCTTTTCCTGTTTTTTTTTTTTCCCGAATAACACGAGTGAAAACAAAGAGGCGTGTCTGTGGAGGACGAGCCACCCGTCAAGTTGGTTTTGAGGAGAACCTTCGGCGAGGACCCGGGTCCTCATGCAAGGGGGTTCCGAGAGATACCAACCCTGCCGTTTGCCACGTTCTTCATCTTCCACGAGAATCCCCCTCACAGTGAGAAGGTCCTGGTCGGATCCCACAGGGTTCCGGAGTCTCCACGTTCTCCTGTGTCTGCGTGGGTTCCTCACGGTTCTCCGGGTTCCTCCCGCCGTCCAAACCCGAGCAGGAGGTTCAGCGGAGACCCCGGACCGGCCAGGGTTGTGGACGCGAGGGTGAAGCACATGGAGAAGCAGTGAAGCCATGGACATTTTAGCGCCTGCTTGAGCTGAAGACACAATCCCGAGGACTAGTTTAGATCAGTGGGCGTGGCTAGTTGGAGGACAACAGGAAGTAGCGGGAATATCAAAACAAAGATGGCGGCAGCGAAGGAGGAAGCAAAGCTGGACCGAGTTAAAGATGGTTCACGGACGAAAATAAACGATGGTGGCAAAGCTATAGGAGTCGGAAGGACTCAAGTCGCCGTGATCTTGAAGGACTTTTAGGATTGAAGGCTATTTTCATCTCCATATTGATCTCCAGATCTAATCAGTCCGTGTCCTACTTCCCCCTCGCCGCTCAAAGCTCCGCTTCCCGTCAGCGCCGCTCTTTTATTTTGAAAGGTCGCTCCGGGCCCGTTTCCTTCTGATGGATGCCGACGCCACACGTTTGGGTTTTGTAGTGCGTTTTCTCCCGTGGCGTTCTATTTTGACACGCTTTTATTTTGCCGTGCGCTTTCCTGCGTCTTTTGATGTGTTTGTTTGTCTCAGCTCGTTTGCTCGCTCCGTCTCGCGGCTTCATCATTCGCTTGCTATTTTAATGCCACGGTTTCTCCGTTTCGCGCCGGGCTTCGCTTTCGGTCCCGAAGATCTTCTGCCGCCGCGCCGCTCGTCTTCTGAACGCCACCTTTGTTTAGGAATTGGCCTCGGACTTTTCCGTTTGAGAAAGCTCATCGTTGACGTTAGCCTAGCGCAGGGGTCGGCAACCCGCTTTACACTGCGGCTCCGAGCGGCTTGGGAAAATAAATGATAAATATTTAATTGAAGTGTATTTCATTTGTGTTAATTCTTTTTTTTTAACTTTTAGTTCTAAGTTGGAAGATTATTGTAATCTTGAAATATTACATAAAATTATATTTATTATTTTTCACCGCTCAAAATAACGTCACACTGGTGGAAGCCAGTATACCCGCCAGCCGGTAAAGTCCCGATTTGCAGAAGTTCAGGAGCAGAAGTCCCATAAACCAGGTAAAATAAATATTTATGAAGATATTTTGCAAATATTCATTTTTTATTGTTTACTGACACAGTGATTTTTTTTCCCGATTTATTTTTAAAATTCAGGTCAAGGCTCCGCCACACGCTCTGAAAGCCCAAAGCTCAAAATGAGTTCATTACATAAATAAAATTTATTTTTTTTCCGTAATACTTTGTGAATTTCAGAAGCAACACGCGACACACTTGTTTATACAAAGTGTAAAGGTAATGAAAAGCAACTTATACGGTGGTACCTTTATTTTTATTTTAGATGTCAAAAAGTAATTGCGGCTCCCGGTGTTTTCTTTTCCGAGGAAACCGGGTCCAGATGGCTCTTTGGGCGTCACGGGTTGCCGACCCCTGGTCTGGACCCTCGTGTCCTCATGTGGGGACGCAGGGTTTCATCTGAGAGAATGTGGTCCGGACCCGCTCGACGCCATGCCTTATAAATAACATCTGACTCGACGTGACAGGAGACGGCAGCAAATATTAAAACCGCTTAGCGCCCACTTGTGATTTACGAACAATGCCTCAGTCGGATTGGCGGAGGCGGAGACGGCAGGAAAGCTCCCGCTATAAATGTATTTTTGCTCTTTGGCAAATGGATCCCCCCCCTCCCGTGAGCGACCCGGCAGGCACCGCTAGGCTCGTGACATCAACACCCCGGCAGCGAGTCACAATAGGGGAGCAAAATTACTGTAATACAAGTCCTGGAAATAAAACAGCTTGGCCGGTCGCGCGTCACAGCTGCTGAAAGCTTTGCATCCATTTTGACATCCTGTCATTACCGGATAGACGGCGGTTTAGTTATGGCCCCGCTCCTTTCGGGGGCCATAATGCTAAATGTACCCGTTTAGCCTGCGGCGGTAGCGACCGCGCAGGTGATGGCGCGGTCGGGATCACGCAAATTGGGATCTCGCTAGGATCGGGAGAAATTCCTGAGACACTTGGAAAGGCGTGTGTTTTTCATGCTAACGGCTAACTGGTTGATTCCAACGCTAGGTCGTCATTCAAGCTTTGGAGCCACAGGTGCGACTCTTCAGAGGACAGTTTTCCAGCGGCAGGAAGAAGGTTGTTAGGACCGGAGTCCCCGCCGCTAAGACTTGTGGGAATTTGACAAAATTAAATTTGTCTGGAAGGTGTCGCCGCCTTCTTCCCGACTGCACCATGTTCAACGTTCTTCCCGGCAACTCCTGGTCCGTCACCGGTCAACCTTCTGGTGCTTCTCCGCTTCAAATTCCTGACCGATCTCGCCATCGCCGCCGCACCCTGCGAACAAGAAGGCTTCGCCTCCCCGACACAACTGTTTGTGTTTACGTTTGTACGCAAACGCTTCTGCATCCACAAGGCTGGTGGAGTCAAACCTCATCTGAAGTCTGAGAGCGCTAAACACAACTGGAGCCTCCAGATGAAGAGTGAACCAAGTGAGATGGAGTTTAATGACCAGATCCGAGGATGATGAAAACCCCGCCGTCCGTCAGGCCTCCCGACAGCCAATCAGCAGACGGTATGACGCAACCGGCGTGCGCGAGGAGGGGTTTCGGGGGGCTGCGGTCTTGAGGCCGATGCTATGAGCGCCGGGAGGTTACAGCCGACTCGCCCGACTCGCGTCAGAAGAACCCTCCGGGCGCCGCGATGTAGCGCCGCTACTTTTCTCCTTTGCTATTTCCTGGGAGTCAGGTTGTCGCCCCCCTCCACGCACCCGCCAACCCCCACGCTTTTTTTTTTCCAGATAATTAATTTTCTTTGTCCGAGCGTTTTATCAGCTCCCTTAGCATTTCTGCAGTTTATCTTTCTTTTCTTGTTTTTTCCCCTCCGACGGAGGAGTGAGAACGAATTTAAATGCATGGAATTACGCGGCTCCTCCTTCGCATGGCGGGGTAACGGAGGGCGGCGGCGGGGTATTAGCGCCGATTGATCTGACAGCGAAGTGTCGCCCCGTAAGACGTCACGCGAGCCGCCTTCTTCCGGAGGAAATGCGGCCGTGAGCCCTCGCCGGCAGGCGTTCCTCCCGGCGGGGTCCGAGGGCCGGCGGCGGCGCCGTTAGCGCCGTTAGCGCCCCGCTTTGAATGCGAATATCAAACGCGGCGGCTTTTTGCCGGATCGGTCGGAGAACGCTCAGATGCGCCCGTCATTATCATTTCCTTCAAGTAATCTGCTCTGCATTTCCGCAGGTCGTGGGTGTGTGTAGAAACACAGCGGGGACCAGGTGGCGGCGCTCCGGGGGCGGAGCCGCCGCGCGTTCACTTCCAAGCGCTAACAAGGAAATGCGACTAGCGCTGCCGCTCGTTATCGTAACACCACAAATACATGACGGTTCTTTGGTTCTCCTCGCGCCCGTAAAACCTCCGTCGCCCCCAGACCTTCATCCGACGCGTAGGTGCCAGAATCCGACAGGAGCCATTTTGGACGGGCCTTCTCCGGGGTGAAAGGTCACGGCGTCGAGCTCCACGCCATCCCCCGCCTCCGGTCGCTAACCTCTTTAGCTGCAGCGTTAGCAGGAAATGGCGACCCAAAGTCCTCCTCTGGAGCGTCCCGGGTGGCGGCGGCGATGAACCGGCGAAAATATGCAGTTTTTCTGCAACCCGATTAAATCTGCTTGCGCTTCTCACGGAATATTACGCTGCCGGAGTTGCGCTGTTACCGTCATGGCATTGCTATTTGTGCAACATCATTTTCCAAAAGACGTTCACGCTTAGTTGTTGGTCAACAGAAAAGCAGCGTCCAGGTCGGCTCGGCGGCAGAATGTGGATGAAGAAGATGCTGTTTTTATTGCATAATAACAGAGAAAAGATCGGAAGGATACGTGGCGTTAAAAAGGGATGATCCGACGCGGAGGAGGTTTTATTCATAACAGTATTTGGTATTTTTCCATTTTTTCCAGGAGGACTTGAGAAAAGAGCTTTTTGAAAAGAGGCTTCATTTCCGTCATTATTTCCCTCCGGGGATTTTTATCTTTATTTATTTTACTTTGATTTTTAAAGAATAGCTTTCAGGCTCAGACTACAAGGAAAGAGACCCTATTTTGTCGTATAAATGAATTTTCCATCGGCGGCGGCGGCAAGGAAGCCAGCGATCGGATGCCGACGGGGGGAAGAGGGTGAACGCAGGTGTTTCTCTGTGGGATTTGTGAATGAGAGGGTGAATGTTTGTCCATGTGGTCCGGTGGAGATCCAGGGTGGAGATCCAGGGACTTCAGCACCCCTGGACTCCATTTCTAGGAGGCATCCATACTTTAATGAGATCCAACGTCTTCTGCATCTTGCATTAAACTTGAAGGCCCTCTGACATGGAAGTCCAAATATGGTCGTCCTGTGGAACAGCCTTCACTTCCCACTCATCCCTTGGTTTCCACCACAGCTGTGGAGCTGGACGAGCAGAGACGTCCTCCCCGGTGTCCCGTCTACCCGGCGAGGGGGGGGTCGTGTTTTTAATTACCGGCTACAGAATTAATCCCGAGTCGCGGCGATGGCTCGCCGTCTGCCCGGCCTCGCTTTATCAGCCAGGGGAACCAGACAGCTGTCACTCGTCCGCCGAGGCGCTTTGTTAAATTAAACATTTCAGCGGCGCCCGGTAGCCGCGGCTGCGGCGCTATCTTGTTCGGACTCGTGTTGAAATGGACGGTCGTCACGGAAACCTGTCAGTCTGCCGGCGGAACAGACCCGACCGCCGTCGATCAAACACGGTTGACTGTCTGGGACGACTCGACCGGGTTCCTCGCTCAGGGACTCCGCTGGGCATTGCTAATTCAGACAGGATGGCTAGTTGGAGACAGAGGGTGTGGCTAAATGGGACATGAGTGTGGCTAGTTAGGGACACTTGGTGTTACTAGTTGGGGACAGTGAGTGCGGCTCGTTGGGGACAGTTGGTGTTAGTGGTTGGGGGCTGAGAATGGCTAGCTTGGGACAGTGTGAGTGGCTAGTTTGGGACGGTTGATGTTGCTAGATGGGGACAGTGGATGTGGCTAGTTGAAGACAGAGGGTGTGGCTAGTCATTTAGTGTTACCAGTTATAAACTGAAGGTAGTAGTTAGGGCCAGTTGGTGTTGCTAGTTGCGGACTAAGCATGGCTAGCTTGGGACATTGGGAGTGGCTAGTTAGGGACGGTTGACGTTGCTAGATGGGGTCACTGGATGTGGCTAGCTGAAGACAGAGGGTGTGGCTAGTCATTTACCATTACTAGTTTTGAACTGAAGGTGGGTAGTTAGGGACAGTTGGTGTTGCTCGTCTGGGACATCAGACATAACTAGTTAGGGATGGCAGATGCTAACAACAGCGACAGCCATGTTTGTTTGCCCTCTGAACCCCTAGATGTTGTCGCGCTCTTGCAGCCCTGGGTGTCTTCATTTGGTTCAACCCTTCACACACCCGCCACACACACACACACACACACACACACACACACACACACACACACACACACACACACACACACACACTCACGTGAATGAAAAAACTCTTATTAAAAGCGTATTAATGGTCCTGCTTGGAGGTGCTGAATAGGGGGAATAGCGACAGGAAAACTATTTGAGACCGGAATCTCCGGCAGGTTTGGGTTGGGTTGGTGATCTGGGAGGAACCATCTCAGCTTCCTTTGACGTGCAATATTTAAAAACAAACAGGTTCACGACTGGAGCGCAGAGGGAGGACCTGCCGGTTCCACAAGAACCAGAAGCAGAGAGAGTTCTTTGCCCCAGGAGTCAGCGCTAGTCAATGCTAGCTGTGTACATTTGGCGTGGCTAGCCCGAGACAGTTGGTGTGGCTAGTTGGGAGTGGAAAACACAGCTAGCTGGGTACGGTTGGTGTGGCTAGCTTCAGACAGGGGAAGTAGCTAGTTGGGACAGACTTGTATGGCTAGCTATGTCAATCAAGTGTTTGAATGTCTGAGGTGACTCAGTGTGTGCTGATGACCGACCCGACCGCTAACGTGTGTCGCTAACAGCCAATGAGAACGAAGAGACGGGACACAGGAAGTAGTGTTAGGAGACGACAGGAAGTGGCAGGAATGGTAAATCAAAGATGGCGACGAGGCCAAACTGGAATACAGTAATGAAGGACCGGCTAACAACGGCGACGGCCATGTTTGTTTACCCTGTAAGCGCTGGCGCTCTGGCGATGCGTTCGGGTGTCGGACTCGTCACGTAGCGCGGGATTCTAAGGCTCGGCTGCAATATTCACATCTTGTAAGGGTTCCTTTATTATCCTTTTATTGTTTGATTTCTCATCCGACCTGCAGGGCATTTCTCAGATCACTCACCACTGTGTGTGTGTGTGTGTGTGTGTGTGTGTGTGTGTGCGTGTGCATAAAGTTCAAACGTCTTGTTCTTTTCACAAAATAAATGCAGCCGCAGTCCGAGGCTTTTCCCATCATTTAGAACGTGACCTTTTCCAAGTATTTTAGTCAGACAGAGAAAACTCAAGCACCTTCTGATGGAAACGTCTGGCTGAGGACGTTAGCGAGCTCCAACCAAGTCCAGGGTCGGATTCCCACCTATGTGGAGTCTCCATGTTCTCCTCCATGGGGTTCCTCTCGCAGTCCAAACCAGTGAGGTGCGCTGAGGTCGTGGCTGCTGAGGCACTGACACAGTCAGATTTACAAATATATGAACCTGCAGAGCAGCTTGTTCACCATTTTACTGGCAGCAGTTGGTGTGTTTTGTTTAAAGTATCATATCAGCGTTCTTTACATATACAAGCTGTAGCACAGAAAAAAGCACGTCTAAAAAAAGGCATTATTATCTCTTACCTTTACTTATAAATGAAGTCCATGCGCTGCTCCTTCTGAAGCATCCATAACTTGCTTGTAGAAGTCTTTCTTGTCTTTCTTCAGTTTTAAAAGTCTCTCTGTCTGAATGGAAATCACTGCCAGTGAAGACGGTCGTCTTTGAACCGACGCTGTGGTACCCGGAACGGTGACCACCGGCTGGGGCGACTTTGTCTTCTTAGGAACAGTTTGAATGAGATCCTTCTGGGACAAAAAGTGGAGAAGCTGCCCAGGAGATTTACATTCATCCCTCAGCGTTTGTGAGCCATACAGACCCATGAGATCGGGAACAAAATAGCTGGATGGCTGCACTTGACTTGCTAACTGTTTACTGTAGCCTGCTAATGCTAATTCTATCATTCTGTAGCCGAGTAGTAAGAAGGATCCCTGGGATCAGCGGCGCCCCCTAACATGAGGCACCGTCACTGCCTGCCTCACCTCATGTCTCTTCATACTCGTTTTATGGTTACGAGAAACACGTTACAGTTGTTGACGAAAAACATTTGACACATCAGTTAAATTTAGGAAAACTTAGTTCATATATTAAAAGTGTTTTTTTTTTAAAAGTGCCATCTACAGAGACAGCCATACAGTCTCAGTGCATAGCATGCTAGCACAGTTAGCAGAATCATTGTGCAATCCATAGTGGGCTCAGCTGGTTGCTGCGTCAACGCAAGTCTCTTCTTCTTATTTGAACGGTAAATGAGATTTTTATTTTAGCTAATTTAAAAAAAAACAACAGAATAAGGTGAAGCTACGTGGAAAATAACTTTATAGTACAAATCACCGAATAAACAGAACCATTTAATTTGTTTTTTTTTCATATAGCATTTTTTTCTCTCAATGATGACGGGTGAGGCACGAACTCCCCTGCCTCTGCAGACGGCCCATCAGCGGTCCAAACATCTGCAGGAGGTTCTCTGGAGACCCTGAAAGGTCCAGACGTGTGGATGAGAGGGTGAACGTCTGGAGGTCTCCATGAACGACAACATGAGGCTCAGTTTGCAGCGCGCTCGTCCGTCCAGTCAGAAGGTCGGCGGTTCAATTCCGTCCTCGGCAGGACGTCCATGCTTCCATTTTAAAAATAAATGCATCTGGATCCGACAAAGGGAGTGAATGAGCCCGATGTCTCATCAATCATTTTAGCCTCAGGTCTAATTAGTTATAATGAAATTCCTAATGACTTTATTATGGGGTTACTTACTGGTAATAACACGGGTTGCCGCCGTTATTAATTAGCGAGCGTTAGCGGGATCCGAGCGGACCGACGGAAAAGCGGAACTTTCTGGATTTTTTTTTTTAGGCGAATAACAAATAGATAAATCAATGAAGCTGCGTTCCCGCGTCGTTCCACCGTTAAGTGATTTTAAAAATGCAGGTTAGCGCGCGACGGCCCACTCACTTCACTGTTGACTATGAAATTATAATTAAATGAAGTTTAATTAGCTATTGATTCAGCCCTTATTAGCGGCGGTTATAGCGCGGCGGCGCCGTCCGGCAGCCTCTCCCGTCTGATTACCCGTCCGCCCGGAGGTCCGGGCTCGGCGGGGGGGGGGGGGGTATGAATGAATAATGAGGCGTGGGCTCATCGCCATTCTGCAGGTCACGCAGCCGCTTCATAAACCGCCGTCGCTTCGCACGCTCGCCATCCGAAGCTTCTTCTCAGCCTTCATTTGTGTGAATCCGTTTGCTAAAAGGTGTCGTTTCCTCTATTTCCTCCCGGCGTTTTATCTCATTAAGAACCTGGTGGCATTGAAGAATGCGTCCGCCGCCGCCGCCGCCGCCGTCTGATGTTTTTCGTGTCGTGAAAAAGACAATCCGTCTGGCGGCACGAAACACACACACTTACACACTCAGATGCACTGAAAATGATGCTGACCCCGCGGTGACATTATTGTTATTGCCGCTACGTGACCTGTGAATGGTTGTTTCTCTCGGCGTGGCTCCGCCTCCCGGCCAATCAGAGCGCAGATGGGCCCGCAGGATGAAGGAGTGAATGAGCGAAGGCTCTCCTCCGCGAGCTACGCCTCCCTTCTTTGCATTTATGGCAGGTTTTTCACCTCGCCTCGTCAGCAGGGAGAGTCGGCGTTGCCATGGCGATGGAAGACACCCCCCCCCACCCCCAATCCTCCTTATCCTCATGAATATTAGCAGGAGCCCGTCTGGCGTGAGCGCCCGTTCCATCCATCCGAGGTTCTCGATCTCCGTATTTACATCTGGTTCCGTCGTCCGGTTGCGTCGACCCTCTCCGTCCTCGCTGAAGGTTCAAGGGTTCTCCAGCTCTTCAGCGACCCGACGGCGCCGGACATCTTGATTTTCAGAGCCTCTCGAACCTCGCGGTCGAGCCGTTTCCCGTAAATACCGTCTCTGTCAAACAGCCGCCATATCTCTCGTCACCGAGACGACCGATCCGTCGGGCTCCGGACCCACTGCCGGGGCGGATAATCGCTGAAAGTGAAGTGGGGAGGCGTTACTTCCCGCATCCGTCAACCAGGAAATTACGAGTTCATTTACAGCGAGATACTCCGTAGTACTTCATTGTCCTGAGCTACACACAGAGTACTCTGTTTATTATGGGATGCAGTAGTACAACTCAGTATCCACCTGACAAATAACATCCTCGGAGTGTTTGCAGTACTGCGTTATGACGGTAACACGACAGCACTGCGAGTGTACAGGTGCTGCAAATCCAATACTTGCAAATATCAGTCTGTGTGTGTGTGTGTGTGTGTGTGTGTGTGTGTGTGTGTGTGTGTGTGTGTGTGTGTTCGTGCACACATTGCCTCCAAAGGTGAGGTGATGATTAAAATCTGTCATTTCTTTCTGCCTCTCGGTATCAGTAGTTCGATATTCCCGAACCCCCCACGCACACACACTCACACACACACACACACACACACACACACACTCACACACACACACACCCACCCTGCTGGTGGAAATATTAAAAACATGCCGCGGCATCACACCGGCTGACGTCTCCTTTCGCTGTCGCAAACATCAGCGCGTTGCGAGGTGAGCCCACAGGGAGCAGTGCTGCACCATGAAGGTGCGAATAGACCCGGACGAAGGAGGTGTTCATTCCCGCTTTGCCGTCAAGCACGACATCGGGGCGTCGCTGGGACGTTATGGAATATGGAGTGGAGGGGTTGCTTTCAGGAGGCCACCTTCGGTTACTGACAGTTGGCTCGGTAGGAGGACGTTTGTGACGTCACTTATCGATAAGAGTACAAGTCTTGATCCCTATACTAGTGGACAAAGATAAGAAGGAGAAGGCGGAAGGCAGAGCTGGATGTGGAGGTTCTCTTTGGGCGTGAGGAGGATCAAGAAGGAGTCCATCAGAGGGAGAGCACATGTCAGATGGAGTCAGACTGAGATGGACAGATGAGGGATGGAGAAGATCTGGGTAGAAGGATGCTGAGGTTGGAGCTGCCAGGTAAGCAGTCTGGAGGTAGACCAGAGAGAGAGCAGAGGACAGGAATTGGGTTGTTGCTAGAGGAGAAGGGTAGATGGAGGCATGTGATGGGCCGTGGCCATCAAGAAGGAGAAGAAAAAGAGAAAGCCTCCGGTGAATGGTCATTAACCGGTCACATGAGCTTTAGTTGCTCCTCAACCTGAGTGTGTGAACCCTCCAGAGCTGGACAGCATTCATACCGTCTCCAGAGGCCAGAGATGAAGAGACACTGCCCTTCCATCAAGGCAACAATTCAATTAGAGCAGGACGACCTGATGCCGATGCCCCCGAACCAGTCGGATCGATTCACGTTTCAGTTGCGACAGCGAGTGAGAAGCTGCTCCCGGGTCCTGGTGCTGAAGGCCTTGAGGTTCATTAGCCGTCTCCAAGCAGTCCCTCCGCCTTTTCACTCCACCAGCTCGCCCATTGTTGACGTTCATACTTGCCGTTCCACCATTTGTTTGGGTGCCCAGATAAGAAGTGTCTCTGCACACAGTTGTTCTGGTTCACCACAGCATCGCAGTGCCGACAGGCGGCCTTGCAAGTGCACTGCAGACTCTCTGGTGTTCCCTACGGTCCGATTTGCACCAGGATGGTTTCCTGCCGTTTAACTATTTGAAACCGAGTGTGTTTCCGTCACTTGTCGGTGGTCACACACTGACCTCTATCTGCACCGCCGGAGGGAGGCTCGGAGGAGAAGAAACCCCAGTCTAAGATTAAGGTGTGGATTATCTCCAGAAACCCATGGATTAGGAACATCACGCGTCCGTCCAACATCCAGATGTTTATTTTCATTTTTCACTTCGCAGCCTCTCCGACGGCCCCTGTGCGCTCGGGTAAAATATAATTTACAATCTGTTGAACGTTAATCCCATTTCACGGATTAACATCTCGGCAGATTAAGGCCCGGCGCTGGTGTGTTTGTGTGTTTGTGTGTTTGAGGAACCGATCTGCTCGCGGTGGAGTTGGACGTCAGACACACTCCACGGCGGCGGTGAAAGCGTCGCTCGGCTGTCGGCGGTTCGCCAAGCGGTCTGTTACGACCCGCGCCGTCGGCCATTTTTTCTGCAGCGGGAGGAAATCCTCTTGTTTCCCCGCCATCGGGATTACACGCCGCCAAACGTGTCGCGTGCATGACGAGCGTCTGTTCCCATCACGGCGTTGCGTTCGCTGTCACACGCCTGTGTCAACAATCCCGCAACTCTTTGCACGCATCTGCACAAATCCTCTGGCACCTCTCGGCAGGAGGGACGGCGTGGAGCTGGCTTATTCTGTGGATTTGTTCCGCGGAGGGGGGCAGGAGACTGTCAGCTTCAACTCAGTTTGCGTGTTCAAGGCCTCGCTTCTATGCAGGTTCTCTGACTTCCTCTTGCAGTCCTAAAGCGGGCCAGGACGTTCACTCCAGACAGTCCGAAGGTGCCCTATGAGAGGGTCAGGAGTTGTATGTCCCTATAAGGCCTTTGAATAGGAGGGCAAATAGTCATATGTCTGCCACTCTGTTGAGAGGATCAATAGTTGTTTGTCCCTTTTAGGCCTTTGAATAGGAGGGCGAATAGTTGTATGTCCATAACTTTGTATGCGAGGGTCAGTAGTTGTATGTCCCTATGAGGCCTTTGAATAGGAGGGCAAATAGTCGTATGTCTGCCACTTTGTTTGAGAGGGTCAGTAGTTGTATGTCCCTTTTAAGGCTTTGAATAGGGGGCGAATAGTCATATGTCTGCCACTTTGTTTGAGAGGATCAGTAGTTGTTTGTCCCTTTTAGGCCTTTGAATAGGAGGGCGAATAGTTGTATGTCCATAACTTTGTATGAGAGGGTCAGTAGTTGTATGTCCCTATAAGGCCTTTGAATAGGAGGGCAAATAGTCGTATGTCTGCAACTTTGTGTGAGCGGGCAATAGTTGTTTGTCCCTTTTAGGGCTTCTAATAGGAGGGCGAAAAGTTTTATGTCTGTAACTTTGTATGAGAGGGTCAGTAGTTGTATGTCCCTATAAGGCCTTTGAATGAAATGATAAATAAGTGTATGTCCCTGTGAGGCCAATCAATGACAGGGTGAATGGTTGTCTCTATGTGAAGTGTCAATGAGGGAGGGAAGGGTTGAACAAAAAGCATCATCTACTAATGACTTTTGGGGGACTCTTTCTGATCTTTTAGCTTATGATGGTAGTTTTTTGTTTGTAGTAAGACTGGGCCACATCTTCCCTCCACACACACACACACACACACACACACACACGTGAGATATATCAGCTGTGTGTTCTAATTCTTTCTACTGTGCATCAGCAAATTCCATCTTCAAAGATGTTCCGGGGTCTTCAGATCTCCCTCTGCGCCGGCAGAGCCCGTGAATATATTCAAATGTTCCCCCAGACTTTTCAAACTCGCTGTTTTATGTCTTTGCTGGAAGTTGGAGCAGAGATGCTCCTCCGCCACCCACTTCCCGTCTCCCCGGCAGGATCATCGCTTTCAAGGTCAGCCTCTGGTCCATACAAGTGCAGGCCTGTCAGGTCTCTGGCCCGCCTGGATCCAGAACAGGGTCTGCATGAGCTTGAAGCTTTCCATAGCGGGGAATGAAGCCACAATGACATTTCTGAGGATTAAACGCAAGAGGCTGGCATTTTAAAGCGATCTGGAGATGGCGAGAAGAGGCGGGGGGTCATCCAGGACAAATCTGGACAATATCTGTTTGTTAGCCGGTGGTCAAGGTTCGGCTCTCGGGCTCTGAGGGTCGGGTTAATAGTCCTGGAGTTTTAAGAGGAGATAAAGAAGCAGGAATCATAAAGAAGCAGGAATCATAAAGAAGCAGTCCACAGCAGAACCTCCCGGTTTCACTGCACACCTAAAATCACCATCTGGGTCAAATCTACCTGCCAATAGAACACTTGATTTTCCAGGTGTTTGTTTACTTATAATTCTGCTGATCACTGTCACGACTTAACTGGCTTACTTGGCAAAGGACGACAGCTCAAAAGGCACAATTCTGGGCTAGAAGAAACCAGAACCCCCCAAACCAACGGAGCTGAGGCTGACAGGAAATTTTGGCCAAGAACTTGAGAACAAGGAAGCAAGTCCAATAATCCAGTACCAACCAACCCTGACGTGGGGATGCACTGAATGTACAGTAGATATTCACTGGACACTGGAAGGGGGACCAGGTGGAGACCAAGTACAAGTAACATCCATGAGGGTGTCCTCGGGTCAAGTCCTGAGCAGAAGCGCTGGAACACTGAATTTTCCCCCTTCTGTTCAAATGTTAGGTGCAAGTCAAGCAGCTTGGGGGCTTGGCTGGAACCAGCTCCTTGGATTTGATGCGTGGGCTGGTGCGGCGGACTTGGCAAGGGGTTGCTCTGTGGACTCTGCGCATCTACTTGAGGGTTTAGCTTGCGTGGCAACTCCGGGGGTCTCGGCGCATGGACTTGAAGGCTTAACCGTGACGCGGTTTTCCTCTTAGTCGAAAGGGAGCCACTGCTTCACGAATCGTCGGCAGTAAGCCTGCCGAGGGCCACGCCGCTTGGCGCTCGTAAGGACCTCAAGCTACCGATCCAGATACAAGTGTCACTGAAGGCGTCACCTGTCGCAGATGCCTGAGGACGGGGATCTGGTGGCTTGAGAGGGGGCGACATCTTTGAACTGGTTGTTGATCACTTGATCTTGAATCCTTGATCTTGTTCAAGGTGTCCGTCCGCAATGGCCGATGTCGTCTTTGGGTCTTTTGGAGCGATGCTCCCGAACCTGTTTCCGATGCCATCTTTTAACCTGCGTCATAAATACGCCGTGCTTCATCCCGACTGGGCAGATTACCGATGAGCTTTCAGGCGGCGTGAAGAGTCGACTTTCAAGTTACCGAAGCCAAAGAAGGCGCTATCGTTGTTTCTCTGAATACAGGGAGCAGATTAGCATACAGTGTGATTGATGGCCGCCAGACAGTGCAAATATGAGGAAGCGGGACGCCTGAGGCCCTCGTCTTTGGTTTTCCCCTCCTCCCCAGCTCTGTCCACATTCTGCACCGAATGATTACGGCGGCTTGAGGAAATCTGCTTAGGCTCCCGGGCTCTGCCTGGCCGGCAGACGCTTGAGACGCTTGACAGCCGGATTCTTTTTAATCCGCCTCAGCATGTTGGAATGACAGAGTACACCTGTGAGCGGCCACACATTCAAAATAAATCCCCGCTCCCCCAATTCTGGCACGAGTGCGAAGTCCAGTCATGGAAGCCAGTAGCTCCCCCTCCGTGTTCTGTTTCCCGTTCAAGCAATTCCAAGTGCAGACATTTTGAATCGTGTCCTCTGTGCACAGCGCAGACACTGCAGTGCACTTGCCAGGACAGCGACCGCCGCTGTGATTTTGTGATGAATTAACACGCGTGCTTGCATGTTGTATAAACATCAACGATGGCGAGCAGTGGAGTGTTTGTAGGGACCGACGGCGAGCTGGAGTGACCGCACGGAGTGACCCTGAACTACTCGGAGGGTGCATTCCAAGAGGATCGACTAAGAGTCAATGCAGTTGGAGTACTCTAGAGGACTCCAGAGTACACCTGAGTAGTCCAGAGTACTTCGGAGTGACCGCCCGCAGTGACCCTGAACTACTCGGAGGGTGAATTCCAAGAGGATCGACTAAGAGTCAATGCAGTAGGAGTACGCTAGAGGACTCCAGAGTACACCTGAGTAGTCCAGAGTACTCCTGAGTCCACGATAGTCGCTGTGGTGGATCCACCCGCGAAGGGCAGTTGCGCTGCAACTTCAGTGTACATACCCGTTTTCAGTGTTGCCGTTTTCTGATCTTTCCACTCCGGACCCCGTTTCCAGATCTTTCCGTTCTCAGGTGCCATTCTGGTGTCGACAGAATGAAGACGAGAACACCGCTGGGGTTTGGGTTTTTCACCCAAAAATGTTGCGGTACAAACGCGTCCATAATCTTGTTTCTGTGCCGGCGCTCTCCAGGGCCCGAGTCCTCCTCTCGCTGCTTCAATTCACTGAGAAACAAAGGAGAGTTTACCTCAGTTTAGCTTTGAGCTTTTCTCCTGCTTCTCCAGGAATCTGTACTCCTTCTTCACCCGGCTCTGGATTAAGCAGGGTGAGCTGGCGTTTTGCAAAAACGGAGCCCATGCCGTGCGGCGGCACTCGTTTTGTTTTTTTCCGTCTCAGTCTCCGAAAACAGACACTAAACAGTCTGTTTGGAGCATTAATCCCTCTGTTTGCTTTGCATGCGAACCGGCGTGGAAATCGCAGACAACAGATCCAGGAGAATACCGGCTCTGCGACGCCTTTGTGACGCCACCCTGCTCACAATGAAGACCCGAAAATAGAAGCCTTGCAACGGCGGTCTGCCGCTCCCTTCGGGTGTCTGCGACTTGTAGGCTCTGCAACCCGATGTCAGTGACATATTACTTGGCCTTCAGGTTAAAGTCCTTCTTATCGGGGGCAGCAGCCTTAGCAGACGTCCCTCTTCCAGCCCACGTGGTCCAGATCTTCTTACCTGCCTTCCACCTGGGAGGCGTCCTGACCAGATGCCTCCTGAAGATGCAGGGGAGCCGAGGCTGTACTCCGAGCCCCTTCTGGAAACTACCATCATCGTAATGTAGTTCTAGGTGTCCCCGCCAACTCCCGACGAGAGTCGGGACCGTTGCATCGAGATCCTTGACAGCCCGCTGGAGAGTCTTGATCTTCATTCCTGCTCACACTCCATCCTCCCTTCACTCCGGAACAAGCGCCCAAGCTACGTGGACTCCTGCACCTGGGGCAGGATCTTTTCCCCAACCCTTAGAGGAGCTCTCCTCCACGCCGGAGGACCACGACCGGGGATTCTGAGGTGCTGCTTCTCGTCCCGGCTGCTTCACATTCGGCTAAGCATTACCGTGTAATGACGCAGTGATTATTACCGTGTAATAACGTGGTAATAACCGGGCTCAAGCATGAACCTGCTGGCTTTCTACCTGCACGTCTGGACACGTGGCCGCCGGCCAGCTCCGGTGGAAAGCGTCCAGGATGCGTCCGGGACCGTCGGCCGCCCGTGTTAAGTATAAGTTTCATATGATTAAGCAACATCTGGGGAGGCGACGGTGTCCAGTGGACCGAGTTCACCCCCGAGTCACATTAATTAGTGATTTAAGTGAACTCCCGGAAGTGTGCGCTGCTGACGGCGGATTTATTCTGTAATTAAATTAAACGCGGGAGCCGTTCTCGTTGTTAAATCCACTTCGCCGGCGGCGGAGGCCTCGCTGCCCTGACGCAGGATCTGGACGAGCAGATCGCCGTTACGCCGTTCTGTTGTCATTGGCGCTGCGTGTTCAGCGGGTCGCTGATCGGACAAACGGGTAAAACAGGAGGCGGCGGCGAGCGGACGCGTACGCCTTCACCTCCGGAATAAAAGAAATTCAAGACCGTCGGTTAATTCCGGGGTAAAACACCAGGAGGCCCCTCGGCCGTCACTCATCCTGCCGGATCCGACAAGGGACACTCGGGTGAAGATATCGGCTTCCTGAAAAGATGATGATGGGATTTATATGCACAAGTGTGTGTGTGTGTGTGTGTGTGTGTGTGTGTTTTCCGCCGCATTCGTGAGTATTCTTTTTTTTATCGGCGCCCTGCACTTGATGGACAGATGCCTCCGCCATTTTCACGTTGCTCTTTGCCGCTGATATCTGCGGTTCTGCTTTGGATGTTGGGGTTGCGGTTCGGCTCAAGGCGGTGGGAAGGAAGGTCGGCGGTTCAATTCGACGTTTCTTTATTTAATGATTCCTGTGGGTTCAGTTTGATAGCTCGATAGTCACCAGGCTGATTGTATCATCAACGTTCTTCTTTGCATCTTATTCAGAGTAACAATGGCTTGTTTTCCACTCGAGCGCAGAAACCGTCCACATTCCTCATTTATATTGATTGCACCTAATCGTGGTGGATTAATTCATAGCGTAGCTTTAATTCTGAGCATACGTTGGGCTAAAAGCCTCTCGTTCATCTTGGTTTCCATCCTCACGCCTGGTCAGGAGCTGTGGGTGGCGACCAAAAGGAGGAGGTGTTGGATACCGATTGCCAAAATGAGTTTGCATCTCAGGACGTCAGGGCCTTAGAGATGGGGTGAGGAGCTCCTCTTCATCCAGAGGAGGTGGACGAGGAGGCCCGGGCGTCTGGTAAGGATGCCTACCGGACGCCCTGGAGATGTTTGAGGGTGCTGAGTCTCTGGGTTGGCCTTGTTAAGCCTTGGGACTCCAGGAGGTGGAAGTCTGGATCCTCCCGACGAGGGGAATCGTCCCCGTCTCAGCTGTTAGCGGGTCTTTTTGACGGGGAATCGTAACGTTACGACTTGGACCTCCCTCTCTCGGTCGGCAGGGCGGAGTTTCTTGAGAGCGCGACGACCCCGGCGATGAGGATTTGATGATCCATCTTAGGTGTTGTTTGCAGCATAAAGAACTAATTGAAAGTTAAATGCGCCACTTTCTCTCAAAGGTTTCTCCAGCCCCCGCATCCGGCGCTAAATCATCGCCAATTAGCGGTGAATGAGGCCGCTCAACTCCGAAACCGTGACAGGAGATTAATCTCATTTAAGCGCCCCTTCATTAGCTCCCCTTTCCAACGTACGGCTGAGAATTCTGGGAATCGTTTACGAATTGCTGAATGAATTAGCTCCGAGCTCCCGATCAGACCCTGCAGGCTGGCGGGTGCGAGGGGCGCCACAACCAGGTCAGTAGCTTTAAGTCCGACCGTGGGCTCGGCGCTCGCCGTCATGGCAGATGGAGTGGTAGCCTTCTTCTTCTTCTTCTTCTTCTTCTTCTTCTTCTTCTTCCGTCAGCAGCTTTGTAGTTAATTTCCATTAGCTTCATCATCCAATGGAAAAGGGGAGTCGGCACACAGGAAGTAGCCTCAGAAGACCACAGGAAGCAGAAGGAAAATCAAAACAAAGATGAGAGAAGGTTGATGAGTCCAACTGGACATCCGTGATGGAGGATGGCGGCCATGTTTGTTGACCCTCTGAACCCTCTGAACTTCCGTAGAAGTAAACTTTGGAATCATGGACTTTGAATCCGTCTCCATATGTCAGTGCGGATGAACTGAAAAGCAATGGATTGCCAGAGGAACATCCATCCCATAATAAAGGACAGGAAGCCCTTGCAGGTGCAGAAAGTGAGATGGAGTGTCACCCGGAACCCTTTAAGTGTATCGTTACTCATATCGGCGCGTCACGAGGTGACGTGACTCCGGCTTATCTTCGGCCGGAGTCCCAGGAGGTCAAAGGGCAACCTTCCGAAGAGGTCCCAGGCTTCTTCTCGCTCACCCACGGTTGCAAACTTCACGTCGAAACGGCCGCGCTCTGGAAGCGTACGAGTTTGAATCGGCGTCAGAGCAAAGATGTGCTTGCGAGGCTCACCGCGGCGAAGCTAATGGAATCAGAGGCGGCGTTACGGAGAGCAGCTGTGGCGGCCATGTTGGAGACAGAACACGCCGCAGATGGAAGCAGCCACATGAGGTTCGCTCGCCTCCTTTCGTCTAAATCGTCTTTTTATTGGGTCTTCGTGTTCAATCTGCCGCGCCGCTGCGCAAACCAACGTTTTTAAGCAAATAAAGCCGAGCCCGGCTGCTGCCAGCTGGGCTCGCAAATGGAATTTAAAGCCCCGCGTGATGAACAAGTTATTTTTGCGTATTATCCGGGCCGGTGTCGACTTAACAACAAACACTCCAGCCTGACCGAGGTTCGGCCTGCGGAGGTGAAGGCCCAGGTGTGACCAGGACTACCTCGAGCCAGGAGGCAAAGCTCTCCATCTGGTCACCGACCCAAAGAACCAGATCCTGGATGCGAGGTGTCCAGACTCCCCTTGCAGATGGGGTGAGGAGCTCGGAGGCTCTGCTCCTCCGCATCCCAAAGAGCTAGATGAGGTGGCTTCTGGTCTGCGTGCCTCCTGGACATCTCCGGGAGAGGTGACCAGGAGAGGTCCCACCAGGAGGAGGTCCTGGGGAAGACCTGCTGTGCCTCAGACTGCCAGAAGAACTGGACCAAGTGGTCGGGGAGAGGGAGGTCTGGGCTTCTCTGCTGCCTCCGAGACCCCACCTGAGTGGCAGAAGATGGATGGATCGGTTACTTTGAGAACTCTTGGTGAGGTTCATCTCAGCTGACAATGACGATGATGGCTGATCATTTTTGGGCAACTCACTAGCTTAGCTTCGTCACTCCAGTTCTTACTTGCCGCTTCTTCTTGCGCTACCTCAACCACCTCCTCCACCGTTGCCAGCCCAGAAGGCCACTGGACCATGCCCTTTTTGCCCAATGTGAGACGTACCTTTGGCTTTTGGAGTCTTTTCTTTCTTTCAGTCTGGACTGGGGATAAGCCGCCGCTCGCCGACGATCAATTAGACATTGTCGCAACCAATCGTGTATTTTTCCGCGCAATCGGTCGCCGCAGTGGAAGCCGAGGTGGCCATCAGGCTGTCAGAGGAAGACAAAGGAGGAAGAGGCTTTTATCGGGATTCAGTGTCGAGACCAAATCACACTGGCGGATTTAAAGCGCTCGTCAGCGGCGGCGAACAAAGACGGGGGCGGGGCCACAGGGAGGCGCGGACAAAAGCTATTTATGTTACGTATCCGTATGAAATGAGACGCTGGCAAAGGCAAACAAGCCAGTAGGGAGGAGAACGGATGAAGAATTAACGTTTCGCCACAGCTTCTGGTCTCCATGTTCACCTCTGCTTCCCGTTCTTTGCCCAGCATAACAGAAATCGCCCAGCATGTCGCTGTCCGGCGAATCTGAGTATCTCGGCGCCGGGACCAAACCGAGAACCAAGCAGGGCTGAATAATTCGGTTTCCCTGCCGCCGACATCTGCAAACATCTGTGCCGTCGTGGAGCTCAGCGGTCGGCACGTCTCATTAGCTGCTTTTGGACAGAACGGTTCCAAGAAGTGTCCGGCTTGAATTCTGTTCCAGGAAGAAGCCTCCTGCAGGGGAACCTATGACTTCTGCGTCCCCACGGGTGGTGAGGAGATACAGCAGTCCCACAGTAGGGACCCTTGGGAGGAGATACACCTTCTGCTCCACGCTCAAAAACAAACCTCCGGAGAAGAAGGACAGGAAGACGACGTGGACAACTTGGAGGTGGAAGCTGCCATAGCGTTCATGAAATAATAACCATGGACTATCAGATGGTTTGAGTGTTTTTATCTTCTCCCTGCACTGTGTGAAGGACCCCGTCAGCTGTTAGCTAACTCTGGCAAAGTGTAGATGTTCCTCTGCGAGCCCTGGAAACCCCTCTGAGGTGTAGCAGGACAGAAGCTTGGGCCTCTTTGTTAGTCCATTCCTTGCTGCTTCTGTCCTTTTTGTCTCATCTGAGCAGTGACCGGGGTTGGTGTTAAAAATGGAGCTCCACAAGAAGTATCTGCTTATGAGTTCCACCAACCGCCGAGCACCTACGAGTTCCTATTCCTGAAAGACCCCGCTTTGGAGAAGGAGCTAAGATGGTTCTAGGAGGCGGGGGTCCATGGTCCCTGGTTCCTCTGCTGTCTGAATCCAACCAGGAAGCCGGTCAGTTCCTGCAAAAGTTCAGGGAAGCCGAAAAGTTGTTGCGTTGGCAAAGGGATGGGGTGAAACCCCTGCGTCGTGACATGTATGCTCAATTGTCGGGGGGAAGCGTTAGTCCTTGCGGTTGCTCTGTCTGAGGCGACACCTGCCGTCGGGTTCGGCCTCCACCTCCTCGTCCTCGTCACCGATGCTATCTGTTCTCTCCGCCGTCTTGTTTTATGTTATTTATTTTTTCAAATTTCACCTCTATATCTCCCCGGTGTGTGAAATCGGTGTAGGTTGCTTCCCGACACCCGCCCTCATGCATATTTGATGCGGCATTCTCATTCACATCTGAAAAGAGGCTAATTTGCAGCATAAATATTTGATACGGACCTTTTATATCCCCACCTCCCGCGTTTCAATTAACGACAAAATATATCTCCGGGGTCGGGGTTTTACGGCGCCGCTAGCCGAAGCTATTTCCCACGTTACCTTACCATAACGTTTGTTGTGCTCCCGAGGAGACGAGCGCAAATTGCATTCGCTAGCAGATTAACTTTGGCGAGCGTCACGCCGGCCCGTCGGCGACACTCAGGACGCTTCGGCGTCCGGCGAGGAGCCTCGGCGGCACCCGGCGACGCTCCGACAATCGGTCACAGCGAGGCGCTTTAGCGTGTAATGATAGGCCTTTTGTCGCCGGACCGGAGGGGCGGTGGAGGTGAAGGAAGAGGAGGAGGAGGAGGAGGAGGAGGAGGAGGAGGAGGAGGAGGAGGAGGAGGAGGAGGAGGAGGACGCCACCGCGCCTCATCAATCAAACTGCGAGTAATCAGACACGTTTTGCTGCAAATGGCCCGGGAGGACGGGAATCAATGTAAAGCAAAATTAACCCGGGGACGCCGCTGACAGAGACGGAACAAGCGGCGCACACTTGGATACGAATTTCAATTATGATAAATACGGCGGCTCCTGGCGGCGGTCCGTCCGGCGGCGCCGCCGCGCTATTTCTTTGATTTGAGGGATGTCACGCGGAACCGAGCGCAGGGTGGATCTCACGGTCGATAAAACATGAGGATGGAGGACGTCGCGAGCCTCGGACCGAGGAGAGCACATCTGCAGCCCCCGGGAGGGGGATTGTGACCCGGCGACTGCACGGGCCTCCTTTTAAACATCCCATAATAAGAACAGGTGACCCAAATCTAGTGGAAGTCCAGGTGTTTGGAAATATGTCGATCCTACGAGGCTCGAGGTTGTACTTGGTTCCGTGACTGGTACTTTTGGAGTGCTTGGTTAGCTTTCGTGCTAGCCGGGCCGAGGCTAACACGACAGAACATGTGCGTGACCTGAGTTCTGTGTGTGTTATGTGTGTGTTATGCGTGTGTTATGTGGTACTTTTGGAGTGCTTGGTTAGCTTTCGTGCTAGCCGGGCCGAGGCTAACACGTGATGTAAACACGCCGTGGTGTATTTGCAAGTGTATTTGCATTCCTTATGTCCTCTAATGAGGTTGTTCTGTCGGTGTGTGTCATGTAACAACATGTGTGTTGCGCGTCGTTTTGTGTATGCTATTTAAGAAAGAAAGGCACAACTTTGGTTTTGTGTGTGTGTGTGTGTGTTGTTTTGTGCCTGTCGTTACGGGTGTGTGTTCTGTATATTTGTTGTGATGTGTGTGCCATTATTCTACATGTAGTTACATACGTGTCATTATGTGTCATTCAAGGAGCAAAGACCTGACCTGAGTTCTGTGTGTGTTATGTGTGTGTTACGCGTGTGTTATGTGGTACTTTTGGAGTGCTTGGTTAGCTTTCGTGCTAGCCGGGCCGAGGCTAACACGTGACGTAAACACGCCGTGATGTATTTGCAAGTGTATTTGCAGTCCCTATGTCCTCTATTGTAAGTCGCTTTGGATAAAAGCGTCTGCCAAATGTAATGTAATGTAATGTAATGTAAACACCTTGCTGGCCACCGATTGGCCGGTGATGCAAGAATGGAACGGATCTGCCGGAGCGCCACATGCTAGCGGCTGCAGCCGCGCACCTGTAGCCTCCGACGCGTCCGACACGTCCTCCATGTTGTTGTTGGTTTAGAGTGCAAGCGTTCACACGTCTGGGCCGTGCAGGGTCTCCACTGAAGCTCCTGCATGCGTTTGGACCCTGGTAGGAACCCTGAGGAACCCCAGGCACATGGGGCCACGCTAGGTAGCGTGTTAGCAACACATGTTCAAAACGCTCCTTCTTCTTCTGAGGGCGCTGGAGATGGAAAACGGCGACGGTGGCGCCGCTGAGCAAGGCATGTTGAAGGTCCCGCCTGGATGAGATCGGGATTGATCGGGCGACCCGTGTTCCTTCCGTGTTCCTTCCGTGTTATCTGGCTGATTGAATCGGCCCGCGATGTTGTTAAAAGTCTGCCGGTCGCCGCGGTGATGGATGGAGAGCGCCGCTCGGCCCGGGAGGTGGTGGGGCGGCGACCGCAAGACGGACAGTTCAATCTTCTGACCTGGCGGGTTCCGTCTAAGAGGAGCGGCGGCGCGAGCGGTGTCGCCGCCGGCCCCGGAGCGAGGCACTTGACCCGGACGGGCGAAGACGCTCGGCACAGACGGGCGCCGCCGGACGCCATTATGGAGATGCCAGCAGGGACGGCGGCGTGGAGGAGATCACCTTCTGCCTCGCCGCGGAAGTTTAGCGGAATAAATAAAGGCTTAAAAACACACACACACCTTTGCAGTTTGAGCGCCTACAGCGTGTGTGTGTGTGTGTGTGTTTGTGTGTGTGAATGTGTGTGGGTTCATGGGATTTCTTGGTTCCCTTTTGTAGTGGGGCAGACACACACACACACACACACACACACACACACACCGGGGTAATGAGCAGGGGATTGTTATATTAATGAGAACCGGTCGGGTTGAATGAGGTTGTTCTGTCGGTGTGTGTTATGTAACAACATATGTGTTGCGTGTCGTTTTGTGTATGTTATTTAGGAAAGAAAGGCACAACTTTGGTTTTGTGTGTGTGTGTGTGTGTGTGTTGTTTCGTGCCTGTCGTTATGGGTGTGTGTTCTGTATATTTGTTGTGATGTGTGTGTCATTATTCTACATGTAGTTACATACGTGTCATTATGTGTGTCATTCAAGGAGCAAAGACCTGACCTGAGTTCTGTGTGTGTTATGCATGTGTTACGTGTGTGTTATGTGTGTGTTATGCGTGTGTTATGTGTGTGTTATGTGTGTGTTACGCGTGTCAACCTGGAACAAAGGTAACACCTTCTTATGTGCTGTTTGAGAAAGAAGGGTAGCATCTTTGCTATGCGTGTGCTGTGTGTTTATTGTATGTTGTGTGTGTGTTGTGTGTTTGTCACTCAACGGTCACCATGGTAACCGTCTTCTTCCCCGGCTGCAGGAGTGTATTGCCGTGGTGATAATGGAGCGTCGTCTGCGAGCGAGCGAACGCCCGAGGGTTTCTGCCAGCGCACTCGTCCATCTCCCCGGCCTCCTTCCTTCCCGCCGCCGCCGTGCAGGTCAGGCGCCGGGCGGCGCCGGCGGCGGCCATGTTTTTTTCCTCCTCCCGCCGCGGGTCGTCCGTCAGACACACCTGATTATCTCCTCCCTGCAGACCAGGGCGGCAGCACCTTTCACCCCTGCGGGAACCGCCAACCTTCACGCTCTCGCTCATCGCTGGGCTTCCCTCGCTCGCTCTTTTTATTTTTTCCGTTCTCCCCGTCCGACCCCAATGCTGCACTTTGCAGGAAACGCAGTGTTTTTATGATATAAACATATGGTGATATAACCATATGTTTACAAGGCTCCCCTCGGAGTCGATAAGTCAACCGAAGGGGGTTTGACGTCTGGATCCGCGGCCCCTGTGATTGACGGCTCCGCCTCCGGCCCGGCGGCGGCCGTGATTGGCTCTCGCTCCACCGCAAGCGCGAGCGAGAACATCAATCAAGAAGGAAAGAGTGGTGGTGGCGGCGCAGTGGTGGACGCCGCTGCTGCTGCTACTGCCGCTGCCGCAACAAGGTTGATGTTCCTTCCTGCGTGGAGCCTCCATGTTCTCCCCGCATGTGCGAGGGGTTCCTCAGGATCTCCGGGTTCCTCCGGTGGTCCAAACATCTGCAGGAGGTTCTTCGGAGCCCCCGCGTTGTCCCGACGCGTGAATGGTCGGACGTCCCCGGGGGTTACCCTTGACAAGGGCGGAGGCACGGGATGAACAGCGTTAATTGTGATTGGTGGACTCGCCTCGCTGCTGCCAGATGGAACGCTGATTGAGCGACGGAGGCCTTTTGATGATGAGGAACATGAATATTGAATCCCAATCACATCCAAAGTGACCTTTACCGCCCTGCGCACCTGTTGGCTCCCTCATTAGTGGAAGGGGTTTTGATGTTTAACGTTGTGCAAATAATTTAAAGCTTTATTCCGGAGGCGTTTCTTGCGTTCCCGCCGAGATGCTAGCAGGCGGCGGTGGATGCTCTGGTGTTCACATCAGCTGGGCTCGAGCTCACGGACGAGACCCGGGTTCCGACCTGGGATCGCAATCGCTACGACGTGGGTACCGAGAAAATATCCAATGAAAATCCCCGATCGGGATCCGCCGTAGCGGAGTTGCTAACCACGGAGATGGAACGTCTACGAATGGGTTTCGCCCGCACATGCTAACAGAGCTGTTAGCATAGTTAGCATGCTAACTCTTAAATTCCTTCTTTCTTGCAACTCTGTCCTCACCGGGGGCGTCGGGTCGAGGGATGAAGTTCGGACTCACGTCGGAAAAGGCCCGATGCAGTTATGACGCGCCCTCTGGCGAGACTGATTGAGTATCGCAGTAAAATAAAGAGTGAAATGCTTCGCACTGATGGACATGTAGTCTGGGAATGTAGCCAGAGTGGATGTGCCCAGACGCTCAAGATGTCTTGGTGGAGCTCTGATCGTCCGTACGTCTCCGGCGCCCGGCAACCGGTTTGCGATTCGGATCCGTGGAGGGCTGGCCGGTCGTCGGCCCGCCCGTGTGATTACACAAGACGCTGTGACAGCCATAAATAAAGCAGTGAAAAAACCCACCATACATCAAGACCCATCTGCTGCGTTTGGGGCGGCGCTGGCGGCGCTGGCGGGGAGGCGGCGGTTTCCGCAGATGGCCGAGGGCAGGAGTTGAGACGCGCTCTGCCTCCGGCCGAGGACTCCCGGCTTCCCCCCCTCTTCTCCGACCCTCGGGATCCAGTCTGGTGACCTTTACTGGACCGGAGGCCTGTCCATGGCCTCCCTGGTCCCTTGTTGCTTCCCAGCATGTTGTGTTCAGGAGAACCTTTGTGAAATCCACCAAAGGAAGCCTGAAGAAGGCAGTGTGTGTGTGAGTGTGTGTGTGTTTGTGTGTGTGTGTGTGTGTGTGTGAGTATTAGAAACCAGCACTGGGACATGTACAATTAGCCATTATAAATATAATATTAGCACTACGCAGCCTAGCATTAGCAGGCATAATTGGATGAACAGACCACCCGGTCTGTGTACACAGCACACAGTACACAGTACTTCAAACCGACCGTAAGGAGTACTATATGTGGCTAACAGGGAGGTGCGGTGAGGTTCCTGGCTGGAGAGGCACTGACTTCATCCCAATCGACCCTGCAGAGGAGCTTATTCACCCGGTAAGCCGAAGAGTTGCAAGAAGAATCCTTGGAATCCCCAGCGCCCACTACAGTGAGGCAGGAACACTGCGTGCCTCACGTAGTGACTCTTCCCTTCTGTTTTCTGATCGCTCAGCTCAAGAAACTGATAGCGCACACACACACACACACACACTCGTTGATACGTTGGAAATGTAGTTCATGATAGTTAATAGCGACATACAGCGAGACGGCATAGCGGTGTTAGTGCAGAGCATGCCAGCGGTCTGCCGCCATTGAGGCTCGACAGTCCGCTGCCTCACCGCACATTTCTTCTCAGTATTTGACCAGTAAATGTGAAAATCCAGCCATTTTGAACAAAAAACAATCTAAAACTGGTGAAGTTCAGTGAAAAATACCTTTATAGTGCAAATGTACTTTTCACGAGACGCAACGGAAGTGCATGGAATACTAGCGGCGGCGTCTCAGAGCAATTTGACGTAATCGACCCGTTCAGTGGCGTCAACGTAGCCTTGGTTAATGCCCTTGTGTGTGTGTGTGTGTGTGTGTGTGTGTGTTGGTTCTGACCCCCCCCTTCACCTCCGGCTTCACCGCGGTAGCGCTGGTCACTCGAACTGGATTAGCTTCACACCCCATTAATTTTATTGCTCCCATCATTTTCCCCTGTCAGATTGAATTTATTCGATCTTGTATACACATGATTATGGGCGCGAGGCTTTAAGGACAAACGGCACGCTGAAGAGTGCAGCTTTAAAACACCTCGGACCGGCGAAGCCGCCACCGTTCCACTTGCGTCCGCGGGGGAATCCGAGACAAGGCGTCTTCTCCACGTAGGCTGAGAGCTTCCTTCGGCGTGGAATCTGGCTCGGCAGACTCGGAGAACTTTCTTTCGCTTGTGCTTTCAACGCTGCTCGCGTTCTTCTAAACTTTGGGTCGGTCCACAGGTCCACCGCGGGCTCCGTTCACAGCATGGACTTCCTGTTTTGTGTCTGTCCATCACAGGGACATTGAAGACCTGGGTAACGTCACGTGTTCCTCACCCTCAGATACAGAAGTGCTCATCCATTTTTGCCCTTGAAGCATTTTGGTGTCTGGTTGAGGTCGTCGTCCGGAGGAGGATCTGTGATCTTAGATGAGGCTTTGCTTGAATTCAAATGGAGTTTCCAATTCCCAGGAAGTGTTTGGGCCGGCCGGGGTGGTTCAGACATCTGCTGAGGAGGCGCTCTGGGTGGGTCCGTCCGGCAGGAGGCCCCTTGCGGTCCACCCAGAAGATCCCGGGAGGGGAAGACATGTTGACTGGCCTGAGGAACGCCTCCGGGCGGCCTTTGGAGGGGCTGGAATTCATCTCCGGGCGCAGTGGACGCTCCGCCGCTCCCTCAGCAGCCCCCAGATTAGCTGCCTCGAGGTTAGCATAGCACACATTAACACACCCCGATCACAAACCTTGTGTTTTGGCCGTAGGTCCGGAGCGAAACTGCGCTCTGAGCGTTTTGGAAGTAACGCACTTCCTCTGCGCTCAAAGCGGAGGTCAGACCGGCGACTCGTAGCATGGAGGCTGAGAACCGAAGCACCGGAAGGGCAGAAGAAGAAAAAGAAGAGGAGGGTTGACTCGGCGGCGTGGGCGTCGCGAGACCCTGGAGGACAGCGAAGACGGCTTTGGCACGCGACTTTAAAACCCCTGCCTCGTCAAAACGTTAAAAGGCAGTTTACAGGAACATGGCCGAGCCCTCGATGCATCTCTTATGTATGCAATCAGGGCGTGGGGGGGGGGTGATGTCTCTATTTGGAGCTCTTGGAGCGCCGTCTCGCTCGCAAGGAGAATGTTTGTTTTTCCCTTTGCTACTAAAACAGTCTCTTTGAATCCCTGCGGGACGGGGAGGCCTCCTCTCTCCCAGCCTTGATATTGATGCAGCTTGATGTTCACATCTGTGTGTCTGTAAGGCATTTTTTTCCTCCCTCTCTCTGGCTGGTTCTTCAAACACAAAATATACTTCAGTCACCCTGCTGGAGAGATTATATAATTGGTCCAAATACATTTATGGGCTGCACCTTGCTGCCGCATCATTAGCGTTAGCTTACATTTGATGTGTCTGTGAGCCGCGCCTTGTTTTTACCCGCCGCACGGCGGCTTCGGAGGTGTTTTCTTTTCATTAGAAGACGAGGACGCCTGAAGTTTTCCAACTTTCAGGACACGTCATCGGAGAGGCAGACGCAGCCCGCATCGACCGCCGGTTTGGAAAGTGCGGGTTTCAAGTCACGAGATTAGCATCGGCGCCCCGAGCCGTCGCATATTTATGCTAGCCGCACGCGAATTAGCCCACGACGCCCGACGGCCCCGACAACCGGAACATCGTTTGTCTTCTGGAGACGCCGTCGTGACGAAATCGAGACGAAAAGCGTCCGGCGAGGAAGGGCGGCGGACACGGGCAGAACACGCAGACGCCCTTTATCGCAACCAAGAAGCGTTTTGCGAGGACGCCGCCGAGCAGCATTATCAGTCTGTACCGATGCTACAGAGAGAGAGTACATGTTATCGCCGTTCCCTCCCCCGTATCTCTGATTGCGATGGAGCGGCGCAGGATTCAAAGAGGACAGAATGTGTGAATGCGGTGAAAGACTTCAGGGAAGAAGAAGGTTATTGAGAACGCTTTGAAAGGGAGGCGCTGGAATGTTGCCGGGACGCCGTCCTGGCCGGGGACGTTCTTTTATTTTTATTTTTCCGCCAGGCTAAAGCGAACGTTTGTGAAGCTCCGAAGAGCAGATGTGGGCGCAAGCGGCGGTTTAAATCTACGTTTACAGGCGGGAAAAAAAGGGAAAGGGTCGTATCTGCGACGCAAATGACTGCAGAGAACGTTAATAGACCCGATAAAGCCGTCGATGAAAGGGACCTGCCGGCGTAGAACTAGCTTAGCTGTCTTCGCGGCAGCAGGAATGCAGATGATGTGCGCCGGCAGGAGCTTCCACCGGATGAGTGTTTTACCCAGCTGGAGACCACCTGTCCATTACTTTACGTAATGACACTATCATTATTATCTGTTGTAATAATAGTACACGTAGTGGAAGTGCTGGTTTCCATCTTAATAAAATAGATGCTTAGCGCTCCTGCCTGACAGCTAGAAGTTTCCCAGTTCCATTCCAGTTAGTCTTTATGTTCCTCACACTCTTAGGTGAATCTCCAGAAGGTTCATCCATTGATTCATTCCTTCATGATCCGGACCGACCGGGGGTCCCGGCACCGGTCCACAAAGAAAATCTTTCTCTGTACAAATGATGGTTCTTTATTAGTTCCTTTAAGTCGATGATCTTTCGCGCCAAGCTAGCCCTCCGAGAGCTTATTCAGGAGGAAACCAGCACGCGATTAGACCTTCTCGGTGAGGCGGTGTTTTCTGCGGTGACAGCAAAACTAGACCACAGAGTAGACCGGCGTAGGTTACTGTTCCCCATCAGCCCTGGATGGGAGCGTCCAGCAGCTACCAAACGTCGAGTGTAATGGTTGTATTCACATTAAATCAGGAGCTTTTATTATTTGAATCCTGGCGAATCCTGTCCTGGAGGCTGTTGGGCGAGAGGCGGGGTTCTCCATGGATAGACCTCCTGCATGTTTTAGGACTGTGGGAGGAACCTGGAGAACCCTGAGGAAGACCATGGAGACCAGGGACCTTCTTGCTGTGAGGAAGCAGAACCGACATCTGACAAGCGTAACCCAGTTGGCTGAAGGCCTCCAAAGTGTTTTGTAGGTGTGAACGAGACCCTGCGAGTGCCAGGCGGCCATTTCGGTGACCGAGTGTTTGCTAGCATCTGAGAAGAGTCGGTGTTGTGACGAGCATCGCAAAGAGATGTCTGCTACGCCGGGTCTTAGCTGCCGGATAACGCAGCAGCTGCAGCGCAGAGCGGTACGCCGTGTTCCGCAGCCTCTCGGCAAAATCTGGAAAATCTCCTTCCTTAGGAATAAACCATCTGATCTCCCTTCACAAGGCCGTTGTTTTGTTTTTCATTTATCGATCGCGGTAGCGGGATCCCCTTCCCTCGGAGGGAGCCTCCTCCTGTTCCTCCGTGATGTTTGGCTTTAGCCGCAACATCGACGGTTTTGACGTGGAAAAGTAATCGAGTAAACGCAGCTGCGACATAACGATAGCAACGATAAAGGTCGCGGCATCAGTCGGGGCGACGTCCGGCATCAAGCCTGAACCCCCGTCGAGGCCGATGTTGACATTTCCGCGCTCTCAGATTTCTTCTTCCAGACGTCCGAACGCCTCTGCGCTCAAACCCCCAAAACGTCGAGCGCGTTGACATTTTCCGGCGTGGGAGTCGGACGTCGGGCCGATGTCGCCCACCTGGCTCTGCGTTTGGCATCAAAACGTCACGCCTGTCGGACGGCGGCCGTATTGGATTCGTCGATTAGCATCGACCGAAATTAAACGGACCCTCCGGTGTTGATGGAATTGAGTCTTATCCCCGACGATTCCCTTCCGCGCTTCTGTCTGGAGGAAAAAGGCTGATTAAAAAAGACAAAGACATTTCTGGTTTGACGACAGCGAGGCTCATCTAATCTAAAACTAATCCTCGCCGCGCTCCGGCGAGACCCAGCCTCCTCTTCCTCGCAGACCCGTCGCTCCTCTTCCTCCCCGCCCTTCGCCCTCGCTTCACTTTCGTCCCGGTTCTTACCTCTTCAGTTTTAGCACAGGATCTCGGAGGCCTGACCGTGCATACGACCCTCCGCGGCTTGATAAACCCCCGGTAAGCAGTCGGTTTCCTCTCCCTGGAGACGCCGCTGTTGGAGTGTCTGCTTCTGACCTCTCTTTGAGGTCCGGCGCTTCTTTCCCGGCGGAGGATCCCGGCCCCGGAGCGCTCGTCCCGTGACCCATCCAGGAAGAGATGCTCGGAGCCGACGGGATCAAAAGCCGAGGCGCCGAGCTCTGGGAATAGAATGTTCTCGGCGTGTCGGCGCCGCAGAGGAGGAACGAGACACGCCGGCTTTTCATGTTCTTTTCTTCTTTCCGGGCGCCCGGTAGCCGCCGCCCGGACGTGACCCCGCATAGAAAGCAGCCGAGCGCTCGGCGGGTTTATGTCTCAGCGCTAGCATGGACACGGAAGCGGAGGCGGCAGCCACGCTACTGGCGGCACCTCGAACAGGACGATACGGCCAAGTGGACTTAATGTCCGATGGCCTCTATCGAGAGCGAACGTATGCTAGCAGCGCGATGCACCGCGAGCAACACGGAGAAGCTCTTCTATGAGGCTCCGGCTGCTGTAGTACACATGCCGGGCCACTGGGTGGCGCCGCACCCTCGTGATGGACTTCAACCCGCGCGGCGTGAAACCTACAGCGAGTGCGAGCGGGAACGATGGCGAGCGATGGAGGTGGAGTTAGCGGGAGCGACCCTTAACTACAAGAGGATGTAGACGGGAGTGGCCGGTTATGGCAGCGCAAGTACTCCGGAGTACTTTGGAGTACCTGGAGCACTCTGGAGTCCACCGTTGTTGTCATGGCCTACCCACCCAAGCATGACAACTGGCGTGCCTCTTTTCAAAGTGCTGCAGCTTCAGATCTTTCCATTCAGGGAGCCTCTCCTGTCTGGTCCTATTTCCGGCCACGAGAGGCCAAAACTCATATGTTGGACGGACAGGACGAGCCTTGGTGGCCACACCGGCCCGGCTGTGGACACGCAGGACTACAACTGCGGTGATTTGAAACAGTCAACCGCAGAATCGTAAGCCATCGCACTCATTTCCCGAACATCTTCTCCGCTTCCTGTATCTTGTCTGTGCCATCTTTTGCCAAAGCGATCCATCATAACGGTCAAACTCAAGTCTCCGGGGTCCATCGCGCCTCTGATGGCCGCCGTCTGACTTTCGGGCCACGAGGCAGGGATTTGTCAAAGGCGGCTGGGAGTTGCTCGGCTAACCCTGGCTCGTATCCTCCTCGCTCCGGGGATTAGCCGGCTCCCAAGCTAATGCCTTCCCGCACATGTCGCATTAGAAGTGTAGGTGTAACCTGAATACCCACGGGGGGAAAGTATCCCCCCTCCTCCTGCGCCGCGGGGGTAAGGGTGCCGATAACCAGCCCGCCGCCTCCGGTAGCCTGTTACCGACTCCGTTGCTCATGGCAACAACTCGTCATTGCAGTCTGTCTCCGCCAGCCCGTCCCCAGACATCCAGGTGTTTCATTCAGAGGTGTGTTCGGCGACGGTTCGGTGATTTGTGAGGGAAAGTCAGCCTCTCCCGAGTGTTTCACCTCAGAATCTCACAAGCCAGAGCCTAGAATTCTCCGCGGGCTCCGTGTTCTCGCTCGCGAACCAGGTCAGAACGACAACAGGTGACGTGACTATCTGTAGAACAAGCCCGGGTTAGAATTTTAATCTGAACCAATTATAGAGCCTTGTAAAAATATACATTGCCGGGATTGAAGCTAACCGCACAGCGGGGAAATCAGTCGTTCAATCATCATCTCAGCTGCTCATCCAGCAGTCGGGGTTGCGGCGGTGCTGGAGCCTATCCCGGCTGTGATTGGGTGAGAGGCTGGACCAATCACAGGGCCACGCTACCGTTCACCCTGTCATTCACACGTCTGGGCGATGTTGGGTCTCCGATGAGCCTCCTGCATGTTTTCGGACATCGGGAGGAACCCGGAGGAATCCCTTGCAAATCATTTACGGCAAATCACCAACGAGCTAACGGTAGTACATCGAGCTAACAGGAGTACATGCTCGCAGAAGCTGCTGCCGCTAACAGCTACACGATCACCTCCAACCCAGAGTCGAATCCTCGCGTCACCCAACGGGAAGCGGTATGCTTCACGGCCCTGATGGTTCGAGGGGCTCCGTCGGGCCGACTCAACATTTGTCGGTAGCAAACCAGGAAAGTCTGGTTTGTTTGAGGCGGCCGCGGAGAAGACCGGAGGTGGGGTGTTGTTTTGAAGTACCTCCACTGAGCTGCAGGCACCGGTGCGAAGATCAACCGTATGTCACAGAAGCTTTATTTTCTTTTTCTTCTTGGTAACCAAAGCAACTCCCGGCCTGCAGTTTGTTTTCCCCAGCGGAGCCGGGCATTTTTCTTCCCGCTCGCTCTTCCTCCCGTCGGGGAGGGCGGGGGGGGGGGTTCCACTGAGTCAACGGTACATCCGCCCGAGTAAAACATTTCATAAATCTCCGCCTTTCCCGGGAAGTGAGGCCTCCTTGAACGTCCTCCCCCAGGGTAGCCCCGCGTTCGGGTAGCTGACCCGGACTCTCAGCTTTACGGTATTCTTGCCGCGCCGAGCAGCGCCGACCGGAACCCGCTTTTCGGGGATCACGCAGGTATTTATTCTACGCCGCTATCAGTGTTTGGATGACCAGCTCCTGCAGTGTCACTTCATTTGACGGCGGTTAAGACGGAGGTCGCGGTGACCAACTCGTGTCAATCAGGGTTCAAATAGGCGACCTTCTTGCAATGTCCTGTTCACTCCTGGAAGGAGGTCTTCGTCCGCGGCCCGAGCAGCCGGCGCCTCCGACTCCAATCGGACTTGATTTCTGCCCGAGCCCATGATTGACCAGGCACGTGCACGGAATGAGGCATGAAGTGGACGGGCTGCATCAGGAGATGAAAGGGATCAGCGGCGAGGAGGAGGAGGAGGAGGAGGAGGAGGAGGAGGCTTCCAAGGGCGCAGGAATCATCAGGAGGACGTTCCCGGGAATTTATTATGATCCGGTATTAAAGCCTTCACGGGCCGATAATCAATTAAGAAGAGCAAACGAAGCCTCCTGAGACCGGCCTCGCCTTCCAAGGTCCGGATCCCACGAGCGCCCCGAAAACCCAGCGTTGGATCTGCTCGCCGCCCATCGATTTCACGCTTCGGAGACGGACGCAGATGTCGGCGCGCCTGACGTGGATGGCGGGCAGATGTTCCCGGCGAGGATCCGCGGCCAAGAATCCGGCGCAAATGAGCCAGTTGGAAGCAGAGTTGTCGAGCGAAGTCGATCCAGAGGTCGGAGTCATCGGAGCGCCCGTTCGGCCTCGGTGACGCGCTCACCCGTTCCGGTTTCCCCCGGGGCGACGCACCGCCGTCTTACCGCCTCAGCTCATTAGCGGTGACGTCGGTAACAGGAGATGCACGTACGCGCTGACCTGTTTTTATTTTGTACGCGAGGCGTCTCCTGCCGCAGCCGAGCACCATCGCGAAGCCGTCTATAAATAATGGCGCGGCGGTGAGTCGGCCGCGTTTCGTCCCGACCCTGCGGAGCCACCGATTTCACACGGGGTCTCCGGGGGGAAGCCGACATCGGGGAGGGGAACGTGCACTTCGGGGATTTATAAGGTAAAGCAGTAGGTTTCCGTTTGTCGAGTTCCCGCCTGGCTAAGATTCTACCGAAGACGGAGGCGAACGCCTGCCCGTTTCTTGGTCGGCGCCGGCGTCCTCCGTGAATGTCGGAGGATGGCGCACCCTTGTTGTTCCTTGCGTGGCAGCTGGCGGGTCACGTCGCTCGCCTGAGGGGAAGCGCTGAGAAATTACACACTCGCTGACGGAAGAGAGGGCAATGCCTAATGATGCAAAAGCAAACAATAACACGGTCACACACCGACGGAAGGTTGAATTAACGCCGGGGGTTCGGCCGTCGCGCCGAGAAGCGATTGTTCTCCTTGTCTCGCCTCGGGTTCGGAATTATTCGGCGCGCTCGGGCACTTCCGTCGCAATGGCGGCGGAATCGTATGACTCGCAGCACCAGGAGGTCCAGAATGAGACGAGACGCCTTTGGAGGGCGACTCCGGTGATTTTGGAATCGAGTAAACCGTTGTTGACGTAGCCGAGTTAGCGCTTATTCGGTGCAAAGGCCAGCTTTCCGGCAGCGAGTAGAATTGAGCAGGAGGGCAATTAAACCATCTGCGGGTGGCTTCGCCGGGGAGGCATCGCTTCGGCGCCGAGGGCCCCGGGGGGCCCATCACGACCCGTCACGGCCGGGCGCCGGCGGAGAAGGATTTTGGTTTATTTCTAACAAATGCAGCCCGCCTGCAGACATCACAACGGCACGATCCAAAAACATGCGGTGATCCGGATCCCCTCACCTCCTTCTTGGTCGATTCTTTGGTCACAAAGGTGTCCGACGGCGTGAACGTGGAGCGCCGGCGCTCATGGTGGAGTCCCTTTAATTCCCCAGCAGCTTCCCGGAGCTAATGAAGAGTAATTGTCGGCGTCCAGTTGAGCGCAGGGACGCCCTGTCGGGATCGAGCCTTGATTTGGTGAAGGCCGGGAGCAGATCGCCGACATCTTACCTAAAAGTCCTCAAATAGGAGGGGGGTCAGTCCCACCCCAAGGCCCTCTTTGGTTCTCCATCGTAGTCCCGTGATGGACAGGTGACCCGTCCCCTCCCACACCGGACAGTTTCTGTGTCGACTAGCCTCACTCGCTGTCCTCAACTAGCCCAGGCGTCCCTTGCTAGCCAAGCAAAGTGTCCCTAACTAGCAGCGACCATTTGCCACGCCCACCGTCCCCAACCAGCCTTGCTAACTGGCCCCCCAAACTAACCCCGCCCGGTGTCCGGTGCAGACTCCCGGGTAAAATGGGGAGGCACATCTTGTAGCGTGTTCCCGGTGTTAGCCGCGCTTCAGTCCGCCCGGAGGTTCCGACCCTTTTTACAGCATAAATATTACAGTAGGCCACACATTTTCCGGTTGGTGCGGCGCATATCGAGGCGGCGTGTTCAGTCACTACGACCCGGCAGATTGGTTTCTTGTCAGGCAACGAAATGGCTTCCTGTCCATCAAAGCGTTTCCCTCCAGGAAATAAAGTTCATTTGGTTACATCAGCTCGCCGCGTCGCATTGTTAAATTATTTCTGCAGCCGGAGAACTGTCAGAGCCACGTGCTCTGCAGCTGCCAGCCTCCGCCGACGCCGCCGCTGACGGAGCGGAAAGACGGGGAATAGATTCGCGGCATGTTTTGACTGACTCGCTCGACGTTTGTAATCAGACCGCGTTCAAGATGGGCGACATCACGACCCACGGGCGAAGGTGCGGGTTCTTCTTTTGCTGTTTTATCGCCAGAGCGCCCCCTTCTGGCGGCGCTGGGAGGCCACATGGAGGAACCGGAGAAACAGACTGTTGTTGTCGTCGGGTTTCTTTTTTTTTTATTGAGATGACAAGATCCATGGCATTTCTTATAATCGGGTGATCTTCTGGGAGACCCTGTTTGGACTTTGCCAATTTGTCTCCAAGGTGTAGCCATCTTTTGCGGCAGACGCTCTGCTCTGTGAGCTTCTTTTCAAGAATCACCTGACATCCACATGTCTCTAAACGCCTCGCTAGATGTGTTCCATAGATCTTCATCCCTTCAGCTTCACAACTAGCCATCACTTGACAACCTCCTGCTCCAGCAGAGAAGCTGCAGTGACAACTCCTCCGCCCTTGGGCATCAACCGCTACTACTTCGAATTCCCGACCGATCAAACCAAGGTTCTGGGACGCCTCATGAGGAGAACGTTCTGCCCAGATGATGTGTGGAGAACAAGCTGCGAGAACAGAGTGACGACCCTCCGATATGGCGGAGAACAAACTCCTCGCTTCTTGCAGGGTATGTACCTGTTTGGTTTGCGACTTTGGGAGGAAGCAGGAGGAAGCGGGGGCGGCGTGGCGGAGGAGGTCGAGCGATCGTCTTTGGAACCGAACATTCCTGGTTGGATCTGGCTTCTCCTAGTGAGTCCAAGTGTTGTTGAGCAAGACACCAAACATCTGACTGCTCCCCTGGCGCTAGTGGACGGCAGCCTCCTGCTTACAGTTCATCCATGATGGGTCCATTTCCCCGCGAGGGATTCACAAAGTATAAATTATCATCCTTCTAACCTGGAGAGAATATTTCGACAGCGGATCCGACATCCCTTCCCCGCTCCTCCGAACTCGTCCACCTCGCCGCCGAGGTCGCCGTCCGCCATTCATGGCTCTTCCGTCCTTTTCCCATCGGCCCGCGACGTTGCGTTTGCGTCGTCGCTCGGTGTTCTTTGTCCTGGTGGTGGAGGAGGTGTTGGCGGAGGAGGGCGGCGGTGCCTGAACCCCGCGGTGACCTCCTGTTTCATCACCCTGAATCATTCATCGCCGCTCCGGCGGTCGCGTGGAGGCGAAGGAACGGATTTGAGACGATCTGCCGAGTCCTTCTTCTTCCCCTTCTCCTCCTCTTGACAGGCGAAGAACATCGGCATCAAAGATGCGCTGAAACATAAATGAGTATCGACTGCAGAAAGCCGACGAAAGCGAAGAGCGGGAGACGGCGTGAGGACGATGCGGGGGTGAGGAGGCTTGAGGAGGGGGTTATGTTTTAGTTCTGCTCGAGTGGAGGGGAGTTAAATTATCCTCCACAGCCAGGAGAGTATTTTAACATCTGTCATCCCGGATTAATAGTCTACTCTGCCCCCCCCGAGTCACACGGGCGGGAGGCGGGAAGAAAATGAACACATGAATGGATTATGAGTCCACTGGGGGTTTCATCCGGCTCACGTGTTATCGGACGCATTCACCCTCTCATTTACAAGAGACCTGGGGCTGTTCATTCATTCATTCACCTTATATAGACATGTAACTATTCATTCATTCATTCACCTTATATACACATTTAACTGTTCACTCATTCATTCAGCTTATATACACATGTAACTATTCATTCATTCATTCACCTTATATAGACATTTAACTATTCATTCATTCATTCACCTTATATACACATTTAACTATTCATTCATTCATTCACCTTCTATACACATTTACCTATTCATTCATTAATTCACCTTCTATACACATTTAACTATTCATTCATTCATTCACCTTCTATATAAATTTAACTATTCACTCATTTATTCACTTTATATAGACATTTAACTATTCACTCATTTATTCACTTTATATAGACATTTAACTATTCACTCATTCATTAACCTTATATACACTTTTAACTATTCAGTCATTCATTCAGCTTATATAGACATTTAAAAATTCACTCATTCATTCAATTTATATAGACATTTAACTATTCACTCATTCATTCACCTTATATACACATTTAACTATTCACTCATTCATCAACCTTATATAGACATTTAACTATTCACTTATTTATTCACCTTATATATACATTCAACTAGTCACTCATTCATTCACCTTAAAGAGACAATTAACTATTCACTTGTTCATTTACCGAATATAGACATTTAACTTTTCACTCATTCATTTACTTTGCATAGAAATACAACCATTCATTCACTCATTCACACCTCATAGAGACAAACAAGCATTCACCTTCTATAGACATTTAACTATTCACTGGTTCATTCCCCTTCTATAGAAATACAAGCATTCACTCACTCATTCATCTGATAAGGACATAGAAGAATTCACCCTGTCATTGATCTTCAGACTCCCAGTCGTTCCCTCACTCATTCACATGATGCAGACATGCACCTTCAGCCGTTCACTCCGTCCATCCCAGGTCATGTGGAGACACAGAAGCATTCACGAGCGTTCACCCTGTCATTCCTGGTGTATTATGGGATGTCAGGTGTATCTGGCGGGTTGAAGGAAGCGTAGGCGGAGGAAAAATATTTTCTCTTTTCTTTCCTCTTTTTTCTTTTTCTTTGTTTTAGTGAATTTCTGCTTCTTGGTCAGGTGAGCGAGTGAAGGAGGAGTCGGGCATCAGGTCCTCCTGAAGCGCCGATCCGCCTCTCGCCGTCCGACGGACCTCAATAATGTAAAAGCTGCGGTTTCAAGTCTTCCCATCGATTCTTCGGTGGCGTGCGTTTATTCACCCGTCCTGTGGTTTGGAAGCTCCGCCTCCGGCCGGCCGGCGCCCGGCGAGACGCTCCTGCCCTCTGCTGGAGACACAACACATCTTCTACACCTCCGCCTGGGGACAGGATGGAGGGATGGAGGGGTGGAGGGGTGGAGGGGTGGAGAGGTTTATTGATTGTATTTTCCTTTTCCTCACATCTGCACTATGAAGGAGAAACGTGCAGAAAGATAGATAGATAGATAGATAGATAGATAGATAGATAGATAGATAGATAGATAGATAGATAGATAGATAGATAGATAGATAGATAGATAGATAGATAGATAGATAGAGGATAAAGTTCTTGATCTTTTGTGATGCAATTAAAAAAACAAAAATTACTATTTCATTATATTTAAATATTTTTAGATAGGATTTTTGAGTTTTCTTAAGATGTAAGCCTTTATCAGCAATATTAGAATAATAAAAGGTTTGCAATATTTTAGTAATAATGAATCCAGAATGTATAACATTTTTGTTTTTGTAATTGCATTACAGAAGATAAAGAACTTTATCACAATATTCTAATTTTCCGAGACAGTCGTGTAGAAATGCCTGCACCATCTATCTATCGATCATCATTGATTGATGATCACATTGTTTCACTAGTTTCCATTCATAATTATATTTCCATTAATTATGGTAAAAATGTCTATGTATTGATTAGTTCAGAATTTTTCCACTTTGAATTCTATTTCCAATTTTTTTTTCCACACATATTTGATCTTTTTCTAATTATTAATAATGATTACAATTCTGGGTGGTTGTTGTGACTCCATTATTAGCGCGCCGCGGCCACATTAGCGCTCCTGCAGCTGCAGCTCTTATGTAAGTGTGTTTGTGGCTCCGTCAAAGCGCCGGACCCACTCCTCCTTTCTGAATCATTTCATCATCTCGCTCTCTTTTTTTTCCCCTTTCAGATGTTTTTAATTATGACAAGATTTCCCCTCAGACCGCGCTGCGCTTTTAGCCACTCTCCTCATTTATTCATCGCCGGGTTTATTTTTAAAGACGCGCGAAAGCAAAAGTCCTCCTCGGGAGCAAAAAGGCAAAAAGTTCTCTTCATTTTTTTTTTTTTTTCGAATTAAATTTAATAAAATGTCAAATTCAAAAAAACATCTAAGAATCAAATGGAACTTTTGATATGATTTTTGTTTTGTTTTGTTCAGTTATTAAACTGCGATTGATTTATTTATTGTTATTTGTTATTTTTGTAATTCACATATGACATGTGAGTGCAGGGGTGAATGTGTGGCAACACTAAGAGCGGGATGAGTAGTATGGATAATGAATTATTGATTGATTTATTTATTGATTCAATAGTGTAATTAATGACTGACCAGGCGATCCGATAAAAACATGACATTCCAGCCTCGGTGTTGGAAATGTGACCGGAATTGGAAAATCGACAGGAGGGGAAGTTTGAGATTGCTTATGAGGAGACGCTGTCCCTATTAGTTTGCACAGTGACACACACACACACAAACACACACACTCACACACACACACACTAGCCATTCACACATGATGTAATGCATTTATCCAGGGTTTAGGCATTTTTACACCTCAAATTCTTCTTTATTTTATATTTATTTTTTATTTTTATCCCCCCCCGTCCCCGGCGTGGGAGCCGACGCCCACGCTTTTAATGCAACCTGTCGTGTTTGGTTTGCCTTATTGATCGCCGTTAATGATTTGCACGGGGGAGAAACAACCAGCGCTGAGTGGACTTTACTTGAATCACTTCTGGATACCGAGTTTTGAGCGTTTGTTCAGGCGCTTGTTCCGGTCGACAAAGGTGCGTTACAGTGTAATAACAGTGTAATAACAGCGTAATAGCGTTGTAACGACGTGGCGTCGTGACCTCCCGCGCCAAATAAACCTGGAATCGGCAAGAGAGCGTCTTTGTGATTCAGTCAAAGGTCGCAGGTATTGTGTAAAGTGACTTTTGTTTGTGTGTGTGTGTGTGTGATCTGCACTCCTTCCCGGACAGGCCGAGATTGTGCAGGTTGCAAACTTGTGCAAATTATTGGGCAATCTCTCTCTCTCTCTCTCTCTCTCTCTCTCTCCGGTGAAATCGGCATCCCTTTCCAATGTATAATAGCGCGTGGCCCTGCCGGCGCCAGAGCGGAAGAGGTCGACATGAAGACGCCAGCGGGATCCAGAAGCTTGGTGTTGCTGCTGTGGGCGCTGGCGGCGTCCTCGGTGACGTGTCAGGGTGCGACCCCTTCGCCTTTTCCGGATCCCCTCGTCCCGGAGAAACGTCCTAACCCCCCCCGTCGTTGTCGCGCCGCAGGTACCAACGATTGCACGCGGGAGCAGTTCCGAAACGGCGGCCTCTTCGACCCCAACTTCGACATTTCTGGGATGGCGGAAAGCTACCCGGACCAGAGGAGCTTCCGGGTGCCCTGCGCCGTGGGCTACACCGGATTCTTCAAGCTCATCTGCCAGAAGGGCCAATGGGCGTCCCGAGGCGATCCATGCCAGCGTGAGTAGGAACCGTCCTCTCCATGCGTTATTACATGTTACTACACGCTACTGCATGTTATTACATGCTATTACATGTTATTACCGCTTATTACATGATATTACATGCTATTATGTGTTATTACATTTGTTACTTGTTATTATGTGTGGTGTTACTACATGTGTTAATACATAGTATTAAGTGTAATAAGTTGTTATAATGTGTAATGTGTTATTACATGTTATTACACGTTATTACATGTAATAACTTATTATAATGTGTAATGTGTTATTATATGTTATTATGTGTTGTCATGTGTTACAACACGTTATTTGAGTTTTACTCGTTATTATTTTAGTTTGTGTAAGTACACGCTTTGAAGTTTTGTTACATGTTCATACATGTTGTTACATGTTATTACAAGTTATGACAGTTAGTACGTATTATTCCATTTTATGATGTGTAGTTATCTATTATGTGTTATGCATTGTCACATGTTATTACTTGTTATTAAATGTGATCACATGTTATAACATGGCATTACGTGTAATAATCTAATATTATGTGTAATGCATTTTTACATGTTATTATATGTTATCATGTATTGTTATAGGTTACTATAGGTCATTACATGTTTCCCTCATTATATAGGTTATTTAATGTTAGCACATGTTTATACATGTTATTACATGTTATTACATGTTATTACATGTTATTACATGTTATTACATGTTATTACAGTCACACAGGTACCAATGCAATGGAAATGACGTCGGGGGTCGGAAGAAATTTCATGCTACAACTTAAAAAATTCTCAATTACGTAAATAAACGCAGTGTTAGAAATGTGAAAGGGGCAGAACGCTATAATGTCGTGGTTGCGGCGGCGAAACGTCGCCGCCTCCAGTAATCCCATCTTTCCCGACCAGCGCGGCCGTGCGGTCACCCGGGCGACGCCCAGTTTGCGGATTTCCACCTGGAGAACGGCGACGACTTCGTGTTCGGCTCCAAGGTGGTTTACACCTGCCAGAAAGGGTAACACACACCTCACGCCGTCCGGTCAATGACTCTTTTGTCAGGTTACAAATGACGCTTAACGGAGGTCACGTCTGGTTCAGGTCAATAACTAGTTGTCAAACCCCCGTAAAAAGGTTTTCATTCATTTCAAGTCATAAAGTTAATCATTTATAGCAACGTATCAATGACCGACTATGAGACCGCTCAATGAAATGATAACGATGCTCACGCTAATAATATAATAATTATAATGGTATAATAATGGTTTATTCACAAGCAACAAACGTATGGATTTCTGATGAAACGATAATATATTGATACAGTTATTCCACATGAATTAACATGTAGCTAGCTAGTAACAGGCTAATCACATTAATATTAATAGATTAGCAAACAAGAAAGTGCTTCTGGTCTCGTTGATGGAATGATATCGATGGCAAATGCTTGTAACATGTGATTGACGGTACAATAAATAACAATAAAATGACAAATTGACTACTTATGGTATGAAAAATGTATATATGATTAAATGAATATATGAATGAACAAGTAATAATCGTATGAACTCCTTCATGACATCCCAGTGATCAGAATTCAATATGATTGACAGATAATGATTATGATAATAATACACATTAACGGAATAATTGATGAAGGTGATAAAATGTATATCGATGAAGAAGGTCAGGCCGAGATTCTCAGCCCGACATCCGCGGTTGACCGACCCCGACGCCCTTCCAGGTACCAGATGGTCAGCAGGACGAACTTCCGGCGCTGCATGATGGCCGGCTGGAGCGGCGCCGTCCCGGTGTGTGAAGGTAAGGCTCCAGAGGACACCTGGTGCAAACATCTGGCCCAGAATCTGAGCTGGCTGCGGACCTCTTCCAGCCAGAACCTGCCCGCCCATCGACGTGGACCAGAACATCCAGGTGGTCGGGGACCCGTACGACGCCAAGTACGGCAACGTGGTGCGATTCTCCTGCAAGCAGAGCAGGGAGTCCCTGATCGGGGAGATGGAGATCTACTGCGACGAGTTCGCCGAGTGGAGCAGCCCGCCGCCCAAATGTGAAGGTGTGTAGTAGATAATCATTATCTGTCAATCATATGGACCTCCGTCCGGCGCATCGGACGCCTGTCCACCAGGAGCCTACGATCGCAACCGCACCAAGGTCCCGTTGGTCATTGGGGATCGTCACGGTGGAGCCGTGGTCGGACCCTCGCAGCAAGGAGGTCCCTGGTTGGCCTTTCTGTGCGGAGTTCCCATGTTCTACCCTGGTTCCCCTGAAGACTCCACATTTAATGAATGAGTGAAGGAGGGTGTGTGGTTGTATGTCTCCATAAGTGACCCCATGATGGATCCGGGGTGAACCTCTCGCGGTTTAGATCATGAATGAATGAGTGAAACCGATCCCAAGCCGCTCCGCTTCACAAACCCGCCTGTCTCGGCCCCGCAGTGGTGACTTGCAAGCCGCTCGATATCCCCAACGGCATCGTCCCAAGGGACCCGGCAGTGTACTACGAGAACGAAGTGCTGTTCTTCGAGTGCAATCAGAACTACCAGCCCGTCCACGACAGACCGTCCAAATGTACCAAGCTGGGGTTGAGAGCAGAGTGGAACCCGACGCCGCGATGCGAAGGTGAGATTGAACTTCGTCCACTCGTCCCCGTTGGCATCGCACCGCACTGAACGTCCTCCCCGCTTGCAGAGGTCACGTGTAAGCTGGTGCTGACGCAAAGCGACAAGACCTCGTATGAGCCGCCCAACAAGAACATCTTCTCGCCCCACGAGACCGTGAGGGTCACGTGTGATGACACGCATTATATAGGCAATCCGAAGCAGGTCACAGCAGTGGCCACCTGCTCAGACAAGGGGCTCTGGAGCCCAGACCCGGTATGCCAAGGTCAGTACCGCCGTTCACCACCATCGCATCGCCCTTGAAGGACAGTTGCACCGAAAATGACACCGGCGTCCGCCCGGACGTCAACGTGGGTGTCCGGCCGACGATGCTGACGCTTCATCTGACCTCCGACCCTGCTCTGGTTTCAGAGGTTCTCTGCACCAGGGCTCGGCCCTACGGTGTGTGGTGGTGGGACATCCAGTGGGAGGACAGACTGAGGATGGGGTTCTCTGCCAGATTTAGTTGCCGGCAAGGTTTTAAACCCAAAAATCACGCCAACGAAGTCACCTGCACCAGAGAGGGATGGACGCCTTCTCCGCCGTGTGAAGGTACCGTGACCTTGGACTCAAGGGTCCCAAAATATGAAGCGTGAAACGCTCCAGCTCTCCTGCATGAATGAGTGAATGAATACGATGGTTCAACATACACACAGGTAGACTCAACTCCCGATCCGATCTTTTCCCACAGCAATTAATTGCGACAGACTGGAAATAGAGAACGCCGTCATTACGAGTCAACATAAGTGGCATTACAGGTTGTATGACCAGGTGACCTATCGGTGCGTGGAAGGCTACGAGGGGCCGCAGCGGCAGAGCCTAGAGTGTCGTGAAAATGGCTGGATTGGGCTCATCCGATGCACCGGTAAGAAACAAGCCTCGCTGGACGCCGCCTGGGTCTTTCCCCTTTTTCGGAACAAAAAAGATAAAACCACGAGCTGCAGGACGCCGGCGCAGTGCTCCGGCTCCCTGGTCAGCTTCGATCCCGACCTGGTCCATTTTGGTCCGACAGAAAATCCGGGGAGCCCTGTAGAATTCGGACGCCTCTGAGGTAGCAGGATGTTGCCCCCATGCCCCTGTTCTGATTTCCCCCCAGAGAAAGCATGTGACAAGCCCCGGATCGAGGACGCTTCCCCCAAGGAGTGGTTGCGGTCGCAATACCAACACAGCAGCAATGTCTGGTTCAGTTGCAACCAGAACCCGGCCAAGAAGTTTGTCCTCACCTGTCAGCTGGGAGAGTGGACCGGATTTGAGAGATGCACAGGTGAGAAGGCGAGAACGTTCACAGTCAATTTCTGTGTGGAGTCTCCATTTCCCAGCCTTGTCTACGATGACCGGACAACTACAGCTGATGTGAGTAGGGAGACAAGTAGGAGAAGACTTGTAGTGTCATCTGGAAGGAGAGTAGATAACGAGACTTGGTGGTGGAATGAGGAAGTGCAGGAGCAGAGAAAGGGGTTGGCAAAGAAGTGCAACACTGAAGGGACTGAAGAGAGCAGACAGGAGTACAGGGGAATGCAACACAAGGTAAAGTTGGAGGTAGCAAAGGCCAAACAAAGGGCGTACGATGACTTGTATGTTCGATTGGACCGTAAGGAGTGAGAGAATGGTTTATACAGATTGGTAAAACAGAGACAGAAAGGACGTACAGCTGGTCCGGGTGATTAAGGATAGAGAGGGAAATGTATTGAAGGATGCGAGAAGAGTGATGGGAGGATGGAAAGAGTACTTTGAAGAGCTAATGAATGAGGAAAATGAAAGAGAGGCAAAGGTAGAAGAGGTGACTATTGTGGACCACAAAGTAGCAGAGATTAGTAAAGGTGAAGTCGGGAGAGCATCAAAGAGGATGAAGAGGGGAGAGGCAGTTGGTCCTGTTGACGTAGCTGTGGAGATGTGGAAGTGTCTAGGAAGGGCGGTGGTAGTTTCTGGTTCAACGGGATCTTAGAGAGTGAGAAGATGCGTGAGGAATGGCGAAGAATAAGGGATCTTTAAGAAAAAAAAGGAGATGTGCAGAAATGCAGTAGCTATAGAGAGGTTAAGTTGAGCCATACGATCAAGTTATGGGAAAAGAGTAGTGGAAACTAGACTGAGAGCAGAAGTCAGCATTTGTGAACAGCAGTGTGGCCTTATGCTTAGACAGAGTACTACAGATGAAGTATTTGTTTTGAGAATGCTAATAGAGAAGTACAGAGAAGGTAAGAGGGAGCTGCATTGCACTTTCTAGACCAAGAAAATCATACGGCGGGATACCGAGAGAGGAATTTTGAATGAGGAAGTCTGGAGTGGCAAATAAGTATGTTGGACTGGTGCAGGACATGTATGCTCGCTGTGAGACAGTAGTGCGGTATGCTGTAGGGGTAACAGAGAGGTTCAAGGTGGAGGTGGGACTCCATCAGGGATCAGCTCTGGACCCCTTCTTGTTTGCAGTGGTGATGGACAGGCTGACAGATGACGTTAGACAGGAATCTCCATGACGTGCAAAAAAGTGTCCAGAGGTGGAGGTATGCTCTGGAAAGGAGAGAAATGAAGGTTTGTCACAGCAAGACAGAATATATGTGTGTGAATGAGAGGAACCCAAGAGGAACAGTGAGGCTACAGTGAGTGTAGGAGATCAAGAAGGTGGAGGATTTAGAGACAACAGTCCATAGCAAAGGAGGGGGTGGAAAAGAGGTGAAGAAACACATTCAAGCTGGTTGGAATGGGTGGAGAGAAGTGTCAAAATATCAGCCAGAATGAAGGAAAGGTGTGCAAGTAAGGTGTGAAACCAGCGATGCTGTATGGTTTGGAGACAGTGGCATCAAGGAAGAGACAGGAAGCAGACCGGGAGGTCTCAGAGATGAAGATGTTTAGGTTCTCTTTGGGAGTGACCAGGATGGAGAGGATCAGGAATGATTCCATCAGGAAGACAGCACATGTTAGATGCTGTGGAGAGAAGGTCAGAGAAGCCAGACTGAGATGGTGGGGTCTTGTCCAGAGGAGGGATAGTGAATATATTGGTAGATGGATGCCGGGGCTGGAGCTGCCAGGCAGGAGGTCTGGAAGAAGACCAAAGAGAAGATCTATGGATGCAGTGAGGGGACATTAGAAGAAGATACAGAGAATAGGGTGGGATTTGCCATGGCAACCCCTGAATGGAGCAACCCGGGGCTACGAATGGATATGACATACAGGTTTTCAGTCGCTCCCTCATAGATGATGCCGTCATGCGCCCACGGGTGTGTTCTTTCCTGATCTTTCCTCTCCTTCAAACCACAGAATGTTCCAAACCAGAAATCCGGAACGGGCTGGTGGTCCGGATCCGGGACAAGGCCTACTACGCTTGCGAGGAGGGATACAAGCTACCCACCACTGGCTGGTGGGCCGAAGCCACCTGCATCAATGGCATGTGGAGCGGGATCAAGTACTGTCTGGGTAATGAAGGCGTGTCCATCCGGCAGCTTTCTATCTTCTTCAATCCACTAACCGACCCAGCATGTGGCGGGTTGTTGCCCCTTTCTGTTTGCCCATCTTCACCGCCGGGCCGTCTACCTTTTCAGAGGACAGCATGTGCAGAGAGGCTCCGGACATACCTAATGCCAGGCCGCACACCAAGAGGGGGTTCTACACGGTGAACCAGACCGTCAGTATTTACTGCAATGAGGGGTTCCAGGCCAAGGTCGCCAACCTGACCTGTGAACAGGGGAGCTGGAGCTCACATGGCTTGTCCCTCAAAAACATCTGTGTCCGTGAGTCATCGCTTTCAGTTCATCACGTAGCATTACCGTGTATGTCTCTATATGATGTGTGAATGACTGTGGAGAACCAGGGTTCTGATGTTCTAAGAGCTCCTGCAGGTTCTATTTGCTCCCATTATTCTTTTGTTGGATGGACTTTGTTCAAAATCTGGGTGGTGGTCAGAACCTCCACTTCCCAGCAGGAGGTCTCTGGTTGGCCTTCGTTGTGTGGAGTCTCCATGTTCTCCCCATGTCTGCGTAGGGTTCCTCAATGTCTGTATGTAAATGTCTGTATGTGATAGGTCCAGGGTGAACCCCACCTTCTGCCCGATGACATCTGGGATAGACTCCAGCATTCCCTCAACCCTGAATGCAGGATCAGCAGTATTGATAATGAATGAATAGCATATAAGACAGGGAGCAAGACTTGTACCACATGGTTTCCAAAATCCATGTTTGTTTTGGGATATTAACTGACTTTCTCTGAAAAGCCTTTCATGTCCGCGCCTCCTTCTGCTGACGCCTTTGTCGGCCATGTTGCCTTCTCACCGACCTGTCCTCTTCCTCTGCAGCCCTGGCCAAGCCTTGCGGCCCTCCACCCCGGGTCAAGAACGCCATCGTCACCGATTTGTACCAGCAGGAATTCACGTCCAACACCAGAGTGACATACCTGTGCCGTCCTAACTACATGATGGAGCAGAGCAACGAGCTAGTCTGCATAAACGGGTCGTGGGAGGGGCAAAACATCACCTGCACCCGTATGTAGTCCTGCTCTTTTCTGTCAAAAATAGGCACATTTCCAAAGAACGAATGCTTCTCTTTCTACCGATTGAAATCTTGTCCTCTTCACCGACGAGCTGGGGCTCTTTTTCTTGTTTTTTCGTGACAACATTTTGGGGCAAAAACGGCAAACTCCAATCATGTTCCGACCAGCCGTCAACACAGGAACAGTATTTAGGGAGCCGGCGGAAAACAGGCTCCGTTTTCTGGGGAATCCAGGCATGGGTACTAAGGTTGCAGTCAGTTGCACCACGAGGGTTGATGGACCATAACAACATTGTACTCCAAGTACAATGTTGGAGTGTTTAAACTGGAGTACTTCCAGTTTACACCCTCTTTGGACGTACTCTGAATTGGTCCTCCTTGTAGTTCAGCATCACTGCAAACAGTATCTCCACCTCATCACTCCACTCTGCTCACCATTGTCCATGCCCACAGTCGCCGTAGTTCCCAGTAGACTGGACGGGAAATAACTTGTGTGCACCAACCACATGCCTGGCATAGATACTGCAGGGTTTCTTGTTGTTCCCCAACGTCACTTGTGCACAGGGGTCATTTCCATATCATCCCCTCATGGAACTATTGATCACAAGAAGTTTAAATCCAGCGTCAGATCTGGGAGGTACCGAGAAGGTCCCGATGACGGAACGCCTTTGGACGTTCAGTGGGTTATCAGCATCTGCGGCACGCTGGCTCAACAAGAGTTCAAAACGTCGGGTCATTTCTGTCCACAGCTACGTCGTGGAATTTGTCAATAACAACCGTAGTTTAGTCCTCGGCATCGTTTTTGCTTTTTCTCAGAGTACTGCGAGAAGCCCAAAGACGTGGAGGTAGCCGTCGCCTTCATCGAGAACAGAGACTACTACCTGGAGGGGGCCGTTCTGAAGTACCAGTGCTACGGCCCCGGGGCCAAAAAGGAGGGCGAGGCCGTGTGCGTGGACGGGGAGTGGAACGCGACCTTCACCTGCAGAGGTGAGCGCCGTGGTGGGACCTGGTGGATCAAGTCCGTCGCCCTTCACTAAGCCCCGCTCTTCTTGTTACCTTCGCCAAGTCCAACCAGTTGCCCAACCTGTCCCTGCCCGTCGAGGAAATCCCAGGAGATCACTTTACATTAGGTTACACTCATAGTAACGTTGCGGGCGCAGAGGTTAGCACGGCCTCCTCGCAGCCAGAAGGTCCCTGGTTGGATTCTCCAGATGCCTCCCAAAGTCCAAACACATGATGGAGGTTCACTGGAGACCCTACATTGTACTTTGAAATGTGAATGAGGGGGTGATTGGTTGCATGTCTACGACGCTAATGAAACATTGTCTAGCTTATCTCAGCTTATCTAACCGTATCCTATCTCATTCAGTCTCATCTGATCTAATACCGACGTATGTTTTCTTATCTCATCTCATGTAATCAGCTTAGCTTAGCTTAGTGTAGCTTAGCTTAGCTTAGCTTAGCTCTGGAGATATTGACTTCCTGTTTGTCTCCCACAGACGCCGCTCCGAAGGATGACACTTCTTCACAGGGGAACTGAACTGATCGCAAATCTAAAAATTTCTATTTCAAAAATAGATCTTAGAAACGCTGGTGTTTGGTTTTCGAGCAGTATTTTGTACAGAATCCATTTGTTTTTTAAAACCTGAATAAAGTGTCGCTCGTTCCGACGTCCGCTGTCTTTTGTTTTCGCAAACATTTCTGTGAGTCCCGCCTCAGAGTTTCCGTTGTTTCTGAAAACGTTAGGAAACAACCGGCGCCAATCGGCGAGAACGGACTTCCAAATGAGAAGATCCGGTTTGGATCTCCTGTCCGTCTCCTTGAAAATCAGAGGATGAGTTGATGAGGAACGCGACATTTGTTTTTCTCTCATGCTGTGAAAACAAATAAAGGGGCGATTTCTGTGTTCAAGCCTCTCGGGACACTTTATCGACTTTATCGTCATTTGTGTAATTCCAGCGCGTTCGTCCCCGTATGTGGACGCCTTTCTCCAACACGTCCAAATATGGACGTCTTGAGTTCGGAATCGGGCTGCGGCCAACCCTGGCTGTCATTGGGCGAAATGCGGGTCGCCGTTGACCAATCACAGAGCCTTAAAAGCGCTCACCCTCTCACTCCAGTGCCTTGCAGCCACACCTGGAAGGTATCTCTTCAACGTCGTACCTCAGGGGTGTCAAACCCGTTTTCACCACACTGGCCTCACCAGAAGAACGGTTGTCCTTAAAGGGTATCAGTATAAATGGAACCAAATTTAATGTTAAATAAAAGTAACTGCTCCTTCATGCTAAACAACTCTGACTTCATGACTCATTCAAGAGCTTCGCATCGGCATCAACTCTTGTTGCGCAGGCATGGATGTGGATAGGCTGCGATCTAATGGCGGGACGCCGTCACTGCGTCACTTCGGTATGAATTGTGGGAAATGCAGTTTCTGGTTTTCGATCAGGCCTTTTAAGACGTTCCCACGGGCCGCATCAGATGACCTGGCGGGCCACGTTCGGCCCGCGGGCCTCGAGTTTGACACCAGTCCTGATAAAACCCTGAAATGACCTGGTTTTTAATCCGAGTAGATTTGGCACCGAATCCTTGCGCTGCTTTTCCTGCCAACAGTTGGTCAGCCAGTCAAAGTCAAAGTACAAGTGCACAATATTTAGCTTTGACACCAAACATTTACAGGCTTGTAAAGTTACAAGTGTTAAGAAAAGCAGGGAATTTGATGGTGTCAGGAAAACAAGCTTTATTCCGCTGGGTGCCACCTGGATATTTGGATACTCGTTGGAAGAAGAGTGAAGCGAAGAGTTAATGTCCTCAGACTAGATACACAAGTGTTGGTCAACACACACACTCACACACACATTTGCGGGAAATGGAGTCGATATGTTTTGTGCAACCCTGTTCATCCCAGGGATGAATCACCAGTGTTGTTGTCCTGAAGAGATGTTAGTAAAACAAGGGTTGGTCTGGTTCCTCTGGTTGAGGAACACATTCTGCTGGAGTGTTTTTGTGTTGTTTTTTTTCCATTCTCTCGTCTTTTCTTATCCTTGTTGTTGTTCTTTCTGCTGTCTGTTTATTTGTGGAAGTCTTTCACTATCTTTTAATTGTCTCTCTATTTTTATTTCTACCCATATTTATTGATACTGTAATTGTTGCGCCGCTGTGACAAAAAAAAATCCCCTTTAGGGATCCATAACGTATATCTTATATTTGTTATTATAACTATTATTATTCATAGTAGTGGTACATATATTATTAATATATATTATCATTGTGATCATTATTATTATTGCCATCAGCATTTTCATTATTATTTTTATCATTATTATTATCTTTTGTATTTTTGCAGTTACTATTTTTCTGTCTGTGTTTTTGTTGCTGTTTATTTGTGATTATTACACCTGATATGCCTATATATCATTATTGTAATATTGTTATCATCAATGTTATTATGACACTGATGATGACGATATTGTTGTTATTATTATTACTGTGCTGATTATTTTTTTCCTTTATTGTTTCCATTATTATTTTTCTTGCTATTATTATTGGTGGAAATGTTGCGAGCAAAATCTGGATTTAAAAAGTTAAAAATGTAGAAAACAATGCCTTTAATTGATATTTTTTTTTAAACACATTTCATAATATCAGAAAAAAAGCTATGTAAATTTTGAGAAATATCCTCATGATGATGAGCGGGTGAATGGTTGTATGACTCTATATGCTGCCCTGTGATTGGTTCGGGGGGAGCGCGCCGTCAGTGGGGCCAGGCTGCAGTGGGGCCAGGCTGCAGAGCCTGAGCACAGGATGAGCATGAATGCATGAACGAGTGAATGAATTAATGAGTGAATGACTTAATGAGTGAATGCATGAAAGAGTGAATGAATTAATGAGTGAATGACTTAATGAGTGAATGCATGAAAGAGTGAATGAATTAATGAGTGAATGACTTAATGAGTGAATGCATGAAAGAGTGAATGAGTGAATGGATGAATGAGCGAATGCATGAACGATTGAATGTATGAACAAGTGAATGCATGAATGAGTGAAGATTAAATGGGTGAATGAACGAATGAGTGAATGCATGAATGTGTGAATGAATTAATAAGCAAATGAATTAATGAGTGAATGTATGAACAAGTGAATACATGAATGAACAAGTTAATGCATGAATGAATAAGTGAATGCATGAATGAGTGAAAGGTTAAATGGGTGAATGAACAAATGAGTGAATGAATGAATGTGTGAATGAATTGATAAGTGAATGAATTAATGAGTGAATGCATCAATGAGTGAAAGATTAAATGAGTGAATGGATGAATGAGTGAATGAATAAATGAGTGAATGCATGAAGGAGTGAATGCATGAAAGAGTGAATGAATGCATGAATGAGTGAATGCATTAATGAATGAGTGAAATATTAAATGAGTAAATGGGCGAATGAGTGAATGCATGAACATGTGAATGAATTAATAAGTGAATGAATTAATGAGTGAATGCATGAACAAGTGAATACATGAATGAACAAGTTAATGCATGAATGAATAAGTGAATGCATGAATGAGTGAAAGATTAAATGGGTGAATGAACAAATGAGTGAATGCATGAATGTGTGAATGAATTGATAAGTGAATGAATTAATGAGTGAATGCATGAACAAGTGAATGGATGAATGAGCAAAATGCATGAACGATTGAATGTATGAACAAGTGAATGCATGAATGAAGAAGTGAATGCATGAATGAAGAAGTGAATACATGAATGATTGAAAGATTAAATAAGTGAATGATTTAATGAGTGAATGCATGAACAAGTGAATGCATGAATGAGTGAATGCATGAAGGAGTGAATGCATGAATTAATGAGTGAAAAATTAAATGAGTGACTGGATGAATGAGTGAATGAATTAATGAATGAGTGAAAGATTAAATGAGTGAATGGATGAATGAGTGAATGAATTAATGAATGAGTGAAAGATTAAATGAGTGACTGGATGAATGAGTGAATGAATTAATGAATGAGTGAAAGATTAAATGAGTGAATGGATGAATGAGTGAATGAATTAATGAATGAGTGAAAGATTAAATGAGTGAATGGGTGAATGAGTCAATGCATAAACAAGAGATTGCATTAACACGGGAAACAGGCGGAGGACGAGTTGTGCTTGTCCGACACTCGGCCTGTTCTTCACAACCTCATCAATCCTTGCCTGGAAGATTACTGGAAGTGTGTGTGTGTGTGTGTGTGTGTGAGTTGTTGTGTAATCCCAGGGGGCGGGCGGATCTGTCCGGGGCACCCTGGGCCCCCAGGAGGACTCTGACTCTGGACAAACACTCTGTAGTTGTCTGCGCCGCCGGATCGCCGAGCCGCTAGCCGAAATGCGAGTGTGTGTCCTGGTGTTGTTTGCCGAGCTGTGGGGGCTCGTGGCGGCGGCCGCCGCCGCCACCCCCAACCCCACCGCCGCCGCCCCCAACGCCACCGCCGCCGCCCCCAACGCCACCGCCGCCGCCACCACCGCCGCCACCACCCCGTCCCCCGAAGGTAATCCGCTTAATGCCGTGGAAGCTCCCGGGAGTCCCGTCCTCAGCTGTCCTCCCTCCTCCAGCCTGCCCGCCGCCGCCCCCGATTCCCAACGGCGCCGTGAGCGAAGCCACCAGGAAGCAGGCGTATCGGGAAGGAGACGTGATCCACTTCGTCTGCGAGACGGGCTTCATCTCGGGCCTGACCATCAGGTACCGCTGCTCCAACCACACCTGGGAGGCCCTCCACGCCGGGAGCTGCTACCGTGAGTCTTACTCTGCATTCTTTTTTAATGAAACAAATGACTAGTTTTACAAAAACATAAAGATATGTTTTGGTAGAAATGAAAAATGTGAAACAGACATGATTAAATCAGCAAGTGAAAAAAAAATGTTTTATTCAAAAATCCGCCATCATCCCATTTGTCAATGACGCTGTTGATTATTTATTATTAATATTTTGTTTTTGATTATTAGAAAAATATTTAAATATGAAAATGTTTCACATCACTGAAGAACAAATGAATGGATTTACATTCATGATTAAATCAGTAAATTAGAAAAAAAAAATATTATATGAGAAACCACCATCATTATCTTTGTCAGTGACGCTGTTTATTTATTTATTCATTTATTTTCGCTCTTCGAAAAATATTGAAATAGAAAAAGTGTTTCACATCAATGAAGAACAAATGATTGGATTGACAAAGACATGAAAACATGTTTTGATAGAAATGAAAAAGTAAAACATACATAAATAAATCAGTAAGTAAAAAAAAAAATCTAAAATCCGCCATCATTCCTTGTCAATGACACTGTTAATTATTTATTACTAATATTTTGTTTTTAATGATTGGAAAAATATTTATATATAAAAATGTTTCACATTATGAAGAGCAAATAAACAGATTTACACAACATACATGAATAATCAGTAAATTTTAAAAAAAATTCAATAAAAAACCACCGTCATCACCTTTGTCAGTGACGCTGTTTATTTATTTATTCATTTATTTTCGCTCTTAGAAAAATATTTAAATAGAAAAAGTGTTTCACATCAATGAAGAACAAATGATTGACAAAGACATGAAAACATGTTTTGATAGAAATGAAAAATGTAATGAATAAATGAATGGATTCAAAGATAAAAGATACATGAATAAATGTAAATAAATTTAAGGTAAAAAAAAAAATCCGCCATCATCACCTTTGTCTATGACACTGATTTATTTATTCATTTTTTTAATCATTACAAAAATATTTGATAGAAAGAAAATGATTACTCGACAATCCACCATCATCGCACAAACGCAACCATCATCTCGTTTGTCAATGACATTGATTATTTATTTAATCCTTTTTTTTAATTAAACAAATGACTGGATTTACAAAGACATAAAAACGTGCTTGATAGAAATGAAAACCTTGATAAATCAATGAATAGATTCAAAGATAAAACATACATGAATAAATCAGTAAAAAAATATATATATATATTTTTCTAGAATCCACCATCATCGCACGAGCACAACGATCATCACGTTTGTCAATGATATTGATTGTTTATTTTTTAATTATTAAAAAAATATCTGAATAAAATAAATGTTTCACATCAATGACGAACAAACAAATGGATTGACCAAAAACATAGAAACATATTTTGAGAATAATTAAATCAGTCATTTAATAAGTTAAATGAATAAATAAAATTTATATTTAGTCATTTAATATAAATAAATGATTCAATATATGTCAGTATTTTGAGATGGATGTCTTCATTCATATTTTCATATAAATGAATGAGTAAGTAAATAGAATCAAACATTGAACATACATGAATAGATGAATAAATAAAAAATAAAAATACACATCAAAAGAAATTTAATTTAAAAAAAAAGAATTACCATATAAGAATACATAAAACATATTTTAATATAAATTGACCGACAGATTGAAATATACCTGAGTAACTAATATATAAAAAAAAGTTTATGTATTATTGTAGAATTAACATTTATTCTAGGAGCAGAAGAATCATCACATTTGTCAATTACATGTATTTATTTATTCAAATAATTATTTAAAAAAGGAAAAACAAGTAGTTAAAATATAAGAAACATTTCATATCAATAGTGGTTAACAAATTAGTTTTAAAAAATGAATAATGAGTTAATTAAAACTTTTATCCAGGAAGATAAATGATTATAATCAAAAATAAAATACACATGAATACATCAAGAAATAAGAACTAAGAATACAGCTAATATACAGCTTATATAAATAAATCAATACAAATCTTATAAAAATTAATAAAAATATATTGTATTGTAAATTAGTAAATAGAATAAAAACATAAATAGAAATTCTAAATGAATACATCAGTAAAAAAAATATTTCTTCATAATCAATGACATAACCAATCACAAAAACCAATTTACAAAAACATAAAACCTATCATATCATATCATATCATATCATATGTAATAAACTATATAGTATACTTAAAAAATAATATTTTAGATGCATGAGTAAATGAATAATTTCAAATAATTCCATTAATAGAACAGCATATTAATATATCACTGAATAGATATTTATTTATTGTTATTTATTATTTTTATGTATTAATTTGTTCAAATATGTATATGTATGTATTTATATTATTCTACAAACCACCATTATTGCACAAGAAAAGAATAATCATATTCGTCATTGACGGTTCATGATTTATTTGTTTACTTGTTTATTTTGGGAAATATTTAACATTTGAAAATATAGAAGATTTTTTTACATTCTTTTTTTTCATTAAAAAAAATTGTTGATTTGCAAAAACATAGAAACATCTTGATATAAATGAAAAAAATAATAATGAATAAATCATTATATATAAATAATTTTTATATCATAATAACTTTTAATAAAAGAGTTCATTCATATTTTATTAAGAATTGATGAATTGTATCACACATAGAATATACATGGATACATCAAGAATATTTTTAAAAAATTAAATATTTAAATAAATGGCTTATTTCATAAAAAATAAATAAATAAATAAATAAAGTTTAAGAAGTTAAATAGATGAAAATGTTTCATGAATGGATTTTCAAAAACCATATTTTGAAATAAATGAATAATTGTAAAACAATTATATAGAAAAATTAGAAGAAATGATAAAAAGAATCAAACATGAAACATACATGAAAACATCAATAAAATCCATCATCATCACATGAGTGGAAGAATCATCACATTTTTCAATGACATTTATTCATTGATTCATTTTTTTTATTCAATGTAAGAAATGTTTGACATCAGTGGAGAATGAAGGGGTGGTTTGATAAAAATCAATACATGAATAAATAAATAAAAAGATTTAAACGTGAATATATCAAGAAGTAAAATAATAATGCCTGTGAAAATAAATAAATGTCTACATTGATAAAAAAATGAAATAACGAATAATCTTATGAGAAAAAATAAAAGCATAACTTAATATAAATCAAAATAGATTCAGACATAAAACATACATGAATACACCAATAAATAAAAAATATTCATTTTTATTATTCTCAAAGCCACCATCATCACACGAGCGGAAAAGTCAATCAATGATTTTATTTTATTTTATATTCAAACATATAAGAAATAATAATAACAAATAATAATGGTGATAATAACTAATAATTTATCAAATACAATGATAATAAGAAATAGTAATAATGATAATGAATTATGAAATATAAAATATTAAAAAGTTATATACCTTAGTATTTTCTAAAAGATGAGTTTTTAAAAAAATATGATATAAATAAATAGCGTCAATTATGAAGCACTCAAGAAATAAAAAATAAAAATACAGTGTTCTAGAAACACATTTTTTCAATGACATTTGTTGTTTTATTCGGTTTTTGTAAATAAATGGCTTATTGATTAAAAAATATATTTCAAGAATAAATGAAAACATGTTTTAATATAAATAAGTATTTATATATTTGGACATGATTGAATATATCAATAGATAAGACAGTTAAAAACTAATGTTTTCACATCAATAAAGAACAGACATAGAAACATATTCTTATATAAATTAAAAATCTAATAAATCAATAAATATATTCAAACATACTACCTGTACATGAAAACATCAATAAATAAAAAATAAAAATACATTTTCTAGAATCCATTCTCATCGCAAAAGCTAAAGAATCATCACATATATCTATGACATTTATTTATTTCTTCTTTCATTTTTTCACTAGATTTAATATATAAGAACTAGTAAATATAAAAGAAATGTTTCAGATCAAGGAAGAAAAAAAATTATTTGCAAAGACATAGAAAGATATTTTAATATAAATGACTGATTGAATAAAAAGATAAATTAATATTTTAGATGAAATACTTCAAACCTACACATACAAGAGCAGACCGATAAATAAAAAGATACATATCTGATAAAATACAGAATAAATTAGTAAATTGATTCACGCATACACCAATTAATAATATTTATGTATTGTTCTCAAATCAACCCCATCATTGCAATTTAACAAATCATCACTTTTGTCATTCATTCATTTATGTATTTATTCATTTTTTATTTATCCAAATAAACATTTAAAAATATATGTTTAAATCATTAAATGATAGATATTTATTTTTTACCACATCACCACATTTTTCAGTCATTTATTATAAATTTTTATTTCTTCAAAAAATATTTTAAAATGAGTTAACATACAAGAAATTAAAAAAAACAAGTAATACAAATAATGCAAAATTGATTGGATAAAATAATAATAACAATTAATGGTAATGGACAAATAAATAAATGTGTGTATATATAATACACACATTATATATTTTCCAAAATGTGAGTTCATGTTTTACTCAAAATAAAGAAAAAATTGAGTCAAACCTAAAACACGAATGAATACATCAAGAAATAAAAAATAAAAATTGAAATTTAATATAAATAGATGACGAATTAAATAAAATAATAATTAATAATATTGAATATTTTCATTTAAATAAAAATAATTTAAAATATATTTCAATATAAATTAATGCGTATATATTTTTTTAAATGAATACATGGTTGTATAATGTTTGATATAAATACATTTGTATATATTCAAAAATAAATGTATGAATAAATAGATATTAATATGCTTCCTGTAAGTAAATGAATACTTTGATGAAAGTAAGTTAGCTTTATATCAAGACTAAATAAATATTTTTATACAATTAATAAAGATTTTCGAATAAATCAATTCCATCTGCGTTCCGCTATTTTCGCAAACGCGCGGGAACTTTCATCATTATTATTATTTCCAAAAGTCTGGCCGCCGTCCTGAACGCGACTGAGCGGTGTGTGTGTGTGTGTGTGTGTGTGTGTGTGTGTGTGTGTGTGTGTGTGTGTGTGTGTGTGTGTGTGCTCCGCAGTGAAGCCGTGCCCTCTCCCGGAGGAAACGCCCTACGGCTTCTACAAACTCATCCGAGGGGAGGACTTTGTCTTCGGCTCCACTGTCAAGTACTTCTGCAAGGACGGGTACGTGAGGCGCCACGGCGACGCCTCAGAGAACATCACCATATGGAGATATTCAGCCCTGGTTTGGTGTGTGTGTGTGTGTGTGTGTGTGTGTGTGTGTGCGCTGCAGGTATCGAATGGTGAGCAAGCACGACACCAGGATGTGCATGCTGGACAACTGGTCCCACCACCTACCCGTATGTGAACGTAAGGCCTCCGAGTCCTTCCGCGGTTGAGATCGATGGATTCGTTTGTTCGATTCACCCGCTTGTGTTTTTCCAGGTCATGTGACCAAAAATTCAAAACCGTAAATATCCGGTTTATCTAGTGTTTAACAACCGTCAGGGTTCCAAGTCCAATGAGGGGGCGAACGGTGTCTCCATAACGGTGATCTTGTGTTGACGCAGCGATGACCTGTGACCCCCCGCCCGCCGTCGGGGGCCTCGTCATCCAGAACCTGCCGCAGAACGAGGAAGTGATCCTCCCGCACCGCTTCCTCCGCTTCAGCTGCGACGGCCCCAGGAAACGCCTCAACGGCTCCTCCGTGCTGATATGTGGCGAGGATGGGCGGTGGGACTATCCGGTCCCCACCTGTGAAGGTCAGGACAAAGAGGTCATTTGGATGGGGGCGAGACATGTATGTCTCTATATGTGGCCCCGGTTAGCTTGGCGAAACGCTTCCGTGAAAGGAAAACTCCTTCCTGCTGAGTGTGAGGGCTACTTCCTGCCGGTCTCGGGTTTGTTTTGGACTCAAACTTCCCATCCGCAGGCGGATATGTTGTTTGGTGTCAGCGATCCTGATGGACACCAGATAGCGTTGAAACGGGGCGCGTGTTAATTCCGTGAATCCGATCGACCGAGCCAATGAATGAATCCAGGTACGTGTTGTTTTTATTCCTTCCAGATATCGCGTGCAAAGTCGAAGAGATGCACCCTGACCTCCGTGTGAGGGGGAGGCCGCCAACCAACAGAACCTTGGAGATAGGATACCAACTCCAGTTTTACTGCAGAGGCGACAGCACCCTGGAGGGAGCTGTGGAGGTGGAGTGTCTCCCCACCGGCCAGTGGAGCAGTCCCTTCCCGAGGTGCTTCGGTAGGTTCATTTCAAGAAACTGGGGTTTGAGGTGGGGGGGTGGCGGTAGAGCTGGCGCCCCTCCAACGGGAATGGGAAGGTTGGCGACTCCATCCCCTGCTCTTCCTTGGGCAAGTATGCCGAACCCCTCCGGTTGCACCCTATGGTCTGGTTAGTAGTTAGCGCTGGCAGCTCCGTGAGATGAATGTGCATGAATGGGATCCACAAGTTGAGACCCCCTGAAAACGGCAGCTCTTGACCATGTGGTTAAGCATACTTTCTCCGTCCACGCAGGAATGTGCAACATCCAGAACATTCCCAAAAATCTCGTCTACGGCCCTACCTCTTGGTGGATAGTAAAGGGGCAGAAGTTGAAGTTCTCGTGCCTCTATAGGCAGCAGTTCCTTCGTGGGGCTGCGGAGGTGCAGTGCGAGGGCGACGGACAGTGGAGTCACCCGTTTCCAACATGTGGATGTAAGTAATCGCCGAACTCCCGAAACGGTTTGGAAGCCATACCTACAAAGTAAGTATCCAGGGATGTAAACTCGTACCCTCTCCGCTGGTTCCTAAGCACCGAACCCCTGCGGAAAGCCCCCTTACCTGCTGGACGGAGACATCAAGTACCACACTCAACCCAGCTACCAGCACGGCAACAGGGTGCAGTACGTCTGCCAGATGTACTACGTCATGGAGGGCGGGCCGTACAAGACCTGCAACGACGGGGAATGGAAGGGGGCCATCAGATGCATCAGTGAGTCGCCGCGGGGGGGCTATCCCAGCTCTGATTGGTCGAGAGGCGGGGTTCACTCTGGACCGATCACACATATAGAGATGTCCGTCCATGTGGACGTCCAGACGACGTCTCCGGTGAAGCCCCTGCATGTGGTTGGACTTGTAGGCTCCACTCATGTGGGAGTCCAACCAGGGACCTTCTGGCTCGGTTAAACATTCACATGGAAAAGTCGTCGAACAGCCGAGAAATAGCACCTGAACCGAAGCAGCAAAACGGCGAGTCACGTGACCTCTCTTCTCCGCCTCCCCGCAGAACCCTGCATCGTGAACGAGGAAATCCTGGATTCGCACAACGTCCAATTCACGCACGTGTACGCCGACAAGATGTACTCCAAACACAACGACGTCATCGAGTTCTCCTGCAGGAGGCGGACGAGGCCGACCAGCCGCGTGGCGATGCGTCAGCGGTGCGTGGAAGGCGTGATCACGGTGCCCATCTGCCAGTGAGGGGCGTCAGGAGAAGATTGGACTGAAGAGCCGCAACGTTTGGGAGGTCCTGGTGCTCCTGAGCGCCGCCTTCTGCGGCTCTAAGAAAGCCCGCCCCTTGTTTATGGACACATTTGGAGCGGCGGCGTGGCGTTAGCGCTAAAGCGGGTTCGTGAACGCACGATGTGGAAGTGAAGAATTTGACAAAGTGAGTCTAGGGGACGCTCTCCGTGCACGTGGAATACCAACGCCCGAATAAAGCTGCTGTATCCAAACCCGGACCCTTGTCTTCCTTGCGGCGCGTCGTAGCAAAGCAGAGGTCTCGTCCGGTCTTGTAGTCATTCGTTCACTCATTCATTCTCCATTGCACTCATCCTCGGGGTCATGAGGGGGCGGAGCCTATCCCAGCGGTCATCGACCCACTCCTCAGAGAAGTTCACCCGTTCAGAGCTCACAGATCCAACCGGTGACTTGAGGTTCTCAGTCATCCGGGTCCTGGTGAATTCTTGTCCAGATCTTCTTGTCGAGGCAACTGCTCTTGAACATCCAACAGGCTTCTTGTGAGGAGTTTCCGGGGTTGTTGTTGGGTCTGGGTTCTGGCGGCTTGTTGGGTCTCAGGGGGTTGTTATGCTCCTGGAGGTGTCGTTTGTTGGGACAGAGGAGCAACTTTTGGAGATCACCTGGATCTGAAGGTGAAAAGGTAAAGCCAGACAACCTGTTGGGTCGGTGGACTGAAGCTCATGAGGGTTTGGATCCCCTGACGCTGCTCAACCCCTGATATGCTGACATATAACAACCCCCTTCGACCTCGCTTCTGCCCACCGACTCTTTCCATTTCCACAACAAGCCACCATAACTTGGACTTAGAAGTGAAGTGAAGGAAGAAGAAATTCAAGTCCAGTCGGACGAGAACCGGTGACTCCGTCGTTGCCGTCACGAAGATGTGCAAGACGTTCAAACTCCTTCGCAACCGTCCACGCGAGCATCGCCCTTCATTCACAGGGTCGACGTGGAGTTGACGCTTCGCCTGCCGTATGTTTTTTGACATTATTGTTTTCCTTTTAATCCCAATCCGGCCTCGGCAGCAGAGACGTGACCCCGTCCTGGGATTTTTTTCCTCTGGCCTTGAACCGCCAAACCTGGAATTCCCGGAAAAAGTGACGCAACGATGGAACGACATAAACGGCGCAAAAAAGTACAGGTTTACAAAACTGTGACTCACGTCTATGTGGTTGATTGTCATTTAAGAGAGTCATCGCACCATCTGATCACAACTGACCAATCACAGGCCATCGGCCCAGCTGGCCCCGCCCCCGACGGGTCACCATCCACCGGAGCGTCGGCGGCGAGACCTGGAAAATTATGGGATGTCTCCGAAACGCAAAGCCGATCCAGTCGGAACGAGCGACGTCATCATTTCAGCGGACGCGGTTTTCTCTCTTCGGCTCAACGAATTCACTCGAGAGTCGGGTAGCAAAAAGAAAGACAAAATATGAAGAAATAAAATGTTTTGAAAACGTGTCTGACCTTTTTTTTTTTATTGTTTTTTGCAGAATATGAAAAGTATCTGGGCCGGCGTGGGACCGGATGGGAGCGGGAAGATGGATGAAGCATATAAAAACAAGATTTTTATTCAGAGCCGACAGGAAAATGATATAAGAATGCAGAATGAACAACGCTCGACAATAAAAGCCGGTAAAATCAGCAGAACAAAACCCCGCGAGACAACGTTTTGTTGGATCGATCGTGATTTTAGATTTCGATTTTTTCACCGGACGGGTTTAAGGGTCTGCTGCAAACACTCGAATAAGCGAGGACTCCGACCGCTCGGCCTACTTTGGTTGTATTGGACACGTGTCAGCAACTTGTTGATGGCGTGTTGCAATCCAGCACGCTTTATATAATTCCGGGACTCACCAAAACACACACAGATCTGGTGCGGGTCATGGCGTTGTGGCTGATCCTTGTGTGTCTGCAGCTGTGGGGGCGCCTGGACCTCTGCCGGGCCCAGGAAGGTGAGCATCAGGGGGGGGTGAAGCCGCCAGATGACGTCAGACGATGAGCATCGCGGATTTAAATCGGATTTACTTTGAATTGGCCGTTTTAGTGTTATTCTATGTTTGTCACGCTAGCATTTTCTAGCCCTTGAATCAAATGCTTGCGGCTGGCTAGCTAGCTAGCTAGCTAGCTATTGTCAGGTTCCGCCGCGTGAACGTAAAATAAAATCCTAGATTCAGTCGACATGGAGTCTCCGGGTTCCTCAAGATTGGAACGTCATGAAAATTGGAATTTATATTGAAATATTCATTTGACTGACAAGCCTTTTAGAAAGTCTATGAGTATTTAGAAATATGCTAGTTTTTCAATCACAAAGTTTGAAGTCAGAAACAATGACTTGTTTTCAGCATCACAGCAAATAAATTAAAAAAAAAAAATGTAATTTTTTCACTGAATTTTTCCGTGTCTTTTCTTTTCTGTTGTTTTTGAGAACATTGGAGGAGAGCCACCATTGAACAACTATCATTTTACAAAATATTTCAGAAACATTTGCGAGAATGACATGCACACACTAAACCCTGTCAACTCTCATCGTCATTCCACTGCTCACTGTATATTTTGTAAATATTATATTTGTTATATTTGTGTTGCTGTTGTGTCTAACAATGTATGTCTTTGTCCATTTTGATGCCATGTTGACATCATGGGGACTACAGATGAAAAATAGCCTCTGGCTAATTCTGTCTTTTTTTTACTCACGTTTTATTCATGTGTTTTATAAAATTACATTGTCCCCTTTTGAAATAAACTAATTTAATCTCCACCAGGCTCTCGGAGAGGGACGGCGGTGGAGGAGCGCAATCCGACTTAGAACACGGCGTCGTCCGCGTAAAAATGGAAGTTGACGTGTTTTCCGAAACGCGCTGATCGGACGTATCGATCATCTTCACCTTCAGACGCATCGATCTGCCGAAGGCCTCCCGACCTGGAGAACGGGGACGCCAAGCAGGCGCCGAAGCTCACGTACCGATATGGAGACCGGGTGGGATACACCTGCGGGCGCCATCACGTCATGGCGGGCGGCCCTGACAGAGTCTGCATCGGCGGTGAATGGAGGGGGGAAATCAGGTGTCTCAGTAAGTAAAAGATAATATCGTGGCTCCTGGTTCGTGTCCGACGAAAATAAGATTTTAAAAACGGTAAATAAACCAGGAGGGGTTCTGTGGGTTTGGGGTGAACGGAGGTTTTCAATTCACCCTCTCGTCGTCTTCAGCCATCACTTTTATGATTCTACTCTTGAAGACCATCGGAGCTCCTGTGTTGGAGCTCAGTGTCTCCAGCGGGTTGCAGGAGCAGCCTGAGATCCACCTCCGCGCTCTCTCTTGCAGAACCCTGCACCGTGACCGCGGAGGACATGGTCTCGCACCGCGTCGCCCTCGAGTACCCGTCCACCTCCAAGATGTACGTCGTCCACGGCCACTGGATGAGGTTCAGGTGCGCGGCGGGGACGACCGGCACGAACGCGGGGAACATGCGGCAGAGGTGCGACGACGGCGTGCTGCACGTGCCCACGTGCGAGGACCCTCGCTTGTGACCATGAGCCGGCGGCAAACGTCGCGTTTCAGATGAAAGAAAATGAAAAATGTCAGCGCTCAGCGTCCGGCCTCGTGTTATTGATCAGAATATAGATTCAAGTTGTGAGAATGACTGGGCTCTCTGGTGTCGCTGTCGCAGAGAGCAGCATCACTGACTCTTTTATGAATATTATAGTTATTAGCGAGTAACTCCGCAGCCCTGGTACGAGAGAACGGAAGAAATGGATCACGAGTTCCCGTCGGTGCCGGCCTCCCGTCTCCATCTCCTGCTGTTTCCAGGCAGGAGGCCGCCCACGGCGAGATGATCTTCAGAACCTGACGTTCCCCCCGATCTACGAGGAAAGTCCCGTGGGACGACTGGGTCGGGATCAAACTTTCGAAGCCGCGTCTGACCGATGAGGCGTCCGTTCAAAACCCAATGAAAGAGTTTCTCTGCTAAAGTCTTGTCCTGATCCGTGCAGCCATTGAGAGAGGACTCGTTTGTGAAACAGCTTTATATACATGTAGAAAACACAGAAACGCACAGGTTTTTAAAAAAAGCAAAGCGAAAAAAAAGTTGATAAAAGAAAGGATCCCATAGGTGAAAGGTGAGATGAAGACGGAAGGTTTGTCTTATTTACAGCACGACGGCGAGCGTCTCTGCCAACATCTGGATGGCCCTGAGAGGATCCACCACGTCCTTCAGCTTGTCTTTCCTCAGGACCCAGTCCGGGGCGAATCTGCGGGACCACAAACCCAACGTGAGGTTGCGTCGAGGAGGTTTCGCCCCGGCGCGCCGGGCGAGGGGCACCTACTTGGCCGGAGGCCGGGATTTCCGCGGCGTCGGCTGGACGTAGAAGCTCCCGTTGACGGACGCGTTCATCTTCAGCTTGGTGACGTTCCTCTCGGCGTCCATCTTGTGCTTGTGAGCGGTGAGGCGGTAAATGCTCCGCACCCTGTCCGAGACCTTGGGCAGCTCCATCACCTCCTGGACGGAAGAGCCCAGTGAGCTCACACACACACACTCTCACGCACGCGCACACACACTCGGTCTACGCACTGCAGCGCGCTGCTTGTCCTGCAGGAGCAGGGCCAGGAGGAAGCAGGCCTTGGTGAAGATGCTGCCGCCCTTCTCCGCCACTTTGTCCCCCGCCTTCTCCCGGTACCTCTGCAGCAGGTCCACCAGCGTCTCCACAGAGTTCTTCACCCCGTACACCGCCTCGATGGTCTTGTGGTACTGGGGTCGGAGGAGAGAGAACCGAGTTACGGGGTTTGCAAACCCTGGTCTCTGGAATTCGGGGTGTCGCTCGGAGCAGCCCGAGGGCAGGAGCCGGCGGGTGGAGAGCAAGGTGGGACTTCTAGTTCGGCTTCTTCTCAAACCTGAAGAAAGGGACAATAACGCGCCTCGCCGGGATTGTTTTGTTTTTTTTCCCTGTCGCTGCCGAGCTGCGAATCTGGCCGGTCGAGTGTCAAAGTCCACGCGGGAGAGAATCAATAGAAACAAACAAACTGATAAAATATGCCGTCGATGGGGGTTTAGTGGAAATTCCGCTGAATTACACAACCTTTACCGGATGTGAGGGCAGGAGTGTCGGTAAAAAGCCGTACCAACGGCGCGGTCGTCGCCGAGGCCGCTGGAAACCACAGAGCGGCGCTAAGATGCAGCTCCACCACCTGATCCTGGACCTCCGTCCGGACCGTTCCTCCGACGCCACTGAAAATCTAGAAGGCCGTCGGAGTCTGATTGATTCGACGCCGAGCGTCAAGCAGCCTTAAACCAGGGGTTAAACTTTAACACTAACTATTTGTAGTTTTCAGCCAGAGGTGACTCCCGATGCTGAGGCGGGCGGAGACAACGACACCAGCCGCTAAGGGATGATCCGTCGGAGCGTCACGGAAAGGTGACGCCACGCGACTTTACAACATGAAGCTGCAGGTTCCAAAATCCACAAACTTTTTTGCTTTCCTTTCGCCGCTGATGTAAAATACCGAAGCCGCAGAGAAGCGCTCACTCCGTCAGACGGTCAGGCCACCAAATCGGAATAGCAACTGCAGCGGATGTGAGCTTTCGGCGCGCCGGCATCTTTCGACCTGAAATGAGCCGGACTGACCTTGGACAGGTTCAGGAGGATCTGGATGGAGAAGGTGATGACCTCCATGCAGGGAACGCTTCTGTTGCAGCAGCGCACCAGCGTGAAGATGATATTGGTGGCGCCGCTCTCCACCAAGTGCTCGCAGCAAACAGGGGACAACCTGGTGGCCGTCTCTGCACGCACACACACACACACACACACACACACACACACACACACACACACACACACACACACACACACACACACACACACACACACACACACACACACACACACACACACACACACACACACACACACACACACACACACACACACACGGCTCATGTTAGACACTGCACATGCAAGACTGTTACATTCTGGAAGACATCTCCTCAATGTGGAGTTAATTTTAAGGAGAACATGGAGGACAAGTAGTCCCTTTGCAATGATCCATCTGAGACAATGAGACCAGAGCTGGAAGCCAGCTGAAAGTTAGCTTAGCACCCGGCATGTGAAATGTTAGATGAAGCTAAGCTAGCGGTATTGAGTCTGGATAGTCTTCAGGTGTTAGAACAGAAGAGATGAGGTCAGGTGTTTCCTGACGTCCAGAGAGAGTGGACGTACCCAGGTTCTTGAGGGCCTCCAGTATGTATGAGAACTGTTTGTATTTGAGCAGGTAGTCCAGGGCGGACGCCGTCTTGTTGCACAGTTTGTCCTCCTCTCGGGCGTCGGCGCAGACCCGGCGCAGGTTGTTCCTCAGTTTTACCACCCTGGGGTTGTCGTGACGCCGGCGAGAGCGGTGTCCTCTCCACAGGGCCTGGGAGGGGGCGGGAGGGTCAAGATAGGAGAGGACAAAACCAAAACTGCCCTCGGCGCCGAATTACGATGGAGGCGACAGAGAGGAGATACCTGAACTTTGACGACACCGCTTTCGACCCTCTGCTGGCGCCTCAGCAGGAGGAACCTCCTCGCCGCCGCCTGGATGACAGAAGCCGCCTGGTGGCGGCGAGCGAGCCAACGGCGTGCCGCTCGCTGGGCCGCGACCACCTTCCTCCTGTCCTCCAGGTAGAGTCTCCTTTGCAGCTTCGCTCGCACCCAACGCTGCAGAGCAAAACTCAATGTGTGTGTTCTTCATACTTGGCCATGGATTCCATCGCCACGCCGCCGGCGTACCTGGATGGTGACGACACAGTGGATCTGCCGTTTGGCCGCCCGCAGGGCCCAGTGGACCCGCAGGGCTCTTTGGATCTTCACGGCGCTGAGATGGTGGAAGGTGGCCGCGGCGAAACGAAGCCTCCTCTCCGCCCCGGCCGCCTCCAAAGCCTGGAAACCATCGGGGAAACCGAAGAAATGAAGTTTTGACCCGGACACTGAGCTTTGCTCTGAGCTTTCTTCGTTAGCTCCGCACCTTTCGCTTGGAGATCCAGGCCCTGCAGTGTGTCTGGAGCGTGACGGCGGCCTCCCGGACCAGAGCGTAGCGGCTCCTCTCCGCCCTGGCGAGCCTCGCGGCCCGTCGTCGCCGCTGCAGCTTCACGACCGCCTCCTTCTTCCTCAGGAAGTGGCGCCTCTGAAGTGAACCTCTCCAGCACGACTGGATGAGAGTGGCGGCGTGACGGCGCCGCCGCATGTCTCTCCTGACACGGAGCCCTCTGAACGTGGCCTGCAGGACGACGGCGGACCGTCTGAGCCTCAGGAACCTGTGTCGTTCCTGCCTTTGGAGGATCCAGGCCCGGTAGCGTCTCTGGATGACGACGGCGGACCGATGCGTCGCTCGGACTTTGACGTGCTCCGAGTGCCTCCTGAAGGCGGTCTGGATCAGCGTGGCGGCCCGGTGCCACTCCGATACCTGCCGCCGGGCCCGGAGGCCTCTGTACGCTGCCTGGAAGACCAGGGCCGCACGCCGCACTTCCAAGTATGTCTTCCGTTGCATTTTGGCCGCTGAAGTGGCTCGATATTGTCGCTGGATGGTCAGCACAGAGGACCTCAGCGTCAGGAAGTGTTTACGCTCACAACGGGCTCTGTAGGCTCTCTGGATGACACGGACGGCCTGACGCCTTCCTTTCACGGACCGTCTCGCTGTCATTCCTCGACACGCAGCCTGCAGCACGACGGCAGCTCTCCTGCACTCCTGGTAGCGTCGCACCTCCAGGTTCCTCTGCCTCTGGGCTCTGAACCTCTGCTGTAGCACACAAGCGGCCCAGAGCTGCTTCCTGAAGGCCAAACGCTGCTTGCGCTTCTTGAAGTGGGCCTGAATGACGGCGGCTGCCCGGTGCATCCTGGCGATCCCGCGGCGTGCACGGCGCCCCCTGTAGGCGGCCTGGAGAACAAGAGCCGCGTGTCGGAGTTCCAGGAAGCGTTGTTGTTCTCGTCTTTGAAGAAGACAGGCCCTGTAGGATCTTTGAATGACCATCGCCGACAGACGCGTGGCCTGGAACCGGACTCTGTCTCTGTGGCCCCTGAAGGTCGCCTGGATCAGGGTGGCAGCCTGATTCAGACCACCTAGTTCCCGTCTGACCCTCCGGCCTCTGTACGCTGCCTGGAGGATGACGGCGGCCTTCAGCATTTGCAGGTATCTGCTCCGTTGGTCCTCCGCAGCCACTTTGGCTCGGTATCTCCGCTGAATGTGGAGAGCGGCGGACTTTAAGGCGAGATAGTGCTGCCGCTGGCAGCGTGCCCTGTAGGCTCTCTGGATGGTAGTGGCGGCGTTGTGACTTTGTTTGACTTTCTGTCTCGCTGTCATCCCACGGAAAGCAGCCTGCAAGACGACGGCAGCTCTCCTGCACTCCTGGTAGCGTCGCATCTCCAGGTTCCTCTGCCTCTGGGCTCTGAACCTCTGCTGTAGCACACGAGCGGCCCAGAGCTGCTTCCTGAAGGCCGACCGCCGCCTGTGCTTCTTGAAGTGGGCCTGAATGACGGCGGCTGCCCGGTGCATCCTGGCGATCCCGCGGCGTGCACGGCGCCCCCTGTAGGCGGCCTGGAGAACTACAGCAGAGTGCTTGAGTTTGAGGAAGTGCTGTCGTTGCTGCCTCTGAAGGATGCAGGCCCGGAGGAATCTTTGGATGATGATGGCGCCCACGCGCATGGCCTGGAATTTGACTTCGTGTCGGTGCCTCCTGAACGCAGCCTGGATGACGGCGGCGGCTCGATGGCGACGGGCAATGAGTTTCCTGTCGTGCTGCCCTCTGAAGGCCGCCTGAAGAACCACGGCGGCGTGGCGCAGTCGCAGGTACTCCCTCCTCTGTTTCTTTGCTGCGGCCGTGGCCCGGTACTTCTGCTGGACGGTGAGGACAGACGTCTTCAGAGCAAGAAACACCCTGCGCTCGGCGCGGGCTCTGAAAGCTCTCTGGATGCATGTGGCAGCTCGGTGCTTTTGTTTGTGGATTTGTCTGGATTTCGTGCCTCGGAAAGCCGCTTGCAGGACGACGGCGGCCCTCTTCTTGGCTCTGAGAGCTTCCGTCTCCTGCCTCATCATCTTGTTGGCTCTGTAGCGCGCTTGCACCGCAGCGGCGGCCCGCCGTAACCTGGCGTAGTAGGTTTTCTGACGGTACGTGCGGAAGCCAGATTGAATTGTGACGGCAGCTCTCTGCTCAACGCGCAGCTGCTTCCTGACCTTGGATCCTCTGCAGGCAGCCTGCAGACAAATCACCGCCCTGCGCTTCAGAAGGAAGTCCAGGCGGACTTCTCTTGTCAGGGTCACTGATCTGTACCACCGCTGACAAACCAAAGCCGCCGCCTTCACAGTTAAGAATCTATTTCTCTCCCTGAAGGCGCGAAACTGCCTCTGAACGACAGCGGCGGCGCGGTGCCTCTTTGCCATCTTCATCCTGGTCCGGCGGCCGCGGTACGCCGCCTGGATGACCACGGCCGCCGCCTTCATGGCTCTGTACCTCTGCATCTGTCCGGCCCCGAGCGCCTTGGCCCTGTAGCGCTCCTGAACGATGATGGCGGCGCATTTGGTGGCGAGGAAGGCCACGCGGGCTCTGTGCATCCTGAACTGGGCTTGAATTGCCGTGGCGGCGGCCCTTCTCCTCTTCATCTCCTCCCTGACCCTGAATCCCCGGTACAGGCCTTGTATTCTCTGCGCGGCCTCCCTCTGCCTTCTGTACGTCTGCCGCCGGGCCCTGCGGAGCCGCAGAGCTCTGTATCGACTCTGGACGACGATCGCCGCGCTTTGCAGGAGGACGTATTTCTTCCTGTGTAGGAACGCCCGAACGGACGACTGGATGAGGGTTGCGGCCCGGTGCTTCTCCCTCAGCTCCGCCCTGGCCCTCGTGCCTCTGAATCCAGCCTGGACTGTGACGCAGGCCGCTCTGATCCGCAGGTACTCCGCCCTCGTGTCCCTCCCGGCCCGGTGAGCCCTGTAGTGGCGCTGGATGACCAGCGCGGCGGCCCTTTTGGACCTGTACTCCGCTTGGGCCTTGTGCCGACGGAAGCACGCCACGATCAGCGTGGCGCAGCGGCGATATTCCTCCACCGTCCTCCTGGCGGCTCGCCCTCGCCAGAGAGCTTGAACGGTGATCGCGGCGCGCCGGAGGTCTTCATACTCCTTCCTCGTCCTCCGAGCCAAGATGGCGGCTCGGCGCGTTCTCTGTATCGCGGTGGCGGCGTTCTTCAGCACGAGGAAGCTCCGCCGGGCCACGTGCCTTCTAAAAGCCGCCTGGATCAGCGTCGCAGCCTGTTGCTGTTTTCTCAGCGAGTCTCGAGCCACTTTCCCCCGATAAGCCGCCTGCACGCTCCTGGCGGCGCCGCACAGCCTCACGAACCTTTGCCTTTCGGCGTCTCTTCTCAGACAAGCCCTGAACCAGCGCTGGATGAGGACGGAGGCCCGAGTTAGATTTTCCAGCTGCTTCCTGACAGCGTGCCCCCTGAAGGTGCTCTGGACAACGATGGCGGCGGCATGGCGGCGCCTCAGCTCCTGGAAGCGCTGCCTCTGCAGGCGTCCCCTGCACCGGGCCTGAATGAACACGGCGCACCTCCTGACCGCTCTGTACTGGCGGAGACACCTCTGCGCTCTGTACCAGGACTGAATCCTCACGGCGGCGGCCGCTCTCCTCGCCGCCCGCTCTCCGAACCACCTCCTGAAGTTGGCCTGAATTACTCTGGCGGCGGCGTTCTCCTTTTCGGCTCTCCGAGCTCTCCGTCCTCTGAAGCCTCTCTGTATCTTCACCGCCGCGGTTCGAAGGCGGACGAAGCTTTCCCGCTCTCTCCTTGCCAGGGCGCGAGTGCGCCAGCGCGCCTGGATGGCCGTCACCGCCCGGCGGATTTTCCCAAAAGCGGAGGCCGCCCTCCTCATCCGCCATTGTGCTTGGACGACGACGGCGTGGTATCTGAGGCGCCGGTAAGCCCTCGCCGCTGAAAACATCCGCCACTGAGCCTGCAGAGAAACGATAAGGCACACATTTCCAGGAGGTTCGATCATCTCGGGGTTCTATTTAAAAAGGACTGAGTGAGCGACGCCTGTCAAATCCAAATGCTCGTGTAGATCTGGAAAGGTTATGGAAAAGCCCGTCCTTGACGCCCGAGAGCGGCGTCTACCTGGATGACGGCGGCGGCTCGGTGCCTCTCGGCCCGCAGCCCGGCCTCCTTCTCCAGCCGCAGCCGTCTGCGAGCCGCAAAGCCTCTCCAGACCGCCTGGATCTTCAAGGAGGCCCGGTCCTGCCTCTCGAGTCTGCGCCTCCGCAGGAAGTCTTTCACGAGCGCCTGGATCTTCAGGGCGGCCGTGTTTCTCACCTGTTTCACACGATGGAATTCATGGTCATGCCTCTAAAACTTACGTGGTGACACATTTCCTCTGAAAGTCCCGAGCTGGGAGAACCGTCACCAGCACCTGGTAGAGCGCCAGGTCTTTCCGCAGCCTGTATCTCCTCCAGGCTTCCTGGATGACTCGGGCCGCTCTGGTCTCGTCGCGCAGGTCCAGGAGTCGAGCACACAGGAAGGTCAGGAATGACATCACAACCTGAGACACACGCGCACACACACACACACACACACACACACACACACACACACACACAAAGATAACAGAGGAGTTTAGATAGGCTGATGCAGAGAAACCATCAAATTGATCCCAGAATCCTTGAAGATAAAAATATCAAAGCAAAGACATCAGTGAGACGTCTTCTCCCTTTAAAGGCAGAGGCAGTGTGTGTGTGTGTGTGTGTGTGTGTGTGTGTCGATTAATCTTTAAAAGGATTATTTCATTTTTTTTTTAATATTATTGAACATCTGGGCAAAGGCAGGAATCCTTGAAGGAAGCCGAGGCTCTGAGAAGCCGAGCACTTGAAGGTGCACGTTTCCATCTGCGACAGAAGCCGGGAATGAGAAGGTTAAAGGAAGGCGTAAAGCCGAGATCTGGTCCTTCACGTGTGAACGGTCAGATGTCTCTGTGACTTGTGAATGGGTGAATGATTGACGTCTCTACCAGCTGTCATTGTGTGCAGCGGTAGCTCTACAGAGAATGAATGAATGAACATTAAAAGGCAAAACAATGATCAAAAACATCTCCATCTCTCCTCTTCTTGAAACATTTCATCACTAATAACATGACCGGTGCTTCCATAGAAACCAGTAACTCTGCGTGGAACCTGACATTAGAGGCCCCTCACCTTCTCGCTGGGGATGGTGTTGGACATGTCCGCCGGGTTGATCATGGCGGGGACGCCGCCCAGGAAGGCCACGGCGGAATTGACCAGCCGGAAGTTGCTCCTCTCGTTCTCCAGCAGCTCCTTAAACTCCACGGAGGGGGAGCCTGGTGGGGGCCGACAGAGGCCAGAGGTGCGGGAGAGTATTCACTACCTCGCTTAGACAGTCCAGCCAGAGGCTGATAGCATTCTGTAAATGAATGGCGGATCAATTGGCTCCCTACATTTTGGCGTTGGGTCTTTTCAAATCTTTTAGGAATCATCTATATTTTGTCAGAATGCTAAAATTCCCAGCTAACGTGGACTCCGTGTGCAAGCCAAACCAACCAAACAAGCCCAGCCAAAATAAATAAGAAGAACGGTCGACACGTACCGATGGCGCGGGGCGGCGAGGAGTCCGAGGAGCTGTCGCAGTCGCTGGCGGAGCGGTCGAGCTCCAGGCGGCCCCTCGGCGAGCACTCGACCGTCTGGGTGGTGCAGAGGCTGACGGCCTCCTCGGGCAGGAGGCCGGGGTGGTAGTGGTGGATCAGGTGGCAGAGGACGCGGCCGTCCGAGAAGGACACGGTGAAGTTGTCCACCTGCGCGCACAGACGCCGCCGCTTCGATCACCGCGTTTCCTCCGGAGCCGTCCGAAGGGCTCGTAATATCACGCGAGACTTGGCCAGAATAAAAGCGTTCTGTTCGTAGAACTCTAATACATAATAGATGTAAAAGAAATTGAACCAAGGCTAAGTCTGTGTCTTTTCATTTAGCGATGAGAAATGACCCCACACGCCTGCAGTGACACCTCCTCTTGTCAACAGAACATCTATGCTAGCAGGCTATGCTACATTAGCGGCCCCGGCAGTTGTTCTTTAGTCAAGACAGTAACAGCGAAGTAGCTAGGAGTCATTCTCTCCTCAACCACATACATAATAGAAAATGCCAACTTTTGCTGCATCGACTGGCCGAAGGAGACGTTCCGCCTCACCTTCAGGTTGTAGAAGTCACACACGGCTTGGACCCAGTCCATCAGCAGGGCGATCTTGGGACTGGGATGTTCACACGGCGCCCTGGCCTTTGCGGCGCCGGGCTGCGGCCTGCCGTCCGCTCTCAGAGACACCAGCTTGCGTTTGGTCCTCAAGGTTCTCCTCAGGAAGCCGATTTCCTCCCTCAACTGCTCCCCGTCCAGAATCACCTCCACCTTCAGAATGGGTCATTTAAGTGAAAAGTCCCCTCGCCGGCGCCCCGTGAGGCGGGGGGAATCGGAGAACACACCTGGAAGGCAAAAATGATTTTCCACAGGAGGTTGAGGGTCTTCTCCCGGTGTCCGTCCACAATGTCTCTGGAATCGATAACGGAGCCTGAAAAGACAACGGCAGCGGTGGAGGCTCGGGTCCGAGGCAGAGAAACAGAGGACTCGGGGTAAAAACAAGGACAGGTCTTTACCGTGTTCGTCTTTGAGGTCCACCCCTTTGCTTCTGAGCACCTGGAAGGTGAGGTCCACGTTGTGGATCTTCTGTAGCCGGCTGATGGCGGGCAAGCGGATCTTGGCTGAGAGGCCCCACTGTTGGATGAGGAGCTCCATAACTCGGCTGGGGGGCATAAAAGAAATGAATCAACTCATCGTCTCTACCGTGGGCCACACTCAGGGTTGCGATGGCGCCGGAGCCCTGCTCTCATTGGACGAGAGGAGGGGTTCATCCTGGATCCATCGCGGGGCCACTTATGGACTAAACCATTCACTCTCAGTCACACGTCAGAGACACATACAAATATTCCCCCTCATGAGTGGTTTGGGGCTGTGGATCAACCCCTCGTAGACACCAGGAGAACCTCCTGACTCCACACAGAAAGGCCTCCTGTGGGAATGCAACCAGGGACCTTCTGGCAGCGAAGGCGACCGCACCGCCATTCCACCCACAAAAGATATACTTCCATGCGAAGACTTGGAAAAACCTTTGGTTCGTCGCTCACCACCTCGTGAGCGAGGAGGACCACTTGTTGATCTGACTGGGGAAAAGGGAGGAGCCGGAGCTGCTCCTTTCGAGAGCCTCGGGTCAAAACTCCACCGTCCTCCCAACTTACACCAGCCGGATCCCGCACTTCAAGTCCGACGCCAAGTTCTTCACGGCGAAGTCGAACTCGTCCAGCGGCGTCTGCGCGTGGGAGACGGGCAGCCCCAGGTATCCCAGGTGGCGGGGCAGGATCCCCTCGCCGCTGAGGAAGTCTCTGGAGAAGGCCAGGAGCAGGTCCTTGCTGGTCTGCAAACACCACACACACACACACACACACACACACACGGGGCGTCACGCATGCCGTCAGACCCTCGGACAGCAGACTCCATCCATTTCCCCTTTGTTTTTCATTTTAAACCCGTTGCGGCCGAATATCTCCGGGCCGTGGTTTGCGTTTCACGGAGCCGTCGTTTTCCCAGCCTCCTCGGGAAAGACGTCCCAGCTGTGATAAATACTGCTGCCAAATCGGCGGCGGGAGGAACAGCTGTTCCCTGAAAGAGGGATGACTGCCAGGGACAAAATAGGCAACGGGTTACGGCCACGGTGGCGTTGCCACGGTGACAAAGTCCGACCCTCTAGTAAAAAGTATATTTCTGTTGATTCACATATAAATCAGTGAAACCTTCTTCACTCATTTCTACAGGCTCATTGAACCGTCAGTCGAGGTCGCCACATATAGAGCTCCAGCCGTTCACCTTGTCACACACACAGTCATGTTGTATCCAGACGTACAAGCACTCTTTCACACATCATATAGAAACATACAACCATTCATTCTTTCGTTCACATGATGAATCTAAACATACTAAAATTCCTTGTCTCATTTAAGCGTAACCAGACACGGGGAGAACATGGAGCCTCCACACAGAAAGTCCCCTGTGGGAATCTAACCAGGAACCTTCTGGCTAACCTCTGCACCCCCCTGGAACCTCACACTGACCCTTGGTTTGGTTCTTCTGAGAACACACGGAGGTTTGAATGCACATCACAAGCATTATATTGAAGTCATTCTTTAAGGGCGAGGGTAGAGTGAGCCGTCTGGAGATAACGTTCGATGAATTCTGCAGATGTGACTGGCTCCGCTGTCCTGCTGCCTTCCGCCCGCCTACCTTGAACTCTGCGTCCCTGCAGAACAGGCAGGGGTCGTGCTGGATGAGCCGAGCCTCTTTGGCCCTGTCCAGGAAGCACACCAGCAGGAGAAGCTTCTTCAGCGTGAAGCGGGACAGCGCCTCCTCGTGGCCTGACCGGGGAGACAGACGTGCGATGTAGCTTCAACCTTGTGTTGGGAAAAAACATCTCAATGGGCAGCGGCGGTCTGATGAACAGTAAAGAGGGCCAGATGAATGAGAATCATGCAGGGCTCTGTCACCGTGGCGGCAGCTTGACGCCCCGGTCCCGGGGTGTCACAGAAGGCGTCTGGACCAAAGGGGCAACAGGGTGGGGGTTTGGCACCGATCCTACGTTCTCCGGATCTTAATCCCAAACCTTCAGAGCAGGAGAGCCGCTGCACCCTCTGGATCCATCACACACTGACCTGCGTTCTTCTCAGGAGCTAATCCAATGAACGCCCGCACACCAATCCTAATATCACAGTGGCTTCTGGACGGATGTGGATTTCATATTTAATGCTGAATCAAACGGCGCCGTCAAAATATCAAGCCCGAGTGGCTCGGCAGCCCGCCGGGACTTTATACATCACCGTCCAGCACGGCCACCTCGCCAACGCGTTGGGTTTTTATATATATATTAAATATACAGTTAAATATTTTGTTTTTGTTTCGGATTTTCCGATGAGCTGGCGAAATGCAGCTCTTGGACGGCCGTGTCAAACTTCAGCGCCGTCTCGGACAAACTCCCGCTGGTCGGGTACAAAAACAGAGGCGAGCTCTTGGCGGCCCAGGATTCGGCGAACGTCACGCGCCACATTTCAGTAAGTCATCGTCAAGACAAGCCTACCATTTTATACATCCAGCCGTGTCAAAGTAAACACAAGTCCCTCGCTGAGAGAATGACTGAATTACCATCTCTGTAAAGATGGGGCACTTTGGGGTGTCTGAATGCGGCGGCGATGTCCGGGTTCCACAGCAGTCTCTGGAGGATGAACACGGCCAGGCCCAGCGCGTCACTGTTGCTCTCCAGCGAGATCATCTCCCCGTAGATCGTCTGGGGGAGAAGCGCCGCGATCAGATCGGAAGGCTCCGGAAAAAGGTCAAAGGTGCGAAAGGTCGAGCCCTACCTCCAGGCCGATCCGTAACCACAACGGGTTGTAGGACAGCAGCCAGTTGAGGACTTTCTGGCGTTCACCTAAAAGACCGGGAGGTTTCAGCTCAACATACAGCGATATCAGGTTTCCAGCATCCGCAGATCCTCTGCCCTCCGCTGACGTTCACCCCTTCGCAATCGGCCCGGGGAGTTTTACCGATGTCCTTCCAAAGATGGCGATCCTTCCGGATGAGCAGCCGCTTGGCCTCCACCTCCTGTTCCAGCCTCCGGATGGCCCTCGCCATCCCCTCCGACGTGAAGAGGTGGCAGGCGGCGCGCCGCAGGCGGTTCAGCTTGCGACGGGCCGTGTAGGTGCTGAAGGACATCTCCTCCTTGGTGGGGGCTTGCGGGATGCTGAAGGTGTCGCCGACGCCCATGGCGAGAGACGCGGCGCTCACTGGACAAACACGGCGCCACATATTTAGAGACAAAGACGGGAATCCGACGGTCGTTCGGCGCCGGCGAGGCACTGACCTTTCGTGACCTCGGTGGTGACCTTGAAGTCGTCGGGGGTGAGGACGTAGTTCAGCCACCAGGTGAAACCCCTCTCCTGCTTCTCGATCCACCGCTCGTCATAGAACATGTTCTTCGCCGCGAACGGCAGCGGGTGTCTCGGTATTGCTGAGGTGGGCGGAGCCAGAGAAGATGACACGTTACTATGTTCGCCGGCGGGGCGCCACGGGAAAACGCGGCGCACGGCGACCTACCTGTCTGGGCCGGCTTGATGAAGGTCAGCTTCGACTGGGCCACGGCCACGACCCTGGGGGCCTTCGCTGACAACTTCACAGAGGCGGCGCCTGAGGACGATGTCGGGACAGGTGAATGTTCATGTCGCTTTAGCTCGGAACGCAGTGAGCATGAAGCGGCCCAGAGAAGTAGGAGGAGAAGAGCTTCCATCACCACACTCGTGAAAATAAATATCTATTTTTGGGACGAGGCGGAACACCAAAGCGACCACATGGACAGAGATGAATGGCTGTGCTTCTGAGATCTTTGTTACACGTGCGTGCCCGACGGGCCCGGGTGTAGATGACGTGAGGGGATGCACAGTCGTCAGGTTTGTACCTCGCTGGGCCGCTTTGGCGCCGGGATGCTTCGCCTGAGGTGGAGCGGCGAGCCTGGTGGTCTTCACAGAGGACATCCTCAGCGAGCGTGCCGTCCCTGTAGAAGAAGGCAGGGCAGGTTCAGATCGAACGCACTACTGCAAAATGAGAGTATGTTAAATCATCTAATGAGGTCTCACTCCCCCCTCAGCTCGCAGTCACCCCACCTGCTGTCCTGGCCTCCTGCCGCGGCGACCTTCTCCTCCCGTCCTGCTCCGACCCGCCACGTCTGGCCCTCCCCCCGACCGCCCTGCTCCTTTTCACCCGTTCCGCATTCCCGCCGTCCTCCGCCTTTTCATCGCTTTTCAAAAACTCCTCGCTCTTCCTCTTCTTGCTCTTCAGAGCCAGAGGGCCGGAGGAGTCTTCTTCCTGCGCGGGGCGGGGCTCTCCTGTCGGACACGGCTCGTGGCGGTTTGCCGCCAGGCCGGTGTGGATCGGCGAGGAATGGCCGAGGGGCGAGGGAGAAGGGAAGGCCAGGGCCGCCGGGGAGGGGACTGAGAAAGCAAAGCAGGAAGGAGCGGCGGGCGGCGGAGAGGTGACGGGGAAGGTGACGGGTGTGGGGGGGCCGTCGGCCCTCGGGACGGGGCTGATGGGGGTCAAACCCCGGGCCTCCTCGGAGCTCCGCCGCCCCTCGGCCGCCGCGTCCGGGTCGATGACAGGAAGGCAGGGAGGGCACGCTCCCGAGTCACGCTGGCCGGCGCCCTCTGGGATCTCCAGGGTGACCTCTAAGAGGCGCCGCCGCGACTTCTTCATTGTCCTTCCGCCTGAGCAGTTCTCCATCACCGGCGCTTTGCCCTTGGTGACGGTGGCGGAGTCAAAGGAGATCTTCCTGTTTCTCTCCGAGGCCTCGGTCACCGCCGCCTCACTCGTGACCTTTTTGCTGACAAAAAATGTCAGCCGGGGCTCGTTGGTCTGGCGCAGCTCGGGGCTGCAGGGGAACGGCGTCGCGTCGACGGCCACCCCCGCCGTCTTACACTCCAACGAGTCTGAGAGGTTGCAGCTGGAGCCGCCCTCCCTGGGACTGGTGAGGACCTGGCTCAGGTCAGAACTGATCATAGCCAGGGCCTCTTTCAGAGACGGGACCGAAGGGACGGGGGACGGGTCTTCGGCGGCCGAGGGGCCGGAGGCCAGGACGGGGCTCTGGTCCGGCTGAATGTGAGGCATGAGCTTCTTAAATCGCTCCGGCGTCCCAACGGGAGACATTGTCCGGTTGAGAATCTTGATGAGGTCTTTGTTTTGCTGGACAAGAGGGGGGTCTCCTCGAGCGGGGCGAGCGTTCTCCTGGTCCAGAAGGGACGGCGGCCTGTGGACGGGACGTGAAGCCTTCTGCGGAGGTCCCTCGGCGGAGCTCCGCTTGGAAAGGGATCTCTCTCTGCAACCTTTGCCCTCATTGAGCGACGAGAGCGGGCTGCGGGGTTTATCCCGCTTGTACTGCGGCTCTCTGGACACCTGCATGTTCCTGCCGGCGGCCATCTTCAGGGACGGCTCGGCCCTCTTCCCCCTCTGAGCCGACGAGCTCTGCCCACCCCTTTTGTTCTTGATAGTGTCCCATAAGCTCTTCTGAAACACAAGATGCACAGCGGTTATAGATCTAAGCAAGGACAGTTGGATCTGAGTCCAGATGAGCGGACAGCCTGGGCTGCCCTGACGTGTGATTGGCTGGATCTCGACTGCAGTGCTTCCCAACCGCTGTGCCGTGAGAGATCGTCAGGTGTGCCGTGGAGAAATGCCTACTTTCACCCGATCGGTTGAAAAACAAATGTATTCAATGCAAATAATGTGTCTTTGTACGTCGATCTGTGTGGGCAGCGTGCAGTGACAGGCAGGACAATGAAATGCTGCTGCACTGGAAGGCAGCAGGTAGTGAATGAGCGTGGCTGACTGTTGCTAAGGCGTTTCCCATTCTGGCACACAGCTCTGCTCCCTTTCTCCACAACATACCGGTGTGAGCTGGGCTTTCAAGCATAACTCTAATAAAGACTTACTTTGTGTTACAACCAAATAGGGCCGAATTTGACACCGAGTAAGTAAATTCAGGCAACAATTTTTCTCCATTTTATCAACGTTTTTGACATATTTGGTGTGCCGTGTGAATGTAAAGGTTGGAAAACAGTGTTGTGTGTGACGTGTGAATGGGAGCGCTGGTTGGATGTCTATTTAAACGGCCCTGTAGCTGCAGCGCTCTCAGGTCAACCCTTTCTCTTCCTCAGCGACAGCTGGGATAAGACTCCGGCGTGATAAGCGAGGTAGAGATTGAATGAATGGTATCTGCCGTGACAAAAACACGGTCAGACATCCCAAAGCTTTATCAGGAGAGTGGACATAAATGCATGCTATGGATGTTCTCAGTCATGTTCCCAGGTGAGTTAATCCCTGTCAAATCTTAGCGTGGCCTTGAAGACGTGTCACCTCTCATTCGAGAGGCTTCTTCAGTTCAGGGTCAAAGAAGCCTCCAACTATCTTCAAGGGGACGAGAGTGAGTCCAGCCGCCTTGGTAACACTTGACAAGGTTCAGACATAAATGCACTGACAAGTACGAGCGCCGGAACGAGACACTCGCCTTCTTCTTCCTGGGCGCTTCAGCCCTTCCAAGCAGGACGGCCTGGTGTTTGAGGACCCCGTTGGCACTGATGCCCAGGAGCTCTCTGACACCACCCTCCTCCGAGGGGGTCCAGGTGATGGCCAGGCTGAAGGAACCCTGGGCCTGCACACACACACACACACACACACACACACACACACACACACACACACACACACACACACACACGTCATGGCTAACGTCAAACTATTCATTGTTATATTACACATATAAGTTGTGTTATCATAAAAATAAATGTATTGATCGGAAGTTAATTTATCATTTTGAACACTTTTAATTATATGACCCTGTTTTACAAACAAAAACTGCTTGCTAGCTTAAATCCGAGGGCAATAGCTAGCTTGAATCCGACGGATTTAATTGCCGATTGGTTTCAGCCGAGGGACTCCAAAACACTTTCGCTTCGTTTATGAAAAAAGGAAAATCTCACACCTCGACTGTGAAAGTCTTCTGATCCACGGAGAAGCCTTTTCCGGACGGCACCTTGTCGACGACCACCTCGGCATCAACGTCCTCCGTCGGGTTTTCGATCCGCAGCAGGGCCGCCCTGGAGGTGCCCAGCCGCACGGTACCGAACGTGACGAACGGAGCCTTGGAGAAAAGGGTGAGGGTCAACACGGGGACGTCGTTCTCCTTGTCTGCGTCGTCTTTCCTCGTCGGACTGAATTCCAAGAACCCGCTCCGGGCTGACGGAGCCGCCGCCGATGCCATTTTACATCAATAACACGGGGCGGTTCGCTGCGCTGCCATGCGAGGAATCACAACATGAACGTTGTCGAACACCTCGACTCTGTCAGGCAGGCGAGCAGGTTTGAAATTCGACCGTTATCTTTTTTGACCAATGAGAAACGAGGGAAGGCTACGCCTTATCCAATGGTACAAGAATGCAACCCCGCTGGCCAATCGGAGAGTGATTACCTTTTTAAACATCCAGAAGCCACGCCCCCATGCGAAGACGCACAAGTTGAGCCACCTAGAAAATGTCAGATTGCAAAGTCTTGTTCCGTTGAATAAATCGAAATTCTGCCTCGATTAAATTGACCTGGATATAACAATCAGTTACTTAACTAGCGACTTTTTTTTATCACAATGAAGCCCGACAGAATTTTACTTGCCTTTATAACCAATTGTGTTCAAAGCTATCGCAGCAAAGTGGGGCGTCTTCTTTATACGGTGCTTGACCCACGTTTGACAGCGTTATTCCAAGGCGTATTTATTTATTATCAATATATTCAATTTCCTCTCCGTGTCTTATGTCACCGAGGCACATTTTGCACAGAACTCCTTGCCGTGCAAAGAGAATTGAATTGCTTTGGAGCTGCACCTCCTCATCTGCAGGACAGCTCGCCGTGATCGTATAGTGGTTAGTACTCTGCGTTGTGGCCGCAGCAACCCCGGTTCGAATCCGGGTCACGGCATGTTTTATCGTGAAAAAAACAGCACATTGTTGAAGTTCATCTTTCAATGCTAACGAATGTGCAAATGCATGAAGTGCGGCGATATCAACATGAAAAACGACTGCTAAGTAAACTATTGATCCCTTGCAGGGACATGTGTTTGAGTTTAGTGCTGCCACTATCACAAACATGTTGAAAACGCACACGTAGAACCTGCAAACATACACAAACAGAGTGAATCAATTATTACATTGTTTGAAGACAACTTCCGGACCTGTAATAGAATAGAGCATGCCTGGAATCAGCCCACAATGGGCTCATTTCGCACTGCAGGAAGCGGACTTAGTAGATAGGTTATTAATATTACAAGTTAGAAAATGAACAATAAAAACACTTGTGCCAAAAAAATAGGAGGAACCTTCAGCAGACATCAGCTCGTCAACACAAGTGTATGGATGAGTAGAACAACGAATGGCCTCTGTTAATACTTGATTTCCCATTTACATCATAATATCAGATCATATTGGTTGTCCTTATTATCCTCTTTGCCCATCTAACTTGGGGCATATTCAGTCAAGGCAACTGACACCCCGAGAGTGCATTGCAGCACATGTTTGAGTGATATATTTTCACCTATCTTCACTATGAAAATTATTCTATCTTTGAAATTAAATTCAGAATTTTGGATACCATGCATGCAGACCGAATGATTAAATGTAATTAGTTGAATATCACATCAGTTCCTTTGCATGTTGTGTTTTCAGGCATCATGTGAGGATTTTAGTGGTATTTGTTTCTATTTATCTGTCTGTCCTTCATAGTGAATGTCTCCATTGTTGTCGACAGAGGGCAGTATCTCCCACCGAAACGAGTGACGTTTATCTGCAGATTCTCCACGCATGTCTTGGAGAGGCTGCAAGAAAAATAACCCGAAATTAGCATGACTGTGCAATACGGTGATAAAGATACAATTCAAAAAACAATCATGCACAGTCGTGTTCAACATGCACATTCGTGTTCCTCCAGATGTTCAGTCCAAAAGTCAATTTCTCCACATGTACTCGACATACAGAGAAATCAAGAATACTTTTCTCCCAAGCCCACGGTGACATGAGATTAACAAATAAACATGAGTGCAAATCGAACAGTAAAGTGCACTATTACAACAGAGGTGACAGAGGTTTGACGACATAAAGACTGAAATGTATAAATGTATGTCATTTGAATATTGTTCGTTTTTATTTGTACAGTTTAGAGCAAAAGGTCAGTAAGTAAAGACAAAGTTATATGATACAATAGCAGCAACATGTTCTTTTCTGTGACAGTGCAAAAAAAAGTGGCAATATCGCAATATATTGTCAGCACCCTCGTTCTCAAAGTTCAACCTCAGCAGAACTCGCTCAGTCCATCACACCTCTTGATATATTTTTTAATCTGCTTGCTTTTTTGCAATCCATTTGCACGGTGGAGGCCCCACATCTGGAGCTCGTGTCCACCCGGCAAGCTGCCAGGGGGTGCGAGAATGACCCTAACAAAAGACTGCATTTATAACCGTGTACACCGAGAAACTATTAGCATGTCTATGGCAGCTGTCGCGGTCAACCCCACCTTCTCGATTCCCCTTTGACCTCCCGGTGTGACCCCCTAACATCTGTCTTGAGCTGATTTACACCAGGCTAAGAAATGTAAATTTACCATGTGTGTGTGTCTTTGTGTGTCCTTTTTACTTGCAGTGTTCTCACACAGCATCTGTTCCCTGCGTGCATACACTTATGAATCTATATAGGAAGAAAATGCATTCCTGTCAACGTGTTTATCAATTTTTACCTCGGTTATAAGTCAGCAAATATTTTCGCAACACCTTGTTTTGGGCGCACAGCCCCCCTGGCGAGACAGGAGGCCACGTGACTGCGACGTTGGCCAATCAGCGGGTCGGATTGTTTTCGGGCCCGGACCCCCCTTTCGGCACAGGAGACCACGTGACCAGCACGTTGGCCAATCAGACGGTAGGAGACCACGGCTGTTAATTTTGAACAGACGGGGAGCCGCGGCGGATACAAGCGCTGCCCAATTCCTATTATAATCCGAAACAAGTCTTGTTTTTGCTTTTATCGCTTTGATTTAAAGAAAATCAACTTTAATTTCACCCCCGATGTAGCGGACGTATCTCAGCGGGTTTTGAATATGAGCACCAGCCCTCGTATCGTCACCCCCGGCCCGTACCGAGCCACCAAGCTGGTGAGTCCACCTTTAAACGGCAGTTAGCTAACGTCCCAACACCGAGGTATATCACGGATAGCGAATGATTTATACGTTAATAAGAGTTTGTGGTTAATGGAAAAACGAGTTTAAATATTTGTTTTGGGAAAGAAAAGCTGAACCGGTGCTTCTTTAGTTGGGTTTGTAGTAGGCGATCCAAAGGGAGGTGACCCGGAAAGCAGTTAGTCGTCTGTCAGTGCTAGCATGTTTTACTTCTAAAAAAAACAACTTCTAAAACATACTTTCCCCTTCTTTAATATACTTTTCGGTCCGATTTTTCACAATCACCCAGCCTTAGGAACTTACCCGAACCGTGAAAACTGTCTGGCGAGACCCCTGGGCAGGATTCATAGGCTTGTTTTTGCTAAATGGGAGTTGCGGAGAAGATAATGCTCTCTGAAGGTTTCTTCACGTTTATATTGAGCCTTCTGGAGATGATCAAGGGTCATATCAGGGGAATTAACAGGATTAAGGGGCTGCTCAAACTTTGAACAGTTCTGCAGTTTGTGGAGAAGTCTTCTCTCTCAAACCAACAAGCCACCGTTCTTCTCTTGACTACACTAATTGTCAGATATCATTGATTCGCCCCTTTTCCCCCGAACCACAACATATTCACCTTCTCCTCTGCAGTGGAACGAGGTGACTCGTCTGTTCCGGGCCGGCATGCCCCTCAAGAAGCACCGGCAGAACCTCCGGCACCACCCGTCCTGCTTCACCGCCGGCGCCGCCGTGGACTGGCTCCACCAGCTGCTCCGCAGCAACAGCAACTTCGGCCCCGACGTCACCAGGCAGCAGACGGTGCAGCTGCTGAAGAAGTTCCTGAAGAATCACGTGATAGAGGACGTGAAGGGCCGCTGGGGAACGGAGGACCTGGAAGACAACAACGCGCTCTACAGGTGCTCTGCCAGCGTTATTCGATTGAACTGTTAGAAACCCTCTTCGTAACTCAACCTCCTTCCCGTTCTCCAAAGATTCCCCTCCACCTCCCCCCTGAAGCCCATCCCCTGTCCCGCCGCCAACCCAGCCACCAAATCCATCAAGAAGCGACCTTCCCTGAGGGACAGGGAAGGCATCTTCAAGTTCAGGACCGTCAAGAAGAGCGAAAAGGAGACGCAGGTGGGCTGAAAGAGTCGTGAATAACATCAATAATCTCTAGCGGGGTCGAGTCGTGACACCTTTCATAGCCCAAGACTCCAGTCCAGGATCTCTCGTCTCTTTCAGGAAAACGCAGATCCTGCGGGTCCGTCCGAGGTTGAGGGTCACGAGCAGGAGACGCTGAGGCGAGAGCTGACGGCCGAGGACGAGCGCGACATCTGGAGAGACATCACCCTGACGCAGTACGAACGAGCGCCCGGATCCTGACGTACTTCACAAAAATCAGTCCACGACATGAGCGGAAGATGGAGCTCAGCTCCTGTGGTGTGTTTTCCCATCTTCAGCCTGCGAAGGATTCTAGATATGCCGTCGCTGGACGAGGTTCTAGACCGGCGCTACGTGAACCCGCAGAACATCATCCACAACATGACCAAAGTCAACAAGCACGGCGTCGTCACCCTGGACGACAAGACCGGTAGGCTGAGCGCGTTGTGTCCGCGGGCCCGTCCCGCCAGCCGTCGGTCTAACTGTGGACCCGCCCGTCCAGGTGACCTTCCCCACTGGGTTCTGTCTGCCATGAAGAGCCTGGCCAACTGTGAGTAGCAGCCGCCGCTCCTCTGACCGCAGTGTGTCCTGTGTAAACACAACCACGCGGATCGCGTTTGGCTAACCTGGATGTTTACAACCGTCCCGCCTAATGTTGTTTGTTGAAACGTCCCGTTTGCCGTCCCCTCCGTCTCACGGCGTCCGCTCCGTCCCGTCCTCCCGTCTCCAGGGCCAAAGTACGACAGCGCGCAGCCGTCCTACCCCGGCTTCGAGAGGGACGTCTTCAAGACGGTGTCGGATTACTTCCACAGCCTCCCGCAGCCGCTGCTCACGTTCCAACTGTATGAACTGTTTATCAACGTGCTGGGTATGTGATGTACATTTAAAACCAACTGAACGGTGTTTCCTTCCGGTCTGGCCGTGCCTCGCTGCTCCGCTAACAGCCGTGGTTGTTGTCCCTTCTGCACGTGGAGGTCTAACAGCGATGAGCGTCTCCACTTCGTGCCTGTTTTTGTTTGTGTGTTTGGACTAACCGAAGCCTCTCCCTCCCTTCGCTGTCTGCTTGCACACACACCCCCGCCCCCCTTCGCTGCGCCCCCGCCCAGTCTTTTCTGGATACTTGGCGGCGCCGGCTCCTCGCCAGCCCGGGAAGCGCAAGAAGGCGGAGCCGCCCTCGGCGCCCCCTCCGGCCAAGACGTCGTTCCGCTCCACGGAGTGCCTGCTCCTCTCCCTGCTGCGGCAGGGAGCCTGCGACGAGGCCGAGGAGTCCCCCATGCGGGAGGTGCTCGGCGGGAAGGCTCCGCCCCCGCCGGCGCCGCCGGACGTCGGTGAAGAAGGTGATGCCGGGGGCGTCCTCTGGAGCCCGCGTGTGGACGTCCTCAGGAGGCAGCGGGCCAGGAGCTGCTCCCTGGAAACCATCCTGGACGACGACGCCCCCCTGACCCGCCAGCAGCTGTTCCTGTCCAGCGACAGCCTCGCCTCTCGTTTCCATAGCGACGGGAGCGAGGGTGACGGCGGCGGCGGCGGCCGCCCCGCTGACGAGAGCTCCATAAGGAAAAGACCGTCCGGGGCGGGGCCGTCGTCCACGCACAGGTGGCGCGCCCTGCGCCCGCGGAGCGCCAGGAGCTGTCTGGACATCGTGGTGGAAACCAGAGAGGAAAGCGCCACCGAGCCCCGCAGGCCGAGTCGAGCGACCAGCTGCCTGGACGTCAACCACGTCCCGCGCCTTCCCTCCCGGTCCTCCTGTCGCCGCTCGCTCTCCTCGCTCTCCCCGCCTCCTCAAAGTGAACCCCACGGCTCAGGGGGCGCCGCCTCCAGCACGTCCAGCCTCTGGACCCTGCCCGCCCCCGCCGTCATCCGCCGCTGCCTCAGCTCTCTGGACGTGCCGCCTCGGCCCGCCTCGCCGCTCCGAGCTTCGGCCTTCGCGCAGGCCCCACAAGTCAAACCACAGCACAGTAAGACAAACCCCTGCCCCCTCCACACACACCTCCACCTGTCTGCTCGGGTCTAATCACACTAACTCCATCTCACACCTGAGTTTCCTGGCCGTCTCAGAAGTGCACGTCTTTTCATGCACGCACCTTCAGAGATCATCCAGCTCAGCTCCAGCAGCACCCGGACCTGCAGGAGCTCACGGCAGATGACCTCCTGCGGGCCAGCAAAGTTCTAACTGTCCACGGATTTTCTCTTTATATTATTCGACCTCCAAATTTGACAGCGGTGTGGAATTCCAGGTTTGGCGGATCAGTAACTCTCGGTCGGCCTTCAACCCCCGCATGCATCTTCTCCAAAGACGCGTGAGGCCAAATTTTGTTCGTTGAAGGACATCTGACCTGTGTGGATTTAGATTCCACGTAGAGACGGAACAGTCCAGAAATGTGCAAAGTGTGTGGAGAAGCATCTCCACCGCTGTTTCAGGTGATGAGAGCTGCTGTTCCCCACCTTCATGCGGTGCAGCTGGAGAGGACACGAGCTGGAGGACATGGAGGTGCTTAGCTCATGTTTCACCACACATTAAACATTAATAACTCCCACCTGACTCCTGGTCTCAGCTCGTAGCTGTAGATGGTCCATCCTGTCCTCCATCCATCTGCCCTCGCTGGTGATGGATGAGCGGCCGTAGAGCGTGGTTCTCCGTCCACCTGAGAGGAAAGAGAACAAATAAAATCATCAACAAATCCACAATTTTACCAATTAGTGCTATTTTCTGTTGATCTTCTCCATATGCGGTGATGTTGGCCTTCCACAGGCCGGCTTAGCCACCAGCCTTGATCTTAACTGTGCGTGTGTGTGCGTGTGTGTGCGTGTGTGTGCGTGTGTGTGTGTGTGTGTGTGTAGGCCTAGTCCAGCCTCAGTGTGAGCGCGTGGCCATCGAGGCCCTGCAGCTGTGCACCCTCCTGCTCCCCCCCGCCTCCCGCAGGAAGCTGCAGCTCCTCATGAGGATGATGTCCCGCATCAGCCAGAACGTGGACATGCCCCGCCTCCACCCGGCCATCAGCACCCGAACTCTGGTGAGTGGCGGCGCGGCGCCGGTCGAAACTTCAGACGTGGAGCCCCTGAGCTGTGAGGAGCTGCGTTTGCTTCCAGATGGTCCACACGTTCTCCAGCTGCGTCCTGGGCAGCGCGGAGGAGTGCGACCTGGACGAGCTGCTCGCCACCAGACTGGTGTCCTTCCTGATGGACCACCAGCAAACCGTCCTCGCCGTCCCGGACTACCTGCTCGGCGCCATCGCCGACCACGTGCGGTACCTGCGCGCGGTCCAGGTGAGCCCATCGCAGGTTCCCGGGGGGTTCCTGGGAGCGGGAGCGGCATTCAGAGGTCCTCCTCCCGCCCGCAGGTCCCGGTGGACGGCGTCCCTCCCCCCGATCCGGTCTGCGTCCCGATGCCGGTGTACGCCTTCTGCCGCCAGATCAGCGGCGCCGAGTTCGAGCGGCAGAAGGCGGCGGCCTCTCAGAAGGCCATGGAGGAGCTCTTGGAGATGATCCTAGCAGACCAAAACATGAGCGAGAAGGAGCGGCAGAAGAAGCTGAAGCAGGTATTCACCTCTGACCGCCGCCGGCACGCCGTCGAGTGCGGCGCGGCGTTCACCCGACGCTCTGCTCAGTTTCAGAAGCAGTACCCCGAGATCTACGCTCGGAGGTTCCCCCCCTCGGACCGGGAGAACAAGAGCAAGCCGAAGATCAAGCCCCCGCTCCTCAGCATCAAGAAAACCAAAGCCTTCGGCATCAGGAACTGACCAGGAGACCAGCCGTGTTCCACCCGCACACCCATCACGGGTTTCAAGCCTCCCGCCGGCCGGAGGGTCATGGGACAGCTTCTTCAGGCCAGGAGAGGCTGGAGGTACCAGGAGAACGTCGCAGATGGGAGAGTGTGTGTGTGTGTGTGTGTGTGTGTGTGTGTGTGTGTGTGTACTCTGTGGGAGAAGCGTGATGATCTTAACTTATACGAGTGACGGCGGCTGCGTTTTAACCTCCGTGTTTTTTTAAACTGCTGTTCCTTTTTTTGTTTTCGTTTTTTTTTTTCCTGTCGGCTTCTTGCTGTATTTCCGTTTTCCCGGGCTGTGTGTTATGTAGTGTTTTGCACGGAGTTTAGGCTTTAGGGGGCCTGGTGAGCTTAGTCCAATCAGATGTCGTCTTCACGAGTGTAAGTAGTTGACAACAGGCCCGTCCATGTTTGGATTCCCTAAAAATGTTCGGCGTCCATCGATAAGCTGAGTGTCTTTTGTAAGGGAATCTAACAAACACACCATATTTATTGATCCTTTGTCTAAATGAAGTATTTGTTGTTGTTACCCTGTTATATTAATACCTCAGGTCGTGCATGTGTGCGCGTGTGTGTGTGTGTGTGTGTGTGTGCGCGCGTGAGCTAAGAATTTAACACCACAGTTGTTTTCTTTCCTCTCCACTGTTTACTATGCAACTTCCAGAGAAATAAAGTTTGTTGTGCTTTCTGTTTGTGTTTGCTGTGCTCTGCTGGCGGTCCAGATAGTGTGTGATGGCGGGGTGTTTCTTCTCACACACACACATCAGGGCTCGGCCTCCGTCGGACCCCCGCCGCTCCGATGTGTCGGGGAAAGTCCTCCGAGGCGGTGGGGATCCGCCCCTCCCCCGTCCCTCGTAGGTATTTCACGTAACGTTAGCGCCGGCAGCCGCGGCTTTAGATGGTGTGTCCGCCGAAGCCGCGCCTCCCGATCTTGGCGGCGGATGCAGGCAGGGCCGGCTCGTCCGCCCAGGAGCGGGGCGACTCTGCTGGACGGGGCGCCACAACGCGTGATATTAGAGCTCGGGGGAACGGTGACGTCTGCCGCCGGGGCGACGGGCGAACTCACCGCCGACGAGGGTCGTCTCGGCGCCGGGTTCGGCGGCTCTCCTCTTGGGCGCCGGCGTCTGGTCGTCGGGGCTCAGGCGACTATCCAGGTTCCTCTTGGCGCCTCTGGACGGTTTCCTGGATCTTTTTTTGCGGGAGAAAGCACAGCGGATGAGGTTGAGAAGACGAGGACATGAATCGTTCATGTATAAGCGGAGGAGATGCAGACAGCAGAGGGTTCAGAAGGTCCGAGGCCCTCACAAACCTAACTGAAGACATCAAACTTCATTGCAGAAGCGTGGAGATCAAAAAGGTGGCTTTAGAAGCTGCAGAAAGACCTTCAAGTTTCAGCTGTATCTTTAAAATACTTGAATAATTGTGCAGTGAAAATGATTAAAAATGGAATTATTCCATGCAAGTCATTAAAGAAGCTCGAAATGAAGCCAAGCTATGAACGTCAGGGTCCGCAGCCAATCATCTGCCTCCATCTAACCCTGCATCCTCTTCCCCTCCATCCAAAGACCTCCTCTCAGGTCTTCCTCCGGACCTCCTGCCTGGCAGCTCCAACCTCAGCATCCTTCTACCCAAATCATCTCCACCCCTCCTCTGTCCACGTCCAGAACTTCTAACACGTGCCGTCCCTCTGATGGACTCCTTCCCGAACCTTTCCGTCCTCCTCGCTCCCAGAAAGAACCTCCACATCTTCACCTCTGCCTCCTGTCTTCTCCTCAGTGTCTCCATCCAGACCCCATGGCTGCTCTTCACCTTTCCTCGTACTCTCCTATCACCCTGACTCTCTCCTCCACCCGTTTCTCCACCTCTTCAATAAAGTTTCCAGAACCCTGTCCAGATGTCAGGAGTCCCAGAAATCCTACATCTCTTCTGCTCTCTTGAAGTATTTCCCAAAAGCGTGGCTGGAGGTGTTTCCGGCACCTACCTGCCGGGACGCCCGTCACTTCCCCGTTTCCATTTTGGGAGCGTCCTCCTGCTCCGACCTTCTCCGGGGCTCCTCTGCGGGGCCTTGGAGGACGACGCCTCCTCGCCGCCCAGGTTCTGCTGGAAGCGAAGGTGTCTCACCCTGAGAAGCAAACAGCGGTGGCCGTCAGGGAGCGTACGTCGGAGGAGAGGCGCCGGCGCACGTCCGGGTACCGTGGGCGGATGATGGCGTCGGAGGGCGGCGCCATGAGCTGGCAGGCGGCGATGGCGGGATGGCGAAGGATTTGGCGCGGCGTGACGCGTTCGGCCGGGTCCAGCTTCAGCATCCGGGTCAGCAGGTCAACGAAACATACGCGCTCCCGGCGAAGGGCGCTGGCCTTCTCTCTTGACACGTTCCGCTTCCTGCACTGGAACGCCGTCGTGTATTTCAAGCGTTCCCGCTAAGAAAACGTGAAGGGCGTCCGACGTGCGGGAAGACGACGGCGCCGTTACCGTTCTGAGACCTCGCAGGTGCTCCGAGGTGCACAGCGTCGACCAAAAGTTGGGGACGTCATGGCGGGACTGAAAGAGCAGATGTGTTTTGGGTTGGGACAGAGGGGAATATAGAGGTTTGCTCAGCGGTAAGAGGTCAGCGGCTGCACCTTGAACCTCCAGCGGGTGGAGCCCTGACCTCCGAGTCTTGGGCGGAAGTACTGCTGCGTGAACTCTCCGGCGCTGAGCATGTGGTCCGGAGGCTTCCCCAGGGTGTTCAGGATCAGCCGCATCTGCTGGCATCACATGAGGAAGCGCTAAGCCCTGCATTCTTTAACTAAATTAATCTATAGGGGCGGTCATGTGATTACATATTTAATCAATTATTTACATGACTGCTGTGGATTAAATGATATTAATCGCATAAAAAGCCTCTTGATGAAAAAGCAACACGGCTTAACCCCCATATTATCTTAAGGGTCAATTTGACCCTTAAGATAATATGAGGGTTAAAAGAGCACAGGTCACAATGGTGGTATCATTAAAGAGCACAACTACAAAAATTGTATAATTGTACAATTCTAAGAGTATCACATATTACGTTTATTATGTTTAATTTCCAAATTTCCAAACATTAAATTTAAAACATCCACTTGTTTTTTTTTACTAGTTTTTTTGGAGGCTAATCCCGTGTAGTTCTGCCGGTGGCCACTAGGGGGCCGGTCCGGCCGCGGTGCCAAACTGACCATGTCGTACTCGCTGTTAGCGGGAAACAGCGCCTTTCCCAGGAACAGCTCCACGCCGATGCAGCCCAGAGACCAAACGTCGATGGCCTCGTTGAAGCGAAGCCCCAGCAGGATCTCAGGAGCTCTGAGGAACCAAACGCGCCGCCGTTCAGCCTCCTGGAGATCGGTGGCGCCGGACCTTTGGGAGGACCTCCCGTCCCACCTGTACCACAGCGTCTGATGAACCACGCCCTTCCTCGCCTTGGAGACCTCGGTGGCCCGACCGAAGTCGATGATCTTCACGCGGACCGGCCGCCGCCGGCGGTCCACCACCATGACGTTCTCGGGCTTCAGGTCGGCGTGGATTATCTCCAAGCCCTGGAGGAACTGCAGAGCCGTGGCTAACTGAAAACAGCGGCAGCGTTAGCTTGGTTCTGGAGCGGCGGTTAGCCCCGCCCCCTCACGGCCAGAAGGTCTCCGGTTCTGGTCCCACAGGAGGCCTTTCTGTTTGGGGTCTCCATGTTCTCCACCCAGGGTTCTCCCTCTTATGATTGATAATAAATGAAAACGAAACCCATGCCAAGGGAGAACCTGGGGCGTCAGATGTCCTGACGTGGATCAGGACCTACAAGAAGGTAGCAACAGGAAGCGCTCCGAGCTGAAAACCAACCTGGTGCAGGACGGAGGAGATCTCGTTCAGGCTCACCGGCTGGCAGACCTGCTGGAACTCGAACAGGTTGATGTCCAGCTTCTCGAAGTCCAAGCAGTAGTGTCCGCAGACGGTGAAGGAGCCGTTCCACCGGACCACGTTGAAGTCGTCCGAATGGCGCTCCTTCATCTTCTTCAGGATCTCCTCCTGCGGGAGTGAGGAGGTATCTCGCTGGCATGAAGGCGACGGCTCATACGCACATATCGTTAAATCTAAAAAACTATTACAATAGAAACATAAGAAGACAACGTTCTCGTCTTCTCGACAGATATCAAAACGAGGAACTCCTCTGAAAAGCGCCGGACCTCCTTGGTCGCCTCCTCGCCGCTGATCTTGGTGATCTTCAGCGCCACCCTCTCATTGGTGGTGTGGTTGAGGCACTGGACCACCTCGCCGTACGCCCCGCAGCCCAGGTAGGCCTCCACGACGTACACCGAGGACGCCGAGGAGATCAGGCTCCCGATGTCTGTGAGGTCGGGGCCACCGGCGGAGCTCAGCGACATTTGTTGTCTGGTTCTCACACCTGTGGTGGAACACACACACACACACACACACACACACACACACACACACACAGTTAGAATAAATCAAAGAAAACATCTCTTCTGGGCTCCTCTCTTCAGGGGTCTCCACAGCCTCCATCCAACCTTCTCACACCATCTACCTCCCTGGTCTTTTCCCCTCCATCCATAAACCTCCTCCCTGGTCTTCCTCCAACTTCAGCATTCTTCTGCCCAGATCTTCTCCATCCTTCCTCTGTCTGCGTCCAAACCATCTCAGTGTGACTTGATCTCCAGAACATCTAACATGTGCTGTCCTTCTGATGGACTCCTTCCTGGTCCTCTCTGTTCTCCTCACTCCCAAAGAGGAACCTCCACATCTTCATCTCCGCCTCCTGTCTTCTCCTCAGTGTCTCCAAACCAGACACCATGGCTGCTCTTCACCTTCATCTGCCAACCTGTCTGCACACCATCCCCATCGTTCTGGACTGTTGACCATCCAGCTTCTTCATCCCCACCCCCTGTAGCCTCAGCGTTCACACACATGTATTCTGCCTTGCTAGCCGTCCTCTCCAGGTCCCACCTCCACCTCTCTAGATGTTCCTCCACCTGCTCCCTGCTCTCATCACCATGTCATCTGCAAACATCATCAGAGTCCATGGAGGTTCCTGTCTAATCTGTCAGCCTGTCCATCAGCATAGTGAACAAAAGGGTCTGGGAGCTGCTCCCACATGTAGTCCCACCACCACCTGGACCTTCTCTGCAACACCTACATCTCCACCGCCTCACACTCATCCACACCAAGGTGAATAAAACCACATAAATGAGATCAATCCTATGAACACGGGGAAACTTATTCGGTGAGGTGATCTTCTCACCAGGCCGGCCCCGGTGTGTCGGTGGAGTCGGTGGAGGCCGAGCTGCCGCGTGAAGGTGCAGCCTTCACATCCGGGCGTGAACGCCGTGAACCAAGCCGCCGTCTCACGTGCGAGGCGAGTCTTTAACAGCGGACGAGTCCGGCGGACGCTCACAGCGACATCTGAGACGCCGGGCTCCTCCTATGTGACCTCTAGAACAACATGACAGCTTCCCCTTCCTTCTGCTGGACGGACACCTGGTGACGGACTTTCACAGCGTCCGCCGTGTGACATCGACCCCGACTCCTCCCCCCCGTGACAACACAGCTTCCCCCTCCGCCGCCTATGAACGGCTACTTCTGCACTCGTAGCTAACCGGTGACCATCACAGTGACATCACAGGATTCGCTTCCCCCTTTCACAACAACAGGGAGGGGGTGCTTCCAAAGATCTGGGTTCCTGCGGAGAAGTGATTTTCCATGGCTTCCCCCAACTGCCTTTCCTGATGATATAACTGTGGAGGTTTGGAAATGTCTGGTGAGATTATTCAACAGGATCTTAAGAGAGTGAGAAGATGCCTGAGGAATGAAGAAGAAGTGTGATGGTGTCCTGTTTTAAGAATAAGGGAGTTGTGCAGAATTGCAGCAACTATAGAGGGATAAAGTTAATGAACCATACAATGAAGTGATGGGAAAGAGTGGTGGTCAGCATCTGTGAGGAGCAGTATGGCTTCCTGCATGGAACGAGAACTACAGATGCAGCATTTGCTTTGAGAAGGCCAGAGGGAGCTGCACTGCACATTTGTAGACCAAGAAAAAGCATATGACAAGGTGCAGAGAGGAACTCCGGTGCTGTATGAGGAAGTCTGGAGTGGCAGAGAAGTATGTTAGACTGGTGCAGGACATGTATGCTCGCTGTGAGTCGATGGTGAGGTGTGTTGTCGGTGTAACAGAGAAGTTGGAGGTGGGACTCCATCAGGGATCAGCTCTGAGGTTAGACAGGAATCTCCACGGACCATGATGTTTGCAGATGAAATTGAGATCCAAAGTGAGAGCAGGGAAGAGGTCGAGGAACATCTAGAGAGGTGGAGGTATGCTCTGGAAAGGAGAGGAATGAAAGTTAGTCGCAGAAAGGCAGAATATATGTGTGTGAATGAGAGGAACGGTGAGGCTACAGGGAGTGGAGATCAAGAAGCTGGAGGATTTCAGGTACTCAACAGTCCAGAGCAACGGAGACTGAAGAAGAGGTAAAGAAACGGGTTCAAGCAGGTTGGAGTGGGTGGAGAAAAGTGTCAGGGGTGCGAAGAGATAGAAGAACATCAGCCAGAATCAAAGGAGAGGTGGAAGAGACGGTGGTCAGGTGGTCTACAAACAATGACAATGACCAGAAGACAGGAGCTGGAGGTGGCAGAGATGAAGATGCCGAGCTTCTCTTTGGGAGCGACCAGGATGCAGAGGATCAGGGATGAGTCCATCAGAGGAACAGCATGTTAGATGTTTTGGACATAAAGTCAGAGAAGCCAGACTGAGATGGTTGGTTGATGGACGGAGGGACAACGAATACATTGCTAGATGGATCCGGAGGAGCCTCTGGCTGTGACGCAGAGGCGTCGCCACCACGCCGCCCTCCATCAATATCAGTTGATCCTTTGACGCTTTCGGCCGTCAGGAAGCATTCGTCAGAAGGACAGGAACAAAAAGGACTGACGTGGTGGATGATGTAGGACCCCCGCCCCCAAACCCTCAACCCCCCGTTTTTTTCCGGTGGCTGTCTCTGCAGCTACAGCCGGCCAATTAAAATAGTTTCTCCGAGCTGTCTGGAATTAATTACGAGAGATTCTTTGGCGTCGGTATCCGGATCAAACGGCAGGAAACCGACCGGAGCGCCACTTTATCGTCGCTGACGTATTTTTTTAATATCACCGCATGCGTTTGTGTGTTTTTGTCATCAAGTTGTTTTGGTTTTTCGGGGCCCCCGCCTCCTCCCGCCGAGGCCTAGCGGGCCATTGTGGGAGCCGCGGCTGAAAGGCGAGCAGACAAAGCCGGCTTGTTTGGCTCCGCTTGAAGCCGAAGAGGAGGAGGAGGAGGAGGAGGCGGGGGAACCCGAAGGAGGAAGAGGAGGAGGGCGGGTGGAGGGAGAAAGGTGGGAGCAAGGAAAGCTGGAGGGGTGATGCAGAGGAAAAGTAGGAGGGGACCCAGTTTTCCATCTCCTCGCCACAGGAAATCTGGTTTAAATGCAGCCCCGGAGCCTTTGTGCGAGGAGCCGTGTGTGTGTGTGTGTGTGTTTACAGAAAGTGCGTGAAGATCGTCCAGCAGCATGGTCAGTCGGTGAGTTCGCCAAGAGAGGAATGCAAAAAGTGTGTTTGTTTTGTTTGTCTGCTCTTCCGAGGTGGAGTTCACCGGGTCGGCGCCGCGACGGCAACGTCCAGCTGTCCTCCAACGCCGAGGCAGAAACTGGGATTACGGAACGCCGTTTCGTCCGGTTTAACTTCTGAAGACACGTTTGATAGGAGTTTGGAGAAAAGCTTGCGAGAACGACTCTTCCTCAAAGAGGAGATCCACATCTTTTTCCACAGCGGGAGTTCAGATTCCCCGCGAGGAGAGTCGACGTTTTCAAAATATAAAAAAGGGTCGAACAGAGTTTACAACTCCCGGATACCAGATGGACATCTAAAGTTTGTAATGGCAGCAAGTGGTTACTTTGAGAAGATAAAATAGGCGTTAATATTATTACGGCTATATGAGGGAACGTGTTTAAAGAGTCCGTTTATGTTGGGCATGTTCTTATTTTCCTACATAGTAGTTGTAGCGTACAGCGGTGCAGCGGTGAGCAGGCTGGTTGGAGTTCCACAGGAGCTCTTTCTCTGCAGAGTCTCCATGTTCCCCTTTGGCTGCGAGGGGTTCCTCAAGGTTCTCCGGGTTCCTCCCACATACAGGAGACCCTCACTTGTCCAGATGTGCGAATGAACCGGAATGGGCGCTTCCTGTGTTAGCATAGTCTTTAGTTTTAGCATGAAATGTACCTGCTCCCACCGGTGGCCACCAGGAGGTCTGAGTGAATGAGGACACGCGTGAGGTGGAGGAAACCTGAACATGGTGTTCTCTGAGGAGGTTTCAAGGTCTGGGTTGGTTCTTGTCCAGAGTGGAGCATCCTGCCAGCGGCTACAGGAGGATCTTTGAGACGGCGGAGGAGCTGAACGAGCCGATACCTGCCAAGATCAGCGGTAGGTAACGCACACGAGACCACATCCATGGCGTCTGAATCCAAAACGGCAAACTCGGGACTCCGACCGGTTGTGTCCGTCCTCCTGCGCCGGCAGGTGTTTTCCCTCCGTGGCTCGGCGGCAGCCTCCTCAGGATGGGACCGGGGCTGTTCGAGGTCGGGGACGAGCCGTTCCACCACCTGTTTGACGGACAGGCTCTGATCCACAAGTTTGACCTGAAGAACGGTCAGGTGACCTACTACAGGAAGTAAGCATGGCGTACTTTGGAAGGAGGGGATTCCCTTCACCAGATGCTAACCTTTAGCTTAGCACAATGAGGAGTCGCTCGATCGCCGTCCCGATCCAGCGAGTGTTGTTCTTCAGGACTAGAAAACAACCACTGCGTGTGTGTGTGTGTGTGTGTGTGTGCGTGGACTCCACGCTCAGGTTCATCAAGACGGACGCGTACGTCCGTGCCATGACGGAGAACCGGGTGGTCATCACCGAGTTCGGCACGGCCGCGTATCCGGACCCCTGCAAGAACATCTTCTCCAGGTGACACCGACCGGCGAGTCAGCTTGGCGGTGGAACTCCTTCCGGCCGGTTATCATATCAGTGTTGACGCTTCCAAGAGGAGGTATCTTCTGTGAGCTGACCGGCACCTCCGCTCGCTCGTCCACGTAGATTCTTCACGTACTTCAGGGGCATCGAGGTGACCGATAACTGCTTGGTGAACGTCTATCCGATGGGCGAGGACTTCTACGCCGTCACCGAGACCAACTACATCACCAAGGTGGACCCTGACACGCTGGAGACTTTAGAGAAGGTCAGCCAGAGGTTCCTCCAACGAGCCAGCTTCTCCGTCCCAATCTGTTGCGTAAACGTTGTCAGAGTTTGGTCTTGAAATGTTTGGTTTGAGGATTCCAATATCAGATTTCTGACTTTGGGGAGGCTACATTAGCCATTGATGCAGACAGCAGACGCGTTATTATTATTATTGTTATTATTGATGACAATGAGGACCTGGCCGGTATGTTGCAGTAATGACGATGGACCGGAGTATCTTAGCGTGACAGGGGTGTGGATTTGTATCCATATTTTTTAAAAAATGAACCTCCACATTTTTATCTTCAGGTGGACCTGTGCAAGTACCTGTCGGTGAACGGCGTGACGGCCCACCCCCACGCCGAAGACGACGGCACGGTCTACAACATCGGCAACTGCTTCGGCAAGAACATGAGCCTGGCTTACAACATCGTCAGGATTCCTCCACCGCAAGGAGGTGAGGTTTACGGACGGCGGGGTTCTGAGGACTTGGATAAAACTCCCGGCTTCTGATTTAATCCGTCTGTTTGTTTCCAGACGAGACGAACCCCCTGGAGAAATCGCAGGTGGTTGTTCAGCTCCCCAGCAGCGAGAGGTTAAAGCCCTCCTACATCCACAGGTATGGAGGTCTCGGCCAACGCTCTCATCTTCTGACAGAATATTCACCTGTGTGAGAAATCACCTCGACGCAGCGGCAATAAAAGCCAAAACATGGAGACAGAGCGCTAATCCAGAAGCTGCTTCTTGGGTCTCTTTTCTGGAACGCGTCGTCAATCACTGCTCCAAATGTTAACTGGTCGGAAGATAGTTTTAACCTGTTTTGGTCCATTTTGAAAACAGCTGAAAACAGCCTGAAAGTTCCACCTTAGCTCAGACAATAACAAATCCTCTCATTTTGCCTGGAAATGCTAAAAATCGTGGCTTGTGCTTCTCTTTCTCCCGTCCGTCTGTCCCCGCTGGTCTCTGCGTAGCTTCGGCCTGACAGACAACTATTTTGTGTTTGTGGAGCAGCCGGTGAAGATCAACCTGCTCAAGTTCCTGTCGGCGTGGAGCATCAGGGGCGCCTCTTACATGGACTGCTTTGAATCCAACGAGAGCATGGGGGTAGGAGAGCGTGACCTATCCCACGCCCGGCGCTTTTTACAAATCACATGATTTGATTTTAGACCGCTTCCGGCCTTAAATTGAGCTTCCTTCCATGAAAAGGCTTTGTTTTAGAGTTTGGAGCTTCAGAGCGCCATCAGTAAGCAGTTGCAGATGTATGTGTGTGTGTGTGTGTGTACGACTCCTCAGATGTGTGTTTTTGTAGACCTGGTTCCATCTGGCCACTAAAGAGCCGGCGGTTTATTTGAGCGACCACAAGTTCAGAACATCAGCCTTCAATGTCTTCCATCACATCAACGCCTACGAAGACGAGGGATTCATTGTCGTTGACCTGTGTGTGTGGAAAGGGTGAGCGTGACGATGCTGTATGAGTCCGCCGGAGCCTCCTCAGGCTGACGTCCGTGTGTGTGTGTGTGTGTGTGTGTGTGTGTGTGTGTGTGTGCCCGCAGTCACGACTTTGTGTATAACTACCTGTACCTGGCCAACCTGAGGGGGAACTGGGAGGAGGTGAAGAAGGCGGCTATGAGAGCGCCGCAGCCCGAGGTCCGGCGGTACGTCCTGCCGCTGGACACACACACGGTGAGAAACTGATGAGCCGCCGCTTTTTTCTCTTTTCAAGTCACTTCAGAAGCTCATCCACTCACTGTGAGAAGGTGTCCATGGTGTGTGTTTAGGAGGAACAGGGGAAGAACCTGGTGTCTCTTTCCTACACCACAGCAACCGCTGTTCTTCACAGCGACGGGACCATTTGGTTGGAACCTGAGGTTCTCTTTTCTGCACCAAGACAAGGTGACACACACACACACACACACACACACACACATATTATTTTTCTATGCATCATACATGAAGATGGACACTCCATTTATAAATAGTGACCTAAAACACTTTCCTCTGCAAAATGTGGGTAGTTTAATTTCTGATGTTATTTCTCTGCCTGATTGAGAACCTTTTCAAGATTTTTAGACAATTATTGTTCCAAGAATATGTTACCGTTCCCGTTTTCTTTCCGTTTGCTAAAAAATCAATGCATATTGGGTTTTTCCCCTCAGTTGCATGGCATGTGTGTTTTGGTGCTCACCGTGCACTTCCTATTGTAGCCGCTGGTAGCGCCAGTCAGCAGGCTGGAAAGAGGTTGAAGATGCTGAGCTGAGGTGTTTAAAAAGACCTACCAAGTATTCCTTGTTCGCAAATCGCATTTCCATTCATATTAAACCCAGGAAAACCTTATTTTTAAGCAAAAGTAGCTCTATCATCGGTTTGATTGACTTGACCAAAGAAGCGAGCGCCAGGAAAGCTCTAGATTTCACAACCACACTGCTAGTGCTCCTTGTGGTTGTTTAGATAAAGCTTGAGCACGACTGACTAAATGCGAGTGAAACTTAAAATCCCCAAAAAAGAAATTATAAACAGTGGAAAAACTGCAACTTCTATGTAAGCGCGTTGCTTACGTCGCCGCCTTAATTGGATTGCTAATGCTAATGCTAGCCGCTGCCGTTTTAATGCAGTATTTCTTCCTACTCCACTTGTCCGAATGCAATTTCCTAGAGTTTACTTGTGTTTTATCTGTATTTTATATCTTTTTGTCTCTCGCCACCCCCCGAAAGCCTTAGAATTTCCACAAATTAACTACCCCCGGTGCCGCGGGAAGAGGTATTCCTTCGTCTACGGCCTTGGACTGAACCATTTCATCCCGGACAGGGTAGGGGAGCCTCCATTTTTAATAATCAATATAATGACATTAAAAATGAACAAAACTCCCAGCGGTACCTGCCGGGTTGACCCTAGCGGCTTTTCCGTTCGCCGTCTGACCGCCGGGCAGATCGTCAAGCTGGACGTGGAGCGTAAGAAGACGTGGGTGTGGCAGGAGGAGGAGTGCTACCCCTCGGAGCCGCTGTTCGTAGCCGCGCCGGAAGCCTCGCGAGAAGACGACGGTACGAGACCCGGAAGTGACGTCACTCCCCGCAACCCTTGCACAAGATAAGATAAGATAAGATAAGATAAGATAAGATAAGAACAACTTTGTGCCAGAGTTACAGAAAATATAACAGTAATAAATAATAAAAAGAAAAAGGCAGAATTAGAAATAATAATAAATTATAAACTATAAAGTGTCTCAGTGAAACTATACGTGTCTTAGTAACAAGTGAGGTAAGGAGTGCACAATAGTATGATAAAAGGAAAAATTGTAGTGTAGCTGTTATGAAATGAAATATTGCACAGTTCTGAATATTGCACAGTGAAATTAAATATTGCACAGTTTTGTTTTGTTTTTTTTAGGTTAAAGATAGGTTTTTATGGCTGCCGGCGGGTGAATGGAGAGGAATTAAAAAGTCTGATCGCCTCAGGGAGGAAAGACCTCCTGTGGCGTTCAGTGGAGCTCCTTGGTGGTATCAGTCTACGGCTGAAAGAGCTCTGACAGGACGTCGGTGTGGCATGCAGGGGGTGATGGACATTGTCCATGATGCTGAGGAGCTTCCTCAGCATCCTCCTCTCTGACACCTGCACAACAGACTCCAGCTCCACACCCAGGACAGATGCAGCTCTCCTGATGAGCTTGTTGAGTCAACAACAATAAAGAGACACCCTGAAATTATCATGATATATTATCATATAGCAAAGTCACACGGTGAAAGGTTTGACTTCTCTGTGGACTATCATAGTGATACATCTGGAGAGGTGGAGGTGTGAAGGAAGGTGAGAAAATTCACATGTGAATGAGAGGAACCCAAGTGGAATGGTGGGGCTACAGGTGGTGGAGGAGCAGAAGAGGTGGAGATGTTTGTGCAGGCAGGTTGGAACGGGTGGAGGAAAGTGTCACAGGTGATAGAAGATCGAGGTGAAAGCAGCCGTGATGTCTGGTGTGGAGACACTGAGGAGAAGACAGGAGGCAGGGATGAAGATGTGGAGGTTCTCTTTGGTAGTGAGGAGGACTTAAGTTGGACTGAGATGGTTTGGACATGACAGAGGAGGGACGTTGAAGAACTGCCAAGCAGGAGGACTAGAGGTAGACCAGTAAGAAGATCTATGGCTGGAGGGAAAGAGGACAGGAAGTTAGCAGGTGGGAGAAAAGAAGCTGCGGCGGAGATGATACGATTTCAAGGTCATTTCTTTTTAATCACAGCTTACTCTTCAGAACTAGATCTTCTGGAAGTGATTGGTTGTGTTCCTGGTCCGCGCTGCAGGCGTGCTGCTGAGCGTGGTGGTGAAGCCCGGGGAGGAGAGGCCGAGCTTCCTGCTGGTGCTGGACGCGACCACCTTGACGGAGCTGGCCCGGGCCGAGGTGGACGCCATCATCCCCGTGACCCTCCACGGCACCTACAAGCCCTGACGCCGTTAGCATTAGCTGGTCTCTCACACCTTCTGCCCTGACAGCCCAGTAGATCTCAAGCTAGATATCAAGAGGTGACGGTGCTATTTTCACCAAAGCAGCCGCTGAAGTGCATCCACGTGTCAACTCCCTTGAACATCCGGGAACGGACGACGGCTCGTTTGTAGTTTTCTTGGCTTCTCTGAGGAGCCAGAAGAGCTTCTGTGAAAACGGCCTCCGCTGGGAAAAACCATCCCAAATCAGAAACGAGTGTAAAGACATTACGGCAGATTTGGTTCCATCTCAGCTCATTTACGGCGGTTTCTTTTCAGACCAGAGCTGATAAGTGCAGCTCATTTTCCAGTATTTTATTTTTCAAATTACGCATCTCATCTGTACTTCAAAGGCTTGTCTCACTTCCATTATTCTGACAGCAATTACCGCGTAATAAATCATCTTCGCGAACGGCGTCTTTTAAGATCTCATCTGTTTTCTTCAAGAGAAGATGGAACTGTCGAATAATGAGCCACCGCCAGTGTGTCTGACGAGAACCCAACAGTTACACACATCACAAAACAAACACCGCTAAACTTCAAAAAGCATGTATTTCCACGCCTACACTTAAATTAAAACATGACAGATTTTTTTTTTGCATCTCAAACATCACGTTGAATGTTTTTTTGGAAAAAAGTCACATAAAACATTTGCCGTTTTGGACGGAAAAGTGCTGAGGACGGTGTCGTTCCAGGAACCCCCAGAGGAACATTTTCATTTTGCATTTTTACAGGCAGTAAAAGACCAGTAAAGTTGTCGCAAGAAATCAGCTGAGCGACGATAGTTTTTAAAAATGGCGCTCCGCAAGAAGTACCTGGCCATGGGCGAGGCTTATGGGTTCCTGGAAGACCCTGCATCGGTGTAGGAGCTGACATGGTTCTACAAACCGAAGGTTCCTCTGCCGTCCCAGTGCACCGAGAATCGGGGTTGTTCCTGAAACGGTTCTCGGAGCTGCAAAAAGACAGGGAGTTTCTGTGTTTGTGATGTTAGAACAAGGAACCCGAAGGCGGCACGGCTCGCTGGCCATCCATTCCTCTATCCCACAGCTGTCGGGGTGGAGAACCCTTCCAGAAGGTCATGGTCCAGTCTGTAGAGAGCAGCCGAGCTCGGGGTCCGGGAGAGGAGATGCAGGAGGCAAGAAGTGGGTCAACTGGATTCTTCCCACGCTGACATTTAACGCTCGACGGGTTCTCGTTCGGAAACCGCGCAGCGCACAAATTGTCGTCTGTACACGGCAATGAGGATGAACGGTTGTGTGTCTTCACATGGTGTCGATGAGTGAATCGTTGTTTGTCTCTCCATGAGAGGGGGAACGGTTGTGTGTGTTTGAGGCCTTGTGATTGACAGGTGATCGGTACAAGTTAAACCCCGCCTCGGACGAAAACTCCGCAATGAATGAAATTATGTTAAAAGAAAAAATATTGACAAATATATACATATATATATATATATATACAGGACTGTCTCAGAAAATTAGAGTATTGTGATAAAGTTCAAAAATGTCATACATTCTGGATTCATTACAAATCAACTGAAATATGGCAAGCCTTTTATTGTTTTAACATTGCTGATTATGGCTTGCATCTTAATAAAACTCAAAAATCCTATCTCAAAATATAAGAATAGCATGAAAAGTAATTGTTTTTTTTTTTAATTGCATTACAGAAGATAAAGAACTTTATAACAATATTCTAATATTCTGAGACAGTCCTGTATATGTATACATATATAAAACAATGATTAGTTATTTTCTTGCTAAAAGCTCCTGGTGAGTATGTTTCCAGTACGATATGTGGAAAAGAAGGCTTTGGCCACTAAAACTGACCGGACTGAAACATCAGTTTTTTGGAGCTGAGTCTGTCTGAGCCTCGCAGAAGGTCGAGGTCGGATCTTCTTGCAGGGAATCAGCATCTGCATCTCTGGGCTGACGTGGACGCTTTTCCTCCCGTCAAACGCGCAGGAGCGTCCCTGTAGGATTCTCCGTGGACAGCTGGTACCGCTGCTGCGTGATGATGTCCAGGCAGTCTGCGATGACCTGCGGGAAGAGGGTGAGGAGCGTCGCCGGTGGACGAGAAGCAAAACAAAAGATGGCCTTTTTCTTTTTTTTACCTTCCTGGTGTTCTGAGGCAGGATGACCCCGTCGTCCCAGAGACGGCCGGAGGAGAAGAAAGCGGAGCTCTCCTCCTTCAATTTCCTGTTCAGGTCTTCCTCGTCGACGCCGTCGTGGCGGCGCAGGGAGTCGGCGTGGCCCGCGGCGGCCAAGGACACTCTGGCGTTGGGCCACAGGAAGAGGAAATTGGGGTCGAAGGAGCGTCCGCACTGGCGTCCACCAGGAAACAAGACACATGTCGTTCACCGTGGCGGTTTTCCCCCTCCGCCGTGGAAACAGCGATGTCTTACCATGGCGTAGCTGTCGGCGCCGTGGCAACCGCCGATCACCACGGTGATTTTGGCGACGGAGGCGCACGCCACCGCCGCCATCATGGAGCCCTGGGCCTTCAGCCGGTTGCTGTGTTTCTCTGCCTGAGAGACGGGGAAAAGCACAGAGTGGTGAGAAGGAGGCGATCGGAGCTCGCGGTTGGGAGTCGCCGTTTCAGCCCCGCGTCCACGTCGACCGCGGCGTACCTGGGCGGCGGAGAGGGTGGGCGGGGCTCCGGGGGACGTGTTCTGGAGGAAGAGGAGGGGGACGTCCCTCTGGTCACACAGCTGGACAAAATGGCCGCCCTTCAGAGACGCCTCGTACGACAGCTCGCCGTTGTTGGCTACGATGCCGACCAGGTGACTGGAGCCACGCAGGAGCACAGAGAACACCGGTCGGTCGGAACCCGAAGAGCAGGGGTGTCAAACGTACGGCCCGCGGGCCGGGACCGGACCGCAAGGGGGTTCGGCCGGGCCCGCAGGATAATTTGAAAGTGAAAAAATGCATAAAAGACAAGGATTTAATTTCTTTAATTAAATGCAATTCAAGAATTTTCCGCTTGGGGCGCACTATTTTGGTCAGAGTAGAGGACAGTCTACATCACCGAGACGGACCAATCGGCAGACGTTATCAATGTACCGCCTGCTGCTTGTTATGACTTTTTTTTTACCCTGTTCTCCACCTCCCCGCCACGCCCACACTAGCCAAAATATTGTTATCAAAACAGAGAAAAGTAGTTAAAGAGTGTAGAATTTTCAAAGAAAAATGGACTACGTCCGGTTTATTTACGGAGATGCACGGGAAACCTTTGTGTTTAGCGTGTTTGCAACAAGTTTTGGTATTTAAAGAATATAATATTTGGCGCCACTACGAGACTCAGAGTGAAAAATATGACAGCTTGCAAAGAAACTGAGAAGAGATAAGATCAACCAATCACTGGCAGGTCTGAGGAAACAGCGTCCACTTTCACCCAGAGCTGAGAAATCAGTGCAGCAGCGGTAAAAGCCAGCGAGCTGATTGCTAGCGAAAATGTGCAATTTAATGTCAGTCACCAGCTTCACTACTAAAGAGTATGTTGGAATTCTACTGTTCATGCAACTCCATACATTTTCAGTATGTGTTGTATGTGTTTGCATGTTTCATGGATGAAGTTTACACATTTACAGGACAGGTAAATACTTTCTTCTTTACACATTTAATAGCACTCTTTTTAGTTTGTAAGGTGTAGGCGGGGATTCAATTCAGATTTTATATGCACATGTGTAAATGGTTTAAAAATCCCTTTCTTTATATGTCTCATTTCATCTTAAAGTGCATTACTATATTTTTCAATATCAATTACTTGTTAAAGTTTTGTGCCTTTGTACGATCAGAGGGATCTCATGATCACATGATTGCAATTCATACATGTGAATGATAGAAGTAAATTTCACTTTTGTCTAAGAAAATATGAGGTGTTTCATGAAATGTTTTGTAAAAGGATTGTTCATCAAATTCCAAGATTATCCAACATCCTTGTACTTCTTTACACCAAAACAGAGGAAAGACATGATATTTTGGTTATTTATTGCTATTATTTTAATGGTCCGGCCCACTTGACATCTACGTAGGCCATATGTGGCGCCATGAGAAATGGGTTTGACACCCCTGCCATAAAGCGACCGATCGGCCAGGACGTAGAAGACCGTGACTTGTATTTTAACATCTCCCGCCGTCCGGAGGTGCTACCATCCGTGCTACCACAACCTCACTACTTCATTCGCTCACGTCGTGCCCCGACTCCGTTGTCTATTTTCATCCTTGTCGGTGTCACTCCATTCACATCCTGTTTATTTTTGTCATTGCGATTGTCACGGTTTCTGTTCTTATCCTAGTTGTTCTGGATGTCTTTCGCGATCTTCTAATTGTCTATTTATATTTATGCCCACATTTATTGACGCTGTAACTGTTATGACAAAAGACTTTCCCCCATGGGGATCAATAAAGTTTATCACTGCTGGTACGGCGGTGGGAAAACACAGAATCCTCAGCCAATTCCGATTTGACGAATCCGCCCACAGCAGCCCAGCGGCGCTCTTCACCCAAACACATCACAGCTTTTCTTCAAGCTCATTCATTCATTCCTCATCTAGACAGCTTATCCTGCACTTCGGGGTTGGGGGTTAAATCCCCGCTGTGATTGGCCGAGCGTCGTACGATCGTTCACCCTGTCCTGCGTCTGATGTTGGATCGTGGGTGGAAACCTGGAGTCTCCGCACGCTGACCGCTGCGCCGCCACACTGTTAACTACAACCTTCTTGTCGTTAAACAAGACTGGAAGAGGCGATAATCTGATAAAGAGGTTACTGAGGGCGGCGTCTGGTCTCCTGGGGGTCAAAGGTCACCGTGCATAACGCGTGCGTGTACAGCGTGTTTATACCCGTGTATGTTGGCGAAGCCGGTGACCAGCGTGGTTCCGAAGCCGGCCTTGAACTCCTGGAAGCGACTCCCGTCCGTCAGTCGGCTCACCACCTAAACAGAGAGACGGTCGTCAGCGCCGAACACTCGCGACGGGGCTACCGTCGCTGCCGTCGCTGCCGTCGAGCATTCTTCGCCGAGACGATCTACAATCCTGCACCATCTTGGTATCCAGCGTGTAGGTGTAGCTCCGGGGAGCCAGGCCCAGAAGCTCCTCTGGACTGAACAGCGGCTGCTCTTCCACCGCCTCCTCTTCCTCCTCAGGCAGCTGGAAGTTGAGGGTGGAGATGATGTTTCTGGTGTACTCGTACGCCTCCTTTTCGTCCCAGGCGAAGTGATCCACGCAGCCTGAAACCCTGACGCCAAGGCGGAGGTTAAAGGACTTCAGTCTGGTCCAGTTCGGTCATTCGTCCCTTCATTACGTAAACAAGGATTGAAGAATGAACTCGAGTTTTAAAAGAATGGATTGATTATAGGTGATTTAGTGCTTGTGAGGCTCGATTGCCTACATGAGTGAATGAGTGAGTAAGAAGTAGTGACTCTATGACATGTGAGTAACAGTTTGTTAAATGTCTCTACATGGCGTGAATAGTTGTACGTCTCTGTATTATATATGTATAAGTGAGTGGATGGAAAAGCAGCGAGGTGAAGGCAGGGGAGGCAGGAGAGGCCGTGCCTCATTGCCAATCTTGGAAAGAAAAAAAGGTCAAATGAAAAAAAAGGATGAAATGTTTCTATTTATCAGTGATTTGCACTATAAGGGTATTTTTCCAGCTGTTTTTTATACAAAGCATCTGGATTTTCACTTTCACTGTTCAAATACTGCGAAGAGACGTGCGGTGAGGCAGCCGACCGTTGAGCCTCAACGACGGCCGACTGCCGGCATGCTCTGCACTTACAGCGGATCGCTGTCGCTATGAAAGCGTTTGAAGAGGTTCGCCATATGGACTGCATTTCCCATTTGTCAACACCAGTCTGCGTGTTATGAGTTTCTTGTGCTGAGCGAGCAGAAAACGGCTCCCGAGGGCCACTAAGTGAGGCAGGCAGTTCTCCTGCCTCACCGGCCTTGAACCTCACCGCACCTCACGGGTTGTAAGTCACTGTGACATGTGAATGACCGAGTTAATGGCTGTAGGTCTGTATTTGTGGCCCCGGGGTCGACCGGTCCGGCCCCCGGTCACCCCGAGTACAGGCGAAGGAATAAATGAACGGATGAATAAAGCTTGGGAAAGCTTCTTGAGATGTCTTTACATAGAATTTATCAAATAGACCTCTTATATCTAAGAGACCTCTGATGATATCTATGTTAGCCACCATTCTGGTCACGAGCTGGCGAAGAGGGTGAATAGAATAATATTTTCATGACAGTGAACGAAAATAAAAACGACGAGGACGGGTTTCACTTATGGACTCACTCAGCGTGAAGCCTGGCTCCGCCCAGGTCCTCCGGCGTGACCTCCTCCCCGGTGGCGGCCTTGACGAGGGGCGGCCCGCCCAGGAAGATGGTCCCAATCCTGTCAACCATCACCGTCTCCTCCGCCATGGTGGGGATATAAGCCCCGCCCGCCGTGCACGAGCCGCACACCACCGACACCTGAGTGGCCAGAGCAGGAAAACCCTGACGGCGAGAACCACGTGCGGATCAGATGAGCCCAGGAGGATCTGTCATACCTGTGGGATCTTCATGGCGGACATGATGGCCTCGTTGTAGAAGGTCCTTCCTCCCTGGTTCTTGTCAGGGAAGATCTCAGACTGGATGTTTAAACACATTTCAGAGACCTTCAGGACGATCCTCTGTGTGTGTGTGTGTGTGTGTGTGTGTGTGTGTGTGTGAGATGACCTGCAGTGGCAGGAAAGCCCCTCCAGAATCCACGAGGTAAACGCAGGGCAGCCGGTTCTTGATGGCGATTTCCTGCGCTCGCAGCTGCTTCTTCACCGTGATCGGATAGGCCGTGCCGCCTTTCACCGTGGCGTCGTTGGCGATGAAGACGCACCACAGGCCGTTGATCCGGCCGATACCTGACGAGCAAACGCACGCCCGTGTTCGGCGCCTCGTGGGAATCGCACTTGAATTCCCGGCTCGGGTGGGTTCTCACCCGTCAGGCATCCGGCCGAGGGGATGTCGCCGTACGGCAGACCCAAGCCGGCGAACGGCGACAGCTCCAGGAAGTCCTCGTCGTCCAGCAGGCGGCGCAGGCGATCCCTGACCAGCAACTTCCTGTTCCTCTGTGTGTGTCTGGCGATGGCGTTCTCCCCTCCCCCCTTCCTCACCTTGTTACTGAGCTCCACGTACCTGGAAGTTTGGGGTATTTTGCTCTCCGATTTTCTTTGTCTTGCTATTTACCGTGATTTCCGGACGATAAGCCGCGACATTTTTCACATAGACAACGATGCGGCTAATGTGGGTGGGGGACGCTCTTTCATCGTTACACTGCGGCTCCGAGTGACTTGGGAAAATAAATGATAAATATTTGATTGAAGAATATTTCATTTGTGTTAATTCCTTTTTTTTGACTTTTATTTCTGAGTTGGAAGATTATTGAGATCTTGAAATATTAAATGAAATTATATTTATTATTTTTCGCCGCTAAAAATAACGTCACCCTCGCGGAAGCCGGTAAAGTCCCGATTTGCAGATGCTGTGCGCAGAAGTTCAGGAGCAGAAGTCCCATAAACCAGGTAAAATAAGTATTTATGAGGATATTTTGCAACTATTTATTATGTATTGTTTAATGACACAGTGATTTTTTCCCAATTTATTTTCAAAATTCAGGTCAAGGCTCCGCTACACGCTCTGAAAGCCCAAAGCTCAAAATGACTTCATTACATAAATAAAATGTAATTTTCTCTGTAATACTTTGTGAATTTCAGAAGCAACACTCTACACACTTGTTTATACAAAGTGTAAAGGTAATAAAAAGCAATATATACAGCGGTACCTTTATTTTAGACGTCAAAAAGCAATTGCGGCTCCCGGTGTTTTCTTTTCCGAGGAAACCGGGTCCAAATGGCTCTTCGGGTGTTACGGGTTGCCGACCCCTGGACTAGCCGACTAGCCGGTGCGGCTTATATTGAGGTGCGCTCAATAGTCCGGAAATTACGCTAATTCACTAATTAAAACGGGATCGTCGTCCGAGTCGTTTTAAATTAATTTGAAAGGACTAAAAGGACATAAGTGACCCGCGCTGAAGAGCCGCAGAACTCACCTGTGGTGGCAGTCCTTGCTGTTGCGAAGGTTGGCTTCGAAGACGTGCCCGTGGACGGGCCGCAGGGGGAGGTCCAGCACCGGGAAGGCGCCGCCCAGGGATCTCCTCCTCCTGGACGCCGAGCTCAGGCCGCGGACCCGACACGCCGCCCTGCAACACCAGAGGGTTAGGATTAGGGCCCCTCTCCTGACCGACACCCCCGCCCGGAACCACCTCACAGACCCTGAACTGGACCTGGACCAGGGGTCTCGAGGTCTCCCCCCTCCACCTGAGCCGCCATACAGTGGAGAGAATATCAGAAGGACACAGATGTGTGAGTGAGAGGGTGAAGGACTGTATTCCTATATAGGACGCGTATCGTATTTTTCGCACTATGAGGAGCTTTTCAAATTTTCTCACCTTATGTACGAATTCTTGTTGTGCTTACGGACCTCCAACCAGTTTTATGTGGCACATTGTGCTCAAACATCTGTCAAAATGTTTTGGAGCGACTTTGGTAAGCGATTGATTGTGGATTTTTGTGATAGCGGTTCGTACTGCGCTTCAACACAATATTACTGTATATTTGCGTGTATGAGGCACCTGTTAAGGGACAGCTTATGAAGCGGAATATCAGTCACGCAGTAGATGATGGGAATAGAGCAGCCGCCAAGGAAATCAATATTAATGAATCAATGGGACGAAAGCGGAAGATGCAAGAAGATGAAGCGCGCCGAGTAAAGAAGACCAAACAGTTTCCCAGGGAACAAAGCGAGACGAATAAAGTTCAACTAAACTGACTGTTTTGCTTTGCTTTATATGCGGTATGTTATATTGTGCGTTTTATGCATGAAAACAGACCCGTTCATTGATATTGCACTTTATAATGCGGCGCTCCTGATGCTCCGCATGATACGGCAAATGAAAGTTCATGGTTACATGTCTCTAGACTCAAGATTCAAAAGCATTTATTGTCGTCGTTTAAGCAAAAAGAAAAATTTTGTAGGGACTCCCGGCTGAAGGCATCCAAAAGAAAGATGCACAAAAATGATGAATAGATAAAAAGTATGTACACAGCAGAATAAAAACGGGTAAAAATAAGACAGAATCGGATAAGATAAAATAGACTTTATTGATCCGACAACGGGGAAAGTCAATTGTCGCAGCAGCATTATAAATAGAGCAAATAGTAGGAGTAGAAAAAATATATAAAGAACAGAAAAAAAACAAAAAACAAAAAACACAAAACGTGAAAATATGAGATAACAGAAGAAATGCCCTGTGAATGGAGATAGTGAAAAATAGGGATGGAGTTAGTTGGGTGGTGGAAAAAGAAAAGAGCATTTTGGGACTCTTGTGAGCAGCATTGTGCTTGATGCAGAAAAAATGTTAAGTGCTTATAGTGTTGAAGAGTGAAAATAGATGGTGGCAGTTTAGAAATAGACAATAGCAGCAGGAAATATACATATTTGTCTGATGGGAATGAGAGTTGCATGTCTCTATGTGACGTGTGAATGGCAGGGTGAACATACCAGTGCTGTCCCTCCTCTCTGGCCTTTCTGAGCGTCCATGATGGCGCCTGGTTGTATGAAGGCACAAACGTAGAACACACTTTTCCTCCACTGCACACACTCCTTTGGAAGACAGAAGAAGAAGTCTTTGAACCTGCCCACTGGACGTGGTACTCTACCACTCCTGGTGCATCACCGCCCACTGGTGGGACGTAGAGGAACTACTTAAAGAGCTATCATGATCCAAATCTTACAAGAAATGAAAATACTTTAACCGGAAGACGATCGACATGGGAAATAAACTCCACGATTTAGATTTTTTTTAAATTTACATTGTTTGACTGCAGAAGTCAGCATCTGTGAGCAGCAGTATGGTGTCATGCCTAGAAAGAGTACCAACGGTGCAGTATTTCCCTTGAAAGACTACTGCGTATGCCATATTTGCTTGAGCGAGTACTACTGGTACTCTGCTGGTATGCTGCTGGTAGAAAAGTACAGAGAAGGTCAGAGGGAGCTGCAGTGTGCTTTTGCAGACCTAGAAAAAGCATGCGACAGGATGCCAGGAGAGGAACTATGGTTTCATGAGGAAGTCTGGAGTAGCAAAGAAGTATGGTGGACTGGTGCAGGACATGTATGCCAGATGTGAGACAGTGCTTTAGGAGTGACCGAGGAGTTCTAGGTGGAAGTGAGACGACTTGGGGGATCAGCATGGAGACTTTTTTTGTTTGCAGTGGTGATGGAACCTCTGTGGACTATGATAATGTTTGCAGATGACATTGTGATGTGTCATGGGAGCAGGGAGCAGATAGGGGAACATCTACAAAGGTGGAGATGTGACCTGGGGAGGAGGTGAGCAAGGCAGAATACGTGTGTGAATGAGAGGGAAACGGTGAAAGGGGGGAGGCAACAAGGAGTGGAGATGAAGAAGTCCAGAGCAACGGACGGGGTGGAGAAGAGGTGGAGAAACACAGTTGGAGAAAATTGTCAGGGGTGATAGAGGCATATGAAAGGAAAGAAGAGAGAGGTGAGAACGACCATGCTGTCTTTTTTGGAGACACTGAGGAGAAGACAGGAGGCAGCAGAGGTGAAGATATGGAGGTTCCTCTTTGGGAGCGAGGAGAACGGAGAGGATCGGGAAGGAATCCATCAGCGGGACGGCACATGTTAGATGTCCTGGAGATACAGTCATACTAAGATGGTCTGGACATGGACAGATATGGGTAGAAGGATGCTGAGGTTGAAACTGCTGGGCAGGAGATCTAGAGGGAGATTTATGGATGGAGGGAAAGAGGACATGGCGGTAGCTGGTGTGAGAGGAGAAGGTTAGATGGAGGAGGTGATTCTCTACGGCGACTCCTGGAGGAGCAGCCGAGAGAAAAGGAAGAAGAGCATGAGTTGACGCATCCCCTGTTTTTTCAATAATTGTCTTTTAAATAAGTTTATTATTATGTACTACACGTTTGAACTTGGATTTCTCAATCCCAGCAGATTATTATTTGGACATTTCAATCCGGGTACCTGAAGACACAACTTCCGGAACTCAATAATCACGTGACCCAAACACGCTCACCTGAAATGCTATCCATTAGCTCCGGCTACATGTGGTTATAGGTTACAAGCTACAAAGTACATTGACGACATCCGGCGACTCTTTTGTCTCAAAAAACATTACAAAACGCGCATGTTATCTTGTTTAAATGGCGCGTTTCGCGGTGATTTATTATTAAAAGAGAGTAGCGGCTAGAAGTGTCATCCAGTTTCTCATAAAGAGGGAAAAGTGTGTCAAAGGTCGTGAAAACCTCGGCGTTCCCTCAGTTTCCGTCGCAAAGATTCAGTGGAAAAAAACAAAATTAAAGTCTCACCTCGCAGCGCAGCGGTACATGTCTGTAAGTACCGTTACACGGTGTTCACGGGTTATTTGTTTGATTTATTTCACAAATAAAATCCCCTCCTAGTTTCGTGAAGGATTCTTCTTCTTCTCTAGCGACGAGCAGCGAGTTGCCCGCTGCTGCCCCCTAGTGGACTGGATGAGGTACTGCGTCTCCTGATGCTGCATCTACAAGGACGGGATTCTTCTTCTGCTTTGGGCTGCTCTCTTCAGGGCTCACCTGCATTAAGCTGACCATCTCCTTCCTTGTCCTCCTTCCCTCCAGACCTCCTCTCTGCTCTTCCTTCTAGACCTCCTGCATGGCAACCCAGCATCCGTCTACACCAAACTCGCGGCCCGCAGGCCAACTGCGGCCGGTGAAACGATAGTATGAGGCCCCCACATTAATAGGAAATGTTAATGTTAGTGCGGCCTGCGCACGTTTCATGTGGATGCTGTATGTGTTAGCGCCACCTCCATGCTAATAGTAAGGTCTGTCTCATTCCGGGGGCCCAGCACCAGCCTGAATACATGTGTAAACCACGGACGTAAACAACCTGCCGCTGTAGCGGCACCGGGGAAGGCAGCAGCGCTGAATACATGTGAAAACCACAGATGTACAACCAGCTGCTGCTGCCCTCACCGGTGCTGCTGAATACACATTAAAACATGCTGGTGTGGCTGTCACCGGACACGGGTGCTCCAAAGCACCGGACCTGACGTTACACAGGTACCAGAACTGTATGTGTTCTGAGGGCTAGGACGAGGGCTAGGACGCTAACGCGGAGCTAACACTATTACATACACACATGCCAGTTGTATGTGTATGTGTCCGTGTTAGCGTTAGCGCCATGCCAGCCACGAGCCGAACTTTTCAAACTTTATTAAACTTTTTGTCTATTTAGTCAGCTAAACCCTGAAACTTCAACATGACAGATACCTAGTGGAATTATATAGATTACACAGCCCAAAACATGTCTGTCTCAAAGCCTGCAGTGAAGAGAAAGGTTGCTGATGAGCACAGACAATTTCAGGAAAAATTAGAAATTCAATATTTCTTTGTGGAGTACAGGGGCACCCCGACGTGTCTTATTTGCACAGAAAAAGCTGCGGCGCACAAGGAATACAATTTGAAACGTCATTATTACACAACTAGACATGCTGAGGACTGTGCAAAATACCAGGTTAAAGAGCTGTTAATACTGTTAATTGAATCTGAATAATAATAATAGATTTCTCTACTCACCAACTATATGTGGTTTCATAAGTCTTTCTTATTTGCTTTAATATTATTATTTTATTCATTTATTACTTATTGATTGATTTATTTTCCTAATTCTTGATTTGTTTATTTATTTCTCCATCTTATTTAGTGTAGAAAAATAAAAAATTAAGATATTTGAGAACAGTAGAGTGTTTTATCAGAGCTTTTCTTGTGGAAAACCTGATGCGGCCCAAGCAGACCCTAGTTCTAGCCGCCCCCGGGTAAATTGAGTTTGAGACCCCTGGTCTGCACAGATCTTCACCCTCCCACACCATCTCAGTGTGAATCGATCTCCAGAACACCTTTCATGTGCTGTCCCTCTGATGAGCTCCTTCCCGATTCTCTCCTTCGTCATCACATCCAAAGAGGAACCTCCACATCTTCATCTCTGCCCCCTGTCTTCTCCTCAGGGTCTCCAAACTAGACAGCATGGTTGTTCTCACCTCCCTCTTCTACAACCCTCCTTTCATATTCTTCTATCAGCCCTGGCAATTTTCTGCGCCCGTTCCAACCTGCTTGGACTCGTGTCTCCACTTCTTCTCCGCCATCTCACAGTGCCATATGCAAACATTATAAGTGTCCACGGGGTTTCCTGTCCAATGTCCAAGGTTTATTAAAACCACGAAAAAGAATCCCAGATCAAACGAATCAACGGATAGATAGTTTTTAGTTTCTAATATTTAAAATGCAACAATTTCCATCTGTAGCTACAGCTGTAGTAATAGATAGTAGCCGCTTGATGGCGCCCGTCGTTAATAGGCAGCACATTTCTACTTTTTCATGATCCTCAAAAAACAACCTGTGGTTGCAATTGACTCATATCATTTTGTTTTATTTCAACATGACATTATCAATATTATACAATACACCATTTTAAGTCAGAAGAAAAACATCCCGGAATTGTTCCGTGTGTTGAAACGCTCTGTGTAATTACATATGGATTACTTCTGTACGTCTTCTGGGTTATTTTTTTTTTGTTCCCTTTGTCACTTCTTTTCTTTTAAACTGTGAAATGAATCGTTGGAAAATCTTGCAGTCGTGTGACATCTTAATACACACAGAAGACACTTATTAAATATTATTTTTATGCGCATACATGAAGAATAGGGATCCATCATTTCACTGTTTGCGTGCAGACACGTTTTCCTTGAGCCAAATTGTTGCTTTGCTTCAAAAACATCTGAAATAACTTGCATGCAATCACAAATTCAGAAAAAAAGTAAAGATTTTTCCTAAATCATCTGCAGAGATTTACCGGTAAATCGATTTGAAAATGTAGAAATTTACATGAACGTTAGGCAAGTGTGCCATCAAATTAAAGTTTGAAAGAAAATGACGAAAAAAAAACGGCTTTAAATCGGATTTCCAAAATTGCGATGTTTCTGGATGGATCTATTTCCAGGTGGACGAAACGGCGGAGGGACACTGCGCCTCGTTTGGGTGTGCTGCGTCTCTGACGCGTCACCGTGATTTTCAAGCTAAAACCTTTTCGAAATATGTCTATATATTTTTATTTTTGAAGAATTATAACTTTTACGTGTTTATTGTCGGGCGATGAGTGCGGGGCCGCCGGGCTCCGGGGCTCCGGGCAGCAGGAGGAGGAGGAGGGCGGGCCCGGAGGAGGCGGAGGCGGAGGCGGGGTCGCTCGGCGGACGGGCAGCCCGGAGGAGTCGAGCCTCAGCGGCAGCGAGGAGAGCCCGGCCAGGGGGAAAACCGCGTCCTATCCCGGGGAACTCAGCAGTGGGAATCCGCGATGAGTTGGGGAACGGAGCTCTGGGTACGTATTAAAACATTCTGACTTTTTATTCCGTGTGAATCTCCGGGGAGTGTGGCGGCGGCCGCCGCGGCTACTTTTATCCCGGGGTTTGATAAGGGTGTCGGGGGGGAGAAAAAGGTGCCGCGTTACCTTGCTAGCTTGCTAATGCTAGCCGACCGGCTGCGTCGCCTGGCGGGGCTGATGCTAAAGCTAAAGCTAAAGCTAATCAGCGGCGCACCTCCGCGGCCGTGACAGCGGCGGAACAATAGGCGCGTCCGCGGCGGCGGGGGCGGCCGGTCGGGTCCACCTGGATCGCTCCGAAAATTCACACACAGGTTGACTTAAATCACCAAAGTGGCGAGTTGGGAAGTTTTATATTCACGTTTTTTTTTTTTTTTTGTGTGCGTTGAGTGTGTCACACCCTGTTTGGCAGGGATACCCGGCGGGGAGCGGGCGGGATCCCGGGCGGATCTCCGCCGCCCCGGTGCCCTAAACCTGAACCCGGGGTCAAACTTCTCAGCCGGTCGTTTTGATCCCCCTTTTTTTATTCCTCCTTGGAACTTCAATGCGGTGCACGTCTTCTGCACCACCAGCATCATCCAGGTCTCCTCCAAACCCCACCAGTCATTCCACCGGCTGGGCTTTGTCCTTCAGCCGGTGTGCAAAACACCCGCCGCCGCCCCCCCAAGCTTCCCCTGCTGCTTCAGGACCTCCTGGGATCCTGGCATCCACCTGAGAGTGTGCCGAGATCCAGCCTGCCTTCTGGGGTGTTGGCCGCCACAAGCTGGTGGAGACACTCAGGCAGCAGCAGCAGCAGAAGCAGCAGCAGCAGCATCCCCTCTGCACACTGTGTGGTGTGTGTGTGTGTGTGTGTGTGTGTGTGTGTTTGTCCTCAGCCCCCCTCCAGATAATGATACTCCTCCGTCTGACCTCACTGGATATTATCTGAGCTTTAAATGTAAGCCAGCTTTTTGCTGGTTCAGCCCCCCGGCACGCAGCACGGTCCTGCAGCCCCACACGGGGGTCAAAGCGTTTTGCCGACTGTTAAAATGTGCAATTTAAAAATGGTTTGCGCAGCGACGCAGAGGTCGGGAAAGGTTTATGGATTTGGGTGCACACACACACCTCACACACATCTGCCTGAGAATGACAGGGTGAGTCCTGTTCCGGAAATGAAAGCGTGTTCTCGGGTTGGGATCAGGAAGGAACGGCTCCTTTGAATGTTGCTCCTGTGTGATTTACTGCACCGAGTGTTTAAGCACACACTCCAGCATGTAGAATTTTTTAAATGTTTCCGAGGCGTCTCTGATGACATTTATCCGGCACTTTTAGTCTATAGGAGGATTAAGCAGAGTCATCTGTGTGTGTGTGTGTGTGTGTGTGTGTGTGTGTGTGTGTGTGTGGGAGCGCGCTGTATTTTCTCATTTCAATTGTGTTTTCATGCAAATCCCGTCATCACATGGGATGCCCTAATGGGCTTTTGCATGCTCACAAAAGCAAGAGTTCCCCGAGCAGTCAGAACTGTCTGGAGGAGGCTTTTGATTTCAAAAAGCGAGAGAGAGGCAGCGGTAGTTCCTGAAGATGAACGCTTTATCGTTTTGCCTAAAGTCAACAGCTGAAATCGAAAAGCAACGGCAAGTCTCTGTTGAAAAAAAAAATGTCAGTTTAGCAGACGCATGGATCGGACATCCCATAAAAACGTGCAGAATGACTCAGGTGACGGAGGCCGAACGTTTCCTCGCCGGCTCATTACGGCCCAACGCTCTCCGCGGGTTGTGTTTGCCCGGCGCTGAGTTCAAGCAGCCAAACACAGGATCAGCTGGGCGGCTGCACACACTTCTGACGGATCGTCATAATCCCCCCCCCCCCCCCCCCCCCCGGGCCGCTGATCAGATTAATGTGTTTGGCTGTCTGATGTCAGATTACACATGATTGGCTGTCTGATGTCAGATTACAGATTAGCGTCTGTAGAATGGGATGTGAATCAGCTGATTGGCTGCTTAATTCCACATTATGAGCCAGTAACCGGTAAGGAAATCCAAAATTAAAATGACATATTTACTGAACATTCATTTCTAGCTTTTTATAATCTAATCTCACCAAGGCTTGGTAGGATATTTATGTAAATGGCATGTTGATCACATCGTTTTGTTTTTACATTTACAAGTCATTCCTCACTTTAGTTGATTATTGAAAAAAAGAAATGACAAGAAAAAAAAGCCAAAAGGAATTGTCTAAAAATAAAACGTGATCATACGAAGTGAAAAACAAACATGAAATACAAAAAAAAAAAAGTGCAAAAGGGTGGGTAAACAATAACAGAAACATATGTAGCTAAGTTAGCGCTAACAAAGTGATCCAGAGTTTAGCAGGAAGAGCAGATCCAGCAAACATCATTCTATTATCACATCCGTTATTGTACTTTCTGGTGCGATAAATAAAACCAGCCCCCGCAGGAAGCGGGACCGGTATCCCCCATATCAGTCTGAATTCTGCCATAATCGATCGGGCAGCTTTGACCTTCTGCTCCGGAGAGGAGGCCGTCACAAGAAGGGTCACGGTTTTCCAGAGGTAGTTCACATTTTTATACGTCAACGCTGCGTCGCACTACTGCTGATGTCGTTTCACGGTGGATTCTCTGACTTGTGGATGCTCGTGCGATCCGGGCTTACAGTTCAGCGGGAATGGCTTTTCACCACATCGCCCACTCCAAATGTGAATCCATGCACAAAGAGGCGGGAGGGTGTATCTACGAGCTGCACCTGTAGCCTGAAGAAGAAGCGGAAGCCAAACCGCGTGGCGGTGACAGTCCAGGGGGAAGGCGTGACGGCGGGACTTCCCTCCCGCTCGGAGTTTATGCAAACATGCTGTTTATTCATGAACAGACGCTCTACTTCCCTGTCCTGTCAATCATCCCGGCCTCACGCTGGCGGGTTCAACAAGCGATTGTTCCACGGCCGGGCCGCGTCCGTATTTACGGCCTCTGTTTATTCTACCCTTGGAAAGCGCGACGGCGAAAATAGCGTCGGTTTGTTCGCCGCCGTTCCGCGCACGCTGGCGTCGGCCCAGGTCTTTGAGACGTTACAAAGCAGGCGAGGAACATCCTATTACCGAGCTGGCTTCCTGCCCTCTGAGACACTCACACACTGTTGAATCTGAATTGAAGCTCTGTGTCCGGTGTGTGTGTGTGTGTGTGTGTGTGTGTGTGTGTGTGTGTGTGTGCATGCACTAAGGCCAGGATGCTGCCCTGCTGGGCGCTGGTCTGTTTGGTGGAGGTGAGCTGAGGGCCAGCAGAGCGAGGAGGTGGTGTCTGGCCAGGGGACAGGAGAGCATCAGGAGGTCTTCTCCTCTGATGGTCCAGGGATAAGAGGACGCAGGAGAGAGCGCCGGATTTCCACTCTGGACTCTCTTTTGATGTCAGTGGGCTGAGAAGCTTCCAGGAGACTTGAGGTGATTGTTGATGCTCAGGTGTTTGTCCAGGAGCGGCGAAGCGGCTTCTGATCCTCACCCTAATGCTTTTGATATTGTCCTCCAGACATTAACTGTTTTCAAGCTTGCTAGTCATGTGCACGTGAACACTGGACCCTATTGAGTCGTACTCGCCACCTGCCGACGGCGGCCATGAAGGAGGAGACGCGCCGTCGTCAGCTCGTGATGAAAGGGCTTTTATTTTCTTGCTTCTGAAGGCTGGATGCAGGTGTGGTTATGACAGCTTGGATTCTACCTGCGGGGTTTGACAAGGCAGCCGGCCAGTCGTGACGCAGGGTTTTCTAGAAACCTCTTCAGCCCAAAGGAAACAGTCGAATGTTTTCAATTCATTATCTCCAGAGGAGCCTCCACTCCCCGGGGTTTCAGCTCAGGAGTTTTGGTAGTGGATGTTTTGCTTTGCCATCGGAGCCCGGATCTGAGTTCGGAGCGAGCGGGACGAGCGTTTCACGCCCACGTGGCCGCCGCTGTCTGTGAAGTGAGAAATCATGGAAAAACACGAGCGTCCGCGAAGAGAAGGAGAAGTTGTTGTCGGCGAGATCCGGTGACGGAGAGCATCGTCTGCGAGAAGGCGGGAGACGTAGAGTCGAAAGAGTCGTGTCGCATTAAATGTGAATCCGCTCAGTCAAGTTAAAGATAACCATGATTCCGTCACCGGCATCTTTGCCCAATCTTCATACCACTTGATAAAACCACCATATTTCTCTACATTCTCTTTTATTATGTATTTTCTTATACATTATACACATGACCAAACCGGGGGTCTGGAAGGGATTTATCGCATTGCAGTTGCAAGGAAATTTTATTATATATCCAAGCAAATGAAGGTACGTGCTCGGTCACAGGACCAGTGACTCTGTCTTGGTTAAACTCCACTTGAAGGAAGGAAGCTCCTCCGTGGACTTCCTGCGGTCTGGCGGGTCACAGTGGGCGCCGATGGCCAAATGGCGTCGAAGCGAAGGTCACCGCCGGGACGCGGCAATCTGTTACCCTCAATCTTGCCAGGATTGTCAAAAAGCGACGGCGGGTGTGGAGGCGGGGTGTTTTTCTAGCGCCCGACGCCCGGCTGATATTTACAGCCCCCGTCGGCCGGCGTGTATCAGCGTGGACGTCCTCCTTAATTAACTGAATCGTGCTAACGCTCATCTCCCGGTGACGGCGAGGAAGGAGGTGCGAGAAGGATGGCGGGGGGGAAGAGGGGGCTGCATTAAAGATGGAGGGGGTTTTAATGACAGAGGGGAATTTACAGAGGGAGGGAGGCACTGGGTTTCTAAAGGCGCATGGAATAAGTAGATTCCAGCGGTGAAGCTGGCTGCCAGACCAGCCAGTGATAAATTAACAGGCTGTCAGTCAGACTAATCTCAGCAATTCCACTCATGACTCCCCCAGAATTGGACTCCTCTCATTGGGTGGAACACAGTTGTGTTTCTGTTTTGGCTCATGGCTCATGTATCCAGTGTTCGTCCGTTCAAAACGCCATCGTTAAGCATCTCGCTCGGTGACGCGGTATCCAAACGATGCTTTTTGTTTTTATTTAAAGCATAAAGTTGATATGTGAAACGCCCTGTCAGGATGCACGACATGAACCAATCAGACGGGTTTAATTGGAATTTCATGCTAACCAGAGAAAGCTTTATGAGAATACCTTTCCTCGCATCTTGGTGGATTGAGTTTCCTGGAATTTCCTGTTGATATTCAGGTCTTTTGTTCATTTTTGTTTTCTGGTCTCTGGGAATCCCTTGGTTTTCTTGCTTTTTTTACAACCAGCATTTTTGGTCAAATGAGGGACTCGTGCTAATTGTTTGGAAGTGGCTCCAATTTACCCTTTGCCGTATCCTGATAAATGGCCAGCCAGCGCTTGCGCCACCACTTCAAGATGAAACAAAGGTCTCCGGTAGTCTATTTGTTGGAAATCTACGAAAAACCGGTCGGACCGGTTCCTTCTTTCTCGAAGTAGCGTTGCCGTTTTCAGAAATGAATCTCGCCATTGATTCAGTCGTTCTCTGTGTGTCGCCATGAAAGAGGGGTACAGAGTATGTCTATCCAAACTAGAAAGTTGTGTAATCCCGGTATCCCGACAGCCTCGGAGCCAAACGCGGATATCCCACGGTGAAAGTACGGCGCCTCCTTCCTGTTGGCCGGTCCTCCCTCTGGTCCCCCTGCAGCCGGGCCTCTCAGCTGTATCCTCCCCGCCAGCTGTTTGGACCGGGTCCTCCTTCCTCCCTGCACCTGTGCGGAGCCTCGTGGTGACGCCACTCGCTCGCCGCCGCCGCCGACCTGTTTGTGACCCTCTTTTTACATTTTTTTTAATCCAACTCGGATTTGTGCCCATGGTGGGACGTTCTGGACAGCCGGTGCGCTCTACCCGAAACCACCACATTTTTGTTCGGAGAGCAAAAAAGAATCTTGCTTTTTCCTCAAATATTAGACTCGTGGCTTTTATTTGTCCTGTTTATTGTTAAAGTCCAGCTCCTCCTTCTGGTCCCGCAGATCAAATATCATATTGTTGCGACATCCTGTGCCTTTTACCGTTCCGTCCAAGCACAGCAGAGACAGGAAGACTCTCCAGGCCTCCTGGCCGTGGCGGGGAGGTTTCTGGTGTGGGTGCAGGGCTTCGCTGGGAGCTGCAGCTGCCTTCCAGGAGTCAGCCTGTCTGTCAACTGTTTATTAGTCACTTACTATATTAGCAAGCGGACAAAAATGCCGGCTTTATGACTTATGGAAAATTGGACGATGTCGGAAATTGTTCTTCAACCCAGTCAGCGAGCTTTGACTCCGCTGGATATCTGGCCGCTGTCAATCTCAGACGTGCTCAGCGACGGGAGTTTTTCACCTCCCTCGTCCGTGACGACCCGTCACGTGAAATGTCCCGGAGCTGCGACCAGACGAGGGAACTGGACGGTCGGGACGGCTCGGTCCTTTTTCCCCTTTCACGTCACAAAGGGGAGGCACCGCAGATGACCTCGCCCCTCGGAGAGTCTGCGAAGTTCACGTCGGTCCTGATGGCCGGTTGCGTGTTGACTCTGCAGAGCCACGAGCGGCAGGTTCGCCCGCGGTACAGTCGGGCGTTTCCGTTAGCTCCCTTAACAAAAACAAGATGGCTGCCACCACCTTCCCGAGTGGGGACACAAGGAACCGGCAGCGACTCCCGATGTCCGCTTTCGGCACGGCAAGACTCGGACCCCCATCGCTCCCGCCGTTCCTCCGGCCGGGTCGGGGGTCACGTGTTGGCCGGTTTCATCCGCGCTGCTAAACCCCCTGAAAGAAGTGAGGGGGACCATAACAAATGGTCGGGCACAGAAACACTGATGTTTGTAAAATGCGGATTACTTTCTTCTTTGGATTCTGTCAAAGCTACTGTTGCTTCCGCCCACGTCCTGAGAAACACTTACACCTCTTTGTTTTAATGTAATTGTAATGCCACTGCAGTGTGTGTGTGTGTGTGTGTCCTTCAACTGCTGTGTACTAAACACACCAGTTACCTGCCGAACCCGCTCAGCTCCGCCGCTCAGATGGTATCTGCCCCGCAGACCATAATACTCTGTTACCCGGTAACACACCAGCTGATGCAGGCACGGCGGTGGGAGGCTTACGCAACCCCAGGCTGCGGCGTTTTGTTGTTTTCCTTTTGTTCTGTTTTATGGAGGGTGATTTCAATCCGTCTCTCAAGTCTACCAGCACTAAATACCCATGTTAGCATTGTGTGTGTGTGTGTGTGTGTGTGTGTGTCAGTGAAACTCAGCAGGTGTGTGTTTATCATGTGACAATAAACCATAAGCCGTTTGAATGGCCGTGTAGCGTTGCAGCCCTCCTCCTCCTCACCATCCCCTCAACTGACCCTATCTTCTTGTTGTTCCCCTCCTCCTCCTGATCACACACTCCTCCAGCGCCGACACTTGAGTATCGGGGTTTCCCACCGGCCGGGACGGGCCGGGGAATGTTTCCCCCCCGAGCTCCCACGTCGCACAACCCCAGTGCATTTTTGGCCTGTTTTTGGAAAAGTTTTATCCCTGTTAAGTTTGTTTTTGCAAGAGTAAATAATATAAATCGAAACCCCCTTAGCTCAGCTCGCCCCCTCTGAAGGGAGATACTTTATCATTTAGCTGTGATAATTAAAAAGTAAAACTTTGCTTCGCATATGGTATTTGAAGTAAGAAATTCATTATGCAACTTGTTTTGAATGGAAAGTGCTTGTTCCGGATCATCAATCTGCAATCCCCTAATCTTCCCTGACATCCGCCAGGCTCGCGTTTCACTCCGAAACACAGCGAGCGAGAACAAGCACGGAGTGAGATTTGAACCCGGAGCCCGAATTCAGACCGCCGCTGATCATTTTTTAATGCCGTTAACACTTAAACACGATAAAGACGCGACAAAGATGAGACGAATAGATGCGGAAATCATTTTCTAGCGTCCGTGTCGCCCTGGCCCAAACAGGGGCGGTATGGATCGTCACCGCGGTTACGTAACCTCCCGGGGTCACGACCTCCATGTAGGGTTTCCTGTCTTGAGGGTTCCTGTTGTTCCCCAACCGCCCCTACATATGTGCTGCTGCTGTCACATTTGTGTACAGATAACACAAAGCCCCTGTGTGTGTGTGTGTGTGTGTGTGTGTGTGTGCATCTTATCAGGCGGGGGCTCCTCCATGCTGCTGTATGAGAAACACTGGCTTTTGCATGGAATTAGCCACAATGGCTCCCCCATAAATAGAGACCTATGTAGATGGTTTCCCTCCCTTTGTCGAAGAGACGGCGCTAATTCTCGCCGGCGAGGAGTTTTCCCAGGCCGTTTGTTTGGCCCGTCGGACGTCTTGAGCGCCCAATAAAACCGATCGGCGCTGCCTGGGTGTCTGCGCCGCTCATTTACACAAACACTCAGCTCGCGGGGTTCCGGGTTACCTTGGCAACCAACCCACGAAGCACATAGCGTAACCACCCCCTCCCCCTGCTACGGTCGGTACCATAGTAAGTTAGCGAAGAATTAAAGGGCTTTAAATAAGCAGCAACAATCTGCCTCTGGTGTTGTTTATTAGGAAACAGCCAAGTGAAGGTTCTTCTGTCTCACAAACCTCCTCTCTGACCGCACTCGCGTCGCCGTCGTTCTACTTCACATTGCAAATTCTTTAGCTCGCATCAACGCGTAGCATTAGCTTGAAGGAAACTGGTCCGCAGTGACAGTTTGCATGTTGTAAAGTGCTTTTGCGCAGGTGCGCTGAAGAGCGGCCGGGGGAAGGAGGCCTTTTTGAGCTCAGCTGTAATTCAGAGGGCAGCAGGAAGTGATACCGAGGAAGTCCTTCCCCGGGGCGTTGGCCGATAAGACCGTCCCAAGTCTGCAAAACAAAATAAGTGAATGTGAGTCAGCTTTGAAGTGGAGTAAAGAAAAGGGTTTACTCATGATTGTGAAAGAGTGAGAAAGTGGAAGTCCCTGGTCCACAGGGAAGGTTGAGGTGAGTCACCGTTCTCTCAGGAAGTAGGACAGTGCAGGAAAGGTGTGTGTGAAGACACCAACACGACCTGGATCCTCTTCTTCTTTTCCTTTCTGCTCGAGTCACCTTCCTCCATCCAGCCCTCTCCTGTCGCACCAACTAACGTGCTGTCCTTTCTGGTCCTCCTCTGGACCTCCTGCCTAGCAGCTCCAGCCTCAGTCCGACTTTACCTCCTGAACATCTAACACGTGCCGTCCCTCTGACGGACCCCTTCCAGATCCTCTCCGTCCTCTTCACTCCTAAAGAGAACCTCCACATCTTCACCTCCAGTTGCCTCCGGCACGGTCATCTCGGTGTCTCCAAAGCAGACACCAAGGCTGCTCTCACTTCCATCTTCTCCACCTGGGTCTTGTATTTGGTCTGGATCAACATTTTTATCATTTTTATCATTTTATCATTTTTATTTTTATCATTTTATTTACTATCGGTATGCCTTTACCACCCGAGGTTAATGTTTAATCCACAAAACTCACGGGAAAGTGCAGCATAACATGCAGAGAAGAAAACCGTCCAAAGATGCCTCCCGGATCTTCTGTGGACGGGTCACAAGACCAGAACAGGCCGTCTCAGTCGCTCCTCGCAGGAAGTAAAAGGGCATCTGCTCCGAATCTACACGCTTATTTATACCGCGTTAAAGACTCATCCGAGGAGATGTTTCCACGCCGCGACTTTGGTTCCAGCGGCAGCACGGGCTATTTCAAGACCGTTTCCAGCGGGCATAAAAGAACATTGTGGGGACGATATTCCAGGCCGCGGGGAAGAGACGCACAAGGGACCGTCTCAATGATCTGGGAAGAGGCACTGCAACCGTGACTTGTTGGATGAGGAAGCCGTGGACCAACGTGAGGACGGTTCAGACCCTCCTTGTTGAGTCTGGATTCATTCACTGTAAATTACACCTTGAGAAGCAGTCGTTCGAACCCGACGTCTCGACCACGACGGACTGATTTGACATTGTCCTTAAAAAAAAAACAAAAAAACATAGCGCTAGCTGTCAGCGCCCGAGCTAAGTGTGATAGCGCCGGCTCTCAGCGAAACCTCCGCAGGCGCTGTGAGGTGAAGGTGTCAAGATCCAGGATTAGCCCACGCAGTCCTCCAGGCTCCTGCAGCATCTGAGCCAGATGATTGATCAGTCAGGGATCCTGCAGGCTGCTTCTCTTCTGTGTCCTCAGATGCTCAGATGAATGGTGTGTGTGTGTGTGTGTGTGTGTGTGTGTGTGTGTGTGTGTGTCTTTCCACGCAGGAATGCACACATGGTCCGATGACACAGTGCCACGGATCATCCAACAGATACAGGAATCATCACATCCTGTTCCTCCCAAGCAGGACACATTAGACACAGGAAACATTGTGGTCAATATCCAGGAGCGATATGTGTGTGTTGAAATCGGCCCTCCGAGTGTGTGTGTGTGTTTTCTTTTTATAGCCCTTTGCATTTGGTGGTTTCCATTTCCATTTTCGATCTGGCCCCGAGCTCTGATTAATATCTCTGCAGGGCCTTTTTTATCTTGCTTTTTTTTTTGTGGAAGATTTTTTTTCCGACCGTGTCAGCCGTCCCGCGGTCCAATCAGATCGCAGCGGGTCGCGGTTTCGCCCAATCGATTTCTGACGCAGGAGCATTGTTGACTTATTATTCATAACTACTATCTTTTCATGGGGGGAAGTTGACTTATTGCATTTTTCAGTGCAGGAGTAATACTTGGGAGGGTGTTACCTTAACACATTGATTTCATATAGACGGGAATATTTATAAGCTTTCAGATCAATGTGGTGGAAAATGTAACCGTGATAGTTGTTTTTTTTTTTTTTTTTTTTTTATCCCCCCTGGAGTCTGCTGTTGGCATATTTTCCTAAAATGAGAAAGAAATAGCTGCCGTCACAGAGGCTCTCTGGGTAATTCTCTGCCTATATTTACCGGGAGGGGAAAATAAGACATGAAAGTAAAATAACATCAGAGAAGCGAACGGGTTCAAGTCCATGTGAGAAGCAGCATTATGAGGGGTTTCAGCGAGGGCTTGGAGATCCTGGGAAAGACCAGGTAAGAGAAGATAGACCTTATTGATTTCACGACAGGGAAATTCAATCGTCATAGCAGCATTACAGGGTGGAAAAGAGATAAGACTGTACAACAAACACAAAATATAATAGACTGAAAAATGCCTTGTGTAAGGTTGTAGAAGTAACAGTTGTGCAGAAGGAGATGTTGGTAGTAAAAGTGAAACGGAGAATGTGTAAATATAATGTAAATATAAACACTGCACGATGAGAGTGGTCCGATCCCAGCTGTTTCATTGGAAGCTGCGTCTTCTGCGTCTGGATCAGGAGGCCTTTCAAAACACCGCCATTTAAAAGCGGGATCTCTGCGAACGCTCTTAACCGCTGAGCCGCCGACCTCCGCCAAGTATTTTAATTGGAGATTTCCTGCCCGCGCTCGGCGACGCTTCGCACAGCGCTCTTCTAAACCTACTCAGACCGTCTCGGTCCACCTGGAGGGCCGACCCGGAGCTTCTGGGAGCTGATGCGCGGTGCCGGACTTTATTAAACTTGGATCCTAAGCCGGTGGAGGCCCGGAAATAATAAAAGCTATTTCTGTATCTCCTCGTTCTTGCGTGGCCGTGGCTTTGTGCGTCCACTGCCGGAGGTCAAGATGGGCCCTTCAAGCGTGTAATATTAATTATCAGACTTCATTGTGCCTAAATGTAACCTATGTGTTGGTGTTACATAAGCGTTTGTGGTCGGGATGGATCGATGAAGGTCACCACTTCCATCAGCCGGTCGAAAGCGCTTGTACGGGAGAATCCTTGACGGACGGGTCGTGGAAAATGGGAAGCGGACGTGTTTTCCTTCGCTATGGAACGGCATCAGAATCGCAGCCCGAAGCGTTTGAGTTCATTCTGGCTGCAGGTCCTGCCGTCAGATGATGGCAGGAGCTGAGATGGCGTCCTGTGCAGCCGAGAACTGGGTCAAGAGCTGGATACTCATTTTCCAATTTCGTCTTTTTTTTTTTTTTGCATTGAAAAATGATCATCTTTCCTACTCTAGCAAAACACAGTTGTCTGCTCATCTAAAAGTGTGTGTGTGTGTTTGTAGTCTGGAGATTTTTCTGAGCAAACGTCATCCTGAAACACATCTGTCTGAAACAGCGCTCAGCGGCGCTCCGACACTCGCGTCCACCAGAGAGAGGTGGCGTTTGCGGTTTCGACCACAAACCTGGAAAGGGAACGCCAGTGTCAGATGGTCGAGTTGGGGAAGCAAAGACCAGGAGTGTATGTGTGTGTGTGTGTGTGTGTGTGTGTGTGTGTGTGTGTGTGTGAGAGCACTGACACACACTCTTTAAAATCAAATCCTGCCTCTGGGATTTGACTGAGCCTCACAGAATTGTCCAGTCACTGCGTTCCTAAATTCACCGAACCCTGTACTTCCTCCTTTGCCTGGCGCTCAGTCACGCCAACATCTGCGCAGATGTTTGTGGATTTATTACCCTTGTACCCAAGTTGTAAATGGATGAAACAACCTTCTCAAAGGTTGGCAAATCGATGGAAAAGGAAAAGCAGCTGTTCGTTTCACACACACACACTTCTAATTGTTGTCAGATTTGGTTTGGGGATCAGCGAGGAGACGTCAGAGCGTTTGCTGGCGTCTTACCGGGCGACCGATATGGCGGGGAAGCCATAACGCCGTTACGGGGAAGCACAGCCGTGCAGAACTGCTGAACCGCACCGTTCCTGCTCAGCAACGCATTTTTCTTCTCAACCCTCGGGTTAATTCCTTCACGCCAGCTTCTCAGCCGTGTTCCTCTCGGCGGGGAAAGGGGTTACATTTTCACTTCCTCGCCGGTCTGTCGCTGCAGCGCCGCAGCCCGACCCGTCCGTCAGGTTGTGAGAGCGCCACAATAGAGGCACTGAGGTTGCTGGGAAACCAGACGGGACAGCACAGGTGTGTGTGTGTGTGTGTGTGTGTGTGTGTGTGTGTGTGTGTGTCAAATGTAGCTTCGGAAAGGGATATCATCAAGATTGGACTGCTGTTATTTCTGTTGTCTGCTGTTCCAAAATACACTGCTCAAAAAAATAAAGGGAACACTTAAAAAACACATCCTAGATCTAAATGAATGAAATATTCTTATGAAATACTTTGCTCTTTACACAGTTGAATGTGCTGACAACAAAATCGCACAAAAATGATCCATGGAAATCAATTGTATCAACCCATGGAGGTCTGGATTAGGAATCACACTCCAAATTAAAGTGTAAAAACAACTCCAGGCTGATCCAACTTTGATGTAATGTCCTTAAAACAAGTCCAAATGAATGTGTGTTGCTTCCTGAGTGGACACTATGATTTCACACAAGTGGGATTGACTTGGAGTTACATTGTGTTGTTCAAGTGTTCCCTTTATTTTTTTTGAGCAGTATATTTAATCTGGATTTTCATGCGTAATTACCTCCACCAAAGGCAGTAATGGGCCGGGTTAAACGTTCCCTCCTGGCCCACGGGAACAAATTGCAGGCCGGATCGGCTCCGCGACGTTCATTTCCCCCCCGGCCAGACATTGCAAAAAGGTCTAGTCTTGAACTCGCAAAGCTGGATTTTGTCGCGTTGTACGTTCTCTTGGGATCGAACCTCGCAACCTCCTGTGAAGGGAGCTTGTTCCACTCCGCTGGGAAACATACCGCTAAGGTTACGGCCAAGACGTGGAGGTCCCAGGAGGTGCTGCTTCCAGGCCCGCTGTAAGGTTCTGGGAATATTCTCCAGCCTGGTGTGGTTGGATTATGAATTTCATCGACGAATTCATCGGCGGCAAGAGGAGACCCGGCTGCTCTTTGCTCCAGCTATAAACATCGTCACGTGAAACTTGTGCAAGACCTTGATGATTGTCAAAGTTGATTATTGATGGTCGGCAGGACTCTTTTCCCCAGGTATCCACCGAAAGGCCTTTAGACGCATGTTAGATGTCCTGGAGATCAACTCAGACTGAGGCGGTTGGGATGTGGGCAGAGGAGGTGTGGTGAAGGTCAGGGTAGAAGGAGGTCGAGGCCACGCAGGAGGTCGAGAGGAACGCCGGGTTTATGGATGGAGGGAAGGTAGCTGGTTGCCGAGGAGAGGGTTGCCCGGAGACAGACCATTAGCTGTAGCCACCGCTAAAAGGAGCAGCCCAAAGGAGAAGAAGGCGGCAGTGAACGACTGCTCCTTCATCATATGACTGATCATGTGACTCACCCCAAGGCACTTGGAGTATCTGCTAGCAATCTTTACAGGACTAGCATGACTCTGTCTATAAGCATGTCTGTTATGAGTTGACCAAGTTAAGTAACTGCTTAGCGTGCGGCCATCTTTAATTTATGGTCTTCTAGTGAAGAACCAGGAGCTGTCGGCCCGACGTCTCTTCAAATGGAACCGGACTTCTGTTGAGATAATGCGCCCTTTGTGGCGGTTATTGATCGGAGCGGCGCCCTGCTGTGCCAAAGTCTGGCTAATGTTTGACCGAGCCGCCCCTGACTCACCGACGCCTCCCGACGGCGTCTCGTCTTTGGTCCTGTTCGCTTCCGACCGTTCACTCACATCTGAGACGTTGAGTCGGCAGCGATGTACTCCTGGAGGGAGCGGGCAGAGAAGATCTGCCATAGAGCCTGAGCCACAGGGAGCTTTATGGATCAGAGCATTATTAAAACAGGAGAATCCCGTGACCAGGAGGCTCCGGCTTCATCTTTGAACCACAAGTCCATCGTAAACACACAAGGAGGGAACAACCCCCCCTTTCTCGGGCGAAGTCACACAGTTCAGTTATCTGTTGGGACTGATGTGGTGCCAGAGGACCAAGTACCAGCTTTATGTTCACCAGATGTTGCCTCAAATCCATTTCATAAATTAAAGTTCAATGAACGAACTACTGAGGATTAAAGGACCAGGCAACCAGGTTCTAACACAAGAACAAGCCAATTAGGTAGCAACGGTGGATCGAGGAACCTTGGCGGCTACTTCAGGTTAAAGGTTCAAACCCGCGCAGTTGATTCTTCAGTGATCCTTCTTCATCTGCCCTGATGGCAAGTTTATAGGAGTAGCTGAGTGTTGGTCTAAGGAGCCTCCTTGAGTTCCCAGCAGCTTCTTTGGTGGTACACCACTGTGGCTTCTGAAAATACTGACCAGAATACGGCCTTTTGGATGCCAGAGTGTTTTTTTTTTGGGCTCCGCTGTCCAATGACATAATGGGGGAAAAACACAGGCTTGACCATCTAGATTCCTAGCTGACATCTGTGAGAAGAGTCCCTCAGCTGGTCCGAATCAATGGTGAACTTGCTTTACAAGCAGTCGTGATTCATGTCAAAATCTTTTCGTGGCAACAGGACATGAATTTCTTCCTTTGAAAACGTCCGAGAGGCTTCCTCTGTTCGATTGGACCGTGGGGAGTTTTCTGGATAGGGTGAGGGGCCGGTCTGATGGCTTGTTATGTTAATGGGAGAGTTGTTTTGCACAAACTAGGTTGAATGGGGTTGTTGTGTTTACGGGGGTTGTCATTGGAGGGAAGAAAGGTACGACCTCTGGGGACAGGAATTTGTACCTTTGTTGCCCAATCGTGGGGAAAGAAGGTGCAACTTCTTGTCTCAGAAGTTGTACCTTTGTTGCCCGATAGTGGGGGAAAGAAGGTGCAACTTCTCGTCCCCAGAAGTCGTACCTTTGTTGGTTGTTAGTGGGGAAAGAAGGTGCAACTACTTGTCCCCAGAAGTTGTACCTTTGTTGCCCAATCGTGGGGAAAGAAGGTGCAACTTCTTGTCCCAGAAGTTGTACCTTTGTTGCCCGATAGTGGGGGAAAGAAGGTGCAACTTCTTGTCCCCAGAAGTTGTACCTTTGTTCCCTCTGATGAAGATGAAATTCGAGTCCAGTTTTACAAAATGATTTTGACAAGAATTAACCAAGACCTGGATGACTGAGAACCACCAGAGTCATCGGCGTGATGTTTCTTGTCCCGTCTCCAGCCGTCAAGAAGGCGGCGCCATCTTTTGACAGAAATGTGTTTGTTACATCTGATCATGTGTGGCTTCCTCTTTGAGACGCCGGGAACTCACACTTCCAAACAAACTCCAGCGATCAAAAGAAGACTCATTCGTGTGTTTGCGATGCTATCCATGCTTTATGATTCATGCTAAGCAAACCACTCGTGGCGTCGTCTGAATGCTTCCGGATCCAAGCGTGTTAGCAGCAGAAGACCGAGCTGACTCCGACCCTCTGACTCAGTCAAACTGCTGAAGTCACTCTTTGAATCATGGTGAATCACAGGTTTCCTCCCCAAAGCTCCCTGGAAGTCCTTGAAGGACCACTAAGCACGTTCCTGGGCAGCAGTACCATGAGTTTGCTCAGGGAAAATGATCTGAACAAGGAACTACTTCACTTTCCTAGATAGGCAATCGGAGGTGTGACGTCCGGCAGCCGATCAGCAGAGCAGAAGAAAACCATCCGACACTTTATCAAACCGAGGTATTTAGAATCAAAGCTTCTGGGTCAGTATGTGGGGTTCAGACGTGCTCCTCTGCAGGCTGAGCAGATCTGAGGAGGTCTGGACCTGGTGGACTGGATACCTGATCCACAGCAGCACCCCTGACCTCCTGCTTGTTGGGCTCTGCTTTGTTTTTCCTGCCTCCCCGCTGAAAGACCCGGCTCAAAATGCCAATAATCTCCTCCACACACACACACACATACACACACACACACACACACACACACACACACACACACACAGTGTGCGCTCTACCCTCCAGTCACATTCTTGGAAGAGCAGACCTTTTTATGTTTGTTTTCGAGGAAGATGAACACAGTCTCAGTAAACACACATGCGCGCGCACACACACACATACACACACACACACACACACACACACACACACACACACACACACATACACATACACACCAGGGTGGAAAATGTCAACTTGTCTGAAACACTTGCATCAATATAGATCCCCCTAGCTCCGTCCCCAGCGTGTGTGTGTGTGTGTGTGTGTGTGTGTGTGTGTGTGTGTGTGTGTGTGTGTGTGTGTGTGTGTGTGTGTGTGTGTGTCCAAGCCAACTCAGGAATGCCATAGAGGGCAATTTGTTAATTGTCCTCCCAGTCTTTTCAATGCTAATTAACTTCCCTCTCTCCTGGAATTCACACACACACACACACATTCTCTCTTTGCTTGTGATTGGCCGAGCAGCATCTTGTCCGACCGTCTGATTGGCCGAGCAGCAGCTTGTCCGGCCATCTGATTGGCAGGGTAGCACAGACGGGGTTTATTTTTACGGTGGTCTTCATACGGGACGTCCCTCCCAAATGACTAATTCATTGTCTGGGCCAGAGATGGAAGCTCATTAAATCAGCTCTGCGGCTCCGTCGGTGGCGAACCCAGACGTGTGACCCATTTTCCTCGGGGTCGAACGAGGCCAAGGAACAACCTTTATTGTTTATTAAAGGCCACGGCATGTGGAGTTGAATGAGGCGTGTCCAGACAAAACAAACAGCGGCCTGTAAATCTCTCTCCGCGTCGCAGAACACGTCGGCGAGGAGTCGTGAAGGTTTTTACCGCCGAACTCTTAGAAAATACGCTTTTTCTGTCGCGTCGGCGATGAACGTTTTGGGTAAATCACCCCAATTTACCCCCGTGTTTGGAAAAGCCCGCTGGATGTGTGGATCTCCATCGCCGCCCTCGTCTTCCTCGCCTCTTTTTTTTCCCCCGCGAGCCGACAGACGAGCAGCCCTGGAGACGCCGCTCTCTCTCTCGCTCGCTCTCTCGCTCTCTCTCTCTCGCCACAAACTACAGGATGAGCTCATACCCCGTTACTTATTCATGGACGCCGTCGCGGGGGCTGACGCAACCGTGCACAACGCATCGTCCGGGAGGAGGAAGCGGGCCGACGTGCGGCGGGGAGGCGGCGGGACGCAGGCTGTCATGGCAGCTGCTTATCTTGTCAGTCGTCCGGTGCTCCTCGTGGCGAGGAGATGTTTAGTGAAAGCAGGAACGAGGCCGCGCGGACCTCTCCGCCCACCCTCCTCCTCCACACACACTGATTTTCGGATGTTCTCCGACGCCCGGCCGCTTTCCTCGCGGTCTCCGATCGGTCGGGTTTTTTCTCCACGCAGAGCCGATGCCGCCCGAAAAACACAAGCCGAACGGCGAAAAAAACCTCCCGTCTGTTTACGCCTTGAAGCGGAGGCTGCGATTTCACAGCCATCAGACCAATCCGTCTTCCATCGTCCCTTTTGTTCGTACACGGCGGAGCAGAATCTTCATTTGTTCACCCTGATGAAGATGTTTGAATCCCAGGAACCTCCTTTGACACGTGTTGCAGGGACAAAAGATGCTGAGCCTCCATGTTGCCTTTGTGTCGGATAGATGAACCAACAAGGAGGTCAGCCGTCTCCAATTTCCCTCAGAGACTCCTTTTTTTTTTTTTTTTTCTTTTTCCTGCGGGCCTCACACACACACACACACACACACACGTGGAAACCCAGGGTAAAAGAGCACCCTGCGCCTTTTTAACTCATAGTGATGTTGAAAAACGAGAAGCGGAAACAAAGCGACCCGTATTTAAATCTCGCGGGGACGAGCTCAGCTTCGGGCAAACACACTGAAATTGATTTCACGCCGGCGGTTGAAGGGTCTCTGTTTCATTATGATCCGTTAGAAAATCCAGAGATAACACAGCGGTGTCGTTAGCGGCCGACAGCATCCCGCTGGGGTTCCAGGTGTCCTGGAAAACACTGCTGTTGGAAATGGAAATTTTCAAAAAAATTATGTTTGTCAATCACCGTAACCTTTAAGCTACCATTGAAGTAGCGCATTCGGGAGGAAGGAAGGTGAAGAGGACCAGGATCTGGACCTCACACTGGGATCATAAAGGTCATAACACGTCCGGTCAGATGTTCTTTACATGAGTCCACCTGATGGTCCTTCCCATGCCGAGCAGGTCCGGACCACACTGTGTTAGATGATCAACAGAAACCCCTTGAGCCTCCATGCCAGGAAATACTGCCTCCGCTGGTCTTTTTCTGCTAATACCAGTAGCGCTAACAGCTACATGCTAATCCCGATGTATACATGATACCATAATTGCTGTCATATTCATAAAAGCAATGAAGGTGGACGCCTGGCGAGACGCCACTGTAGATCAAGCCTCGCCTCCTGGGAACCTGCTGAGGAAGAAGCGGGTTGCTCCTCGCTTTCTAAGCAGGATTAGCCCTTCTGTACACGCCGTAACGCCGCCCAGGACTGGACACACACTGCAGCCTCTCTGCAGGACATGTCCTTTTTACACACGGCGTTGTCACCATGCAGCAGATCACCCCGTGTGTGTACGTGTGTTTTTGTGTGTGTGTGTGTGTGTGGTCGAGCAGCTGTAAATGACTGTGTTTTTCCAGTCGAGCGGAGACTTTATTGCAGGTCTATATCCCAGACACACACACACACACACACACACACACACACACACGTGGTCTGATGCCAGCCGGTGACTCAGGCTCCCCCATAAGCAGGGCTTGCCAGTGAGATATGATGCAGATATGAAGGTGTTTGGCAAACCCGCCATGATATTGATAGATATTCATCAACGGAGCCTCGTGGAATCTGTTCATGTTCAGTAAACAAAAATAGGAAATTCCAAGATTAGCGGTGGGTTTCCAAGCCGTCACACACTCAGACGTCTAGACTTCTCCCAACAAATAGCTGGAATCCCAGGACTAGAAGCGACGCTGCCTGATCTTCAGACGGTTCTTTGCGTTTCAGCTCTCTTTCCAAACCGGCTCCAGACTTACAACAGCTTCTTACACCAGAGAGTCTCCGGCAGACGGACGGAAGCACGAGATCCTCCGTCTGTTTCCGGCCATTTCGTCACTGGGCCGCTGTGCCGGGTTAAATCACATACTCTCAGCGGGATACACCACTGGAGGAACGTGTGTGTGTGTGTGTGTGTGTGTGTGTGTGTTTCAAAGCGTGAATGAGAACAGATGTGTTTCCGGGCCGCTGAGTCATCCGGCCATGAATTCTGATTCTCTGTGTCAGACAGTTCTGGAGGCTCTTCCCTTTCTGCACTTACACTCTCTAAAAACCACCCACTCCTCTTCCAAAACCCTCCACGTTTCTTCTCATATTTATTTCTTCTTCTTCTTCTTCCCTCCCATCAGGACCAGTTCGAGAACCTGGACAAACACACCCAGTGGGGGATAGACTTCCTTGAGCGCTACGCCAAGTTCGTGAAGGAGCGGCTGGAGATCGAGCAGAACTACGCCAAGCAGCTTCGGTACAAACACACACACACACACACACACACACTGCACTCATCTGGTGTCTTGTGCTGCAGCACCCTGGAGGTACTCTGAACCTCATGATGTGTGCTGTTGTGTAATTACACATTGGATACATATAATACGGTATATAATGCAGAAGAATATCAAAAACATGCCGTTTTACATCCCATTTAAAAGCATCCCTTTGCTCCACTGACCTCACCTGAACCTGAAAGATAGAAATACATGAATGTTTAGAAGCAGCTGGAATGAAAGCCCGATAAATTCGGTTTTCGAGAAAAAACCCAGCAGAGCTTGTCAAGACCCGCCAAGCGCCAACCCCAGTAATCCTCATTAAAAAAACGCTAGAGTCCCAGGGGTCTGCTCGTGCGTGGTTTCAAAGAGAGGGAATCCCTGAAGCACTCTCACACACACACACACACACACACACACTCCAGGTCATAAGAATGATTGAAGATCCAGCTGCGCGTGTCAACGTGTGTGTGTATGTGTGTTGTTTTTTTCTTATTGTACATGCGGTTTTTGGCGTGTCGGGTCGACAGGCTGCAAATCTTTGAAAAATCAGAGCACGACACACACACACACACACACACACACACACACACACAGTTCAATCATTAACTCCACTGTGCCGCAGTCAGTCGTGTCGGAGCCGGGGGGTTGGGGGTGGTGGGTGACAGACCGATACTTTTCATGTGTAAATCTTTAATTCAGCTTTAATAATACACCCAGCTTAGCCTATTCATTCTGGTGTGTGTGTGTGTGTGTGTGTGTGTGTGTGTGTTGGTGCATCAACCTGTCATGCATGAAATGTCAGCCTGTGCTTCAACGCCTGCTTCTCTTCTCCCCGGCAGAAACCTAGTGAAGAAATACTGTCCAAAGCGCTCCAAAGACGAGGAGCCGAGGTGAGGTCCTTTTATTTCTTTGGTCTTTACTTCCTGAGATCCGGACGCTCTGGTTGGGGTGTGTGTGTGTGTGTGTGTGTGTGTGTGAGCGGGGGTCCTGTGACGCCGAGGCAATGACAAAGAGCGCCTTTTCTGCTTCATACCATTCAGTACGCAAGAGGAACAGTTCCTGGGTTGTGTAGATTCAGTGGAACCTTGACTTCCGAGTGCTTCAGTTTAGGAGTTTTCTGAAATCTGAGCTTTCGCTCAGTGGATGTTTTGCTTTGCGATCGGAGGATCTGAGTTAGGAGCGAGCAGGATGAGCGTTTCGTACCCACGTGGCCGCTGCTGCTGGCTAGCCCGGAGAGAATCTAGGAAAAACACGAGCGAGGTGTGTGTGTGTGTGTGTGTGTGTGTGTGACGAACTCGTCCGTGAAGAGACGGCGAAGTCGATTAATTGCGTTTCAATTCATTTTAATGGAGAATTGCGGTTCGATCAATGAGCATATTGAGTCTGAGGCCGGTCAGGGAGCCCATTAAACTCCTAAATCCAGCTTCCGCCGCAATGGAGGAGTGACGGTGTTGTCGGGGCGCCGACCGATCACGAATTGAGAGATGAGATGAGATGAAAACAACTTTATTTATCCTGAAGGAAATTGTTGTGGCAGAGTTTCAAGCAAAAACATAACAGTAATAGATAATAGTAGGAAGGAGGAAGAACGAACGCCACAGGAGGTCTTTCCTACCTGAGGCTATCAGACTTTTTAATCTTCAAATCTTTGTACTTAAAACACTTGATAGCCTTAACCTTGACAATTTATATTTCATTGTATTTCTTATTCTCCCTCCATCCTACTATTATCTATTACTGTTATGTTTTTGCTTGAAACTCCGGCACAACAATTTCCTTCGGGACAATGTAGTTGTTCTCATCTCATCTCATAAGAAATACAATAAAGTATAAATTGTCAAGGTTAAGGCTATCAAGTGTTTTAAGGTCTCAAGTACAAAGATTTGAAGGTTCCCTGCAGCTGAGGGAAGAGGAATTAAAAAGTCCTGTGGTGTTCAGTGGAGCTCCTCGTTGGTATCGATCGACGACAGAAATTGCACCTGGGATTTCCAAATAAAAGAGCACGTTCTTCCCCGCCGGCCGGACACGGGTTCTCAGGCCGCTGACGCCGCTGTGTGTGCAGGTTCACGTCATGCCTGTCCTTCTACTCCATCCTGAACGAGCTCAACGACTACGCCGGCCAGAGGGAGGTGGTGGCGGAGGAGATGGGCCACAAGGTGTACGGGGAGCTGCTGAGGTACAGCCAAGACCTGAAGGCCGAGAGGAAACACGTGAGTGGCCGCGATGTGGGATCTGCACGGCATCGGCGAGCGTCTCCTGGTTGAAGTTTGGCTTCGGCGGCCGGGATCGACGCCTTGTTCGTGATGTTCGGCCGCCGCGGCCGGAGGGAAAGAACCCCGTCTCCCCGATGGGAATTTTAGAAATCAATAAATCGCGCCTGATGTCTTGGTAGCTTTGGTGTGTTAGCATGCAAGCTAAAGGCGTGGACGGCGGTGAAAGAGCGGACGGCGACGCTGGGAGAGGCCGTAAATCCCTCCTGACGGGACCTAAAAACACACACCGTACATGTTCTCCTCGTGTATTCCACCATCAGTCGGTGAAATTAGCCTCGATACGGAAATGTTTGCTTCCCGCCTGCAGTCAATGCAAACACCCCGTCATCTCCCGGTGACTGTTTGGCTCGCGTAACCTTCATCATTCTCAACGTGCATATTGGTCGATCTAAATGTCTCTCGTGTGTGTAAACAGCATCTCCAGGAGGGCAGGAAGGCCCAGCAGTATCTGGATCATTGTTGGAAACAGATGGACAATGTAAGTGAGCCATGGAGGAGGAGGGAAGACGGTCTGGTGTTTGTCAGGGACAAAACCGATGCTCAGACCCGTCTGCATGATTGATGCCGCGAGTCTGACGCACACACACACACACACACGCACACACACACACTCAGGGAGCTTGTTTACAGCGCTTTTCATAAATCAGCCGTCTGATTTGCCCTGACCGCCGAACGGAAAATATGCTCGGTGTTTGTTTCGAGGAAAACCTAGACACACACACACACACACAGGCATACGTAAGGCCATGTGCCACCTTTGGCCCAGAACAACCTTTGTTTTAGGTCATTTGATACAAACAATCTGCCTGTTACACACAGCTCAATTAGCGTAACATGCTAGTAACTGCTATCATCATTACCCCCCCCCCCCCCCCCCCACACACACACACACACTTCTGACGGAGTGTGTGTCAGTGTGTGGTCTGCATGACTTTAACAGTGGCTACCAAGCGACCTGACTGTAACATCCCAGCTATTTGCTGTTTCTCCGGCTGCTAATGTGACCCAGATGAGTTTTCAGGAAGTGAACCATCTCCGTCTGATTCACCTCCTCCTTCTCCTCCTCCTTCTTCTCCTCCTCCTTCTCCTTCTCCTCCTCTTCCTCCACCGGCCCTCAATCTCTCATTCACATTTCTGTGTCACTGTTTGTTTTGTCAGTTTTATTTCTGGTGGGGGGGTTGTGCTGACATATTTCACCCCAACCCTGCCCTCCCTCGACCCGCAGAGTAAGAAGAAGTTCGAGAGGGAGTGCAAAGAGGCGGAGAAGTCCCAGATGACCTACGAGAAGCTGGATAACGACATCAACGCCACAAAGTCGGAGGTGGAGAAGGTAGTAGCCCGTAGCGCGGCGCCGACGGCTGTTTGGTCGGAAATTTTAAGTTGAATAATTGGGATCACAGGAGAAAACACCATGAGCAATTTGTTAAAAGAGCTCCAAATTATCACCTGGAATTAGAGGATCAATATCAAAGATGGCAAGGAAGTAAATAATCACTCTTATTTGATCAGACCCCCCCCGTGGCAAGAAGGCTTGGATCCTGATTGATTCCCCATATCTGCCCGGGGTTCCTCAGGGTTCTTCAGGTTCTTCTCCCAGTCCAGAAGGTGTGAATGGTTGTATGTCTCTGCAGTGGCTTGCAAAAGTATTCTTACCCCTCGAGCTTTTCTGAAATATACAAGAATAATCGGCGTACAATCGTGTTCACCCCCAACCGAGTCAATACTTAGTGGAACCGGCTTCTGCTGCAAATGTTTTGGGGTGTCTCTGCAAGCTTTACACGCCTACAAACTGACATTTAAGTCCATTCTTCTTTGCAAAACATTCAGTCCGATGAGATGGAGAGCGTTCCGAATGATAGTTTTCAGCTCTTGCCACGGATTGGATGTAGGTGTGGACCAACACGTTGATGTTTCTACCATTCAATTGTAGCCCTGGCCTTATTTTAGGGGTTTTTGTCCTTCTGGAAGGTGAACCTCCACCCGGGTCTCGAGTCCTTGCAGGTTCCTCCGGGCTTTCTTCCAAGATTGCCTTATATTTGGCATCTTCCCATCAGCTCAGATCATCTTCCTGTTCCCGTCTGGCCGTGGAGAAGTCCGGCGTTGGTTTTCTGCCACACGTAACGTTTTGCGTTTCGGCCCAAATGTCTCATCTGACCTTCTTCCATGTGAGATGTTTCCCCCTACATGGCTCCTGGTAAGCTGGACCTCTGATGGTTTTCTTTAAACCGTTGCGTTCTTCTTGCCCTTCTTGAACCGGTTGTGCCAGGCTCTTTCCATTCCCTGATGATGGATGGACCTCCGCTCCGTGAGATGTTCCCAAAAAAGCCCGGCAGATGTTTTTATAGCTTAACCCTGCTTTAGACGTCTCCACAACCTCATCCTGACCTCTCTGGTGCGTTCCTTGGACGTCATGGTGCCGCTTCCTCCACGATTCTCTCCTAGCAAACCTCTGAGCTGGGCTCTATGTAGTCCATCATTCAGGAATCATCAGGCGACTTCTGAAGGCAAGTTGTTGCACTCAGAGAAAAGGAAGCTGAATACTTTTGCACACAGTAAAAAAAAAAAAAAAAAAAATCACGTATATATATATTTTTTGACTTCACGGTTGTGCTCCACTTTGTGTTGGTCTTTCACATTCAAAATACCAAAAGAAAAAAAAAAAATGTAAGTTTTGGGTGGTAACATCACAAACTGTGGAAAAGTTCAAGGGGTACAAGTACTTTAGCAACCCTCTGTATGTGCAGGTCCATGGTGGATCCAGGGTGAAGATGTGATCAGCAGAAGAGACAACAAATGAATGAATGAATATTGGGGAAGGATTCTAGTTGCTGTTATTTCATATATATATTTATAGTCATACATGAGTGTGTGAGTCAGTGTTTGTGAAGTGTAGTGTTGCTGTGTTCAGGGGAGGCCTGCAGGATTTGGCTGCAGCCCTGTGTGTGTGTGTGTGTGTGTGTGTGTTTTCCATACCTCCGTGCACTGTGTAATTAGACCTGAAGGATCCCGGCGGACTCCTCAGACCGCTTAGACAGGAGGTGCAATCCCATCTCTCCAGCCTGCTCCCTGGATGAGGCTCCAACCACGTGGAGCTCCTCCAAGGCCGGCGGCCCGCGCTCTTTATTTTGGTTTAATCCCCGGTTTATTTCCCCCCAAACTGTTAGAAACACGTGAAAATGTGCCTGCGCCGCATCGAAGCACACATTAGCAACACTGTCTGGAAAGGACCGGACGTAAGTGAAGGTGGAGGAAAAAGTCTGCGTGATGTCCTTCAAGGTCAGAGGTTCATCTGATGATCCCGTCATTTGTGTCGTCACACGACACGCCGATGTTCCAGAGCTAAGCGCTAATCGCCACCGGCGGAACGGCCCGAAACTCTTCTTCTTCGTCGCGTTACCTCGGCCGTTTTCATGTTTCGCGCCGGTCGAGGGAGGGAACGTGGCCGCCATGTGCCGCCGTCGGCCAATCGCGCTCCGGTATGCGCCCGCCCGCCCGCTGGTGGGTCCGTGGACCTGATGTTTGGACGCCGTCCTCCAGGCCAAAGCCCAGTTCTACCTGCGCACTCACATGGCCGACGAGAGCAAGAACGAGTACGCCGCCCAGCTGCAGAACTTCAACGCCGAGCAGTGGAAGCACTTCAACAACGCCGTGCCGCACATCTTCAAGGTAACCGCCGCTGTTTTCCCTGGGGGGGAAAAATGGCGTGGACTCTGACATGACGTGTTTTTTCCTTTTTTTTTTCTAGAACCTGCAGGAAATGGACGAGCGTCGGACGGTGAAGCTGGGAGAGACGTACCGGAGCTTCGCCGAGGCGGAGCGGAGGGTGGTGCCCATCGTCTCCAAGTGCCTCGAAGGCATGCTCTCGGCCGCCAAGGCCGTGGACAAGCAGCGGGTAAGCGGGAGGTCGGAGGAGGAGGAGGTGCACGGCGGAGATTTGGGCGTTTTTCTTCGAGTCAAACTAGTTTTTCCCCCTTCTCAGGATTCCTCCATCGTCGTGGAGTCCTTCAAGTCGGGCTTTGAACCTCCGGGCGATTTCCCCTTCGAGGACTTCAGCCAGAACCTGAGCCGGACGGGCTCGGACGGGACCATCAGCAGCACGCCCAAGGGGGAGCGGGACGGCGCCCCGGGGTCGAGGCCGGATCCCAAACACGCCATGAGCAAGACCAAGAACAAGCTGTGGCTCTTCGGGAAGAAGCCAAAGGTAGGGGACGCCTCTGCTTTCAGTTCACGCAAGGAGGGAGAACGTGGAGAAGACGGATCGCCGTGGAAACCTTCCGTCTCCGTGATTGTCCCTTCGGACGCGTTCGATTTATGAGATCCTCAGCTTGTTTTCCTCCCCGTATGCTCTCCTCGGACCTTGCCCCTTCTCCATAAAGGCCGCCGCAGTCAATTATTAATCATCGCCGGTTAAATGTTAGCGCCGGCGGCGGCCTGTCGATGCTTCTGATGGAGAAAGAGCGTGTTCGGGAATCGATCTCCGACCAAAGAGGAGGCGTAGCGGTGAGGCTGAGATCCACCTGCAGAAGAACACGTGGTCACGCGGTGCCGCGCGCAGAAGACAGATGTTTACATTAGCCGGTTGTACGCCATATTGGATTGTTTCTTTGGCTTTTCTTTCGTTTGTTTCATTTTTTTGGAAACTGATCGCCCGTCATTACGGCTCCCAAGCATGAGTCTTTTTAAATGTATTTTTGATTTTACGGCATCGTACTTTTATGTCCAAGCCCAGGGGTCGGCAACCAAGAGCCACGGACCCGTTTCTTCACAGTTAAGAAAAAACACCAGAAGCCACACATTACATTACATTACATCACATCATATCACATCACATTACATTAAATCACATCACATTACATTACATCACATCACATCACATCACATTACATTACATTACAGGTATTTTGCAGACGCTTTTATCCAAAGCGACTTACAAAAACACAACCCTTTTGAAATTTCAAATGAAATCACACAGCATATCCTTATTTTTTTGCCCTTATGCTATGTAGAAACAAAATTTCTGTTTTTTTTTTTTTTTTAAACTGCAGAGAAAACACAATGAAATTTCTATATACAGCATTTGTTGCGTGCACGATTTGGGCTTCGGAAAAAAAGTTTACTTTTAATACTTCACATCTATTTGAGTCCTTGTATTTATGAAAAAAAGCCAAACTTAAATGATCCACCGGCAGCAAACCAAAAACGCCGTCATCCTTTTACTGGCGCGTGCAGTGGCTTATCATGAGCGAAAAAATATTAGAACACGTCTTATTTAGATGTGACAAGATCGCCGTTATTTTCAAATTTAAAATGACGTGTTAAAAATGAAGGAACGCAAATAAAATACATTTAATTTGAATCCTGGTTAATTATTTTCTAAAGTCACATGGAGCCTCTAGGTTACATCAGGCTGTAGGAATGAATTCCGACGTACAGTCAGTCCAAGGCCTCCCGTATTGGAATATCTACGTACGTAAATATTTCTGACCCCCTTCTAACCAGAGACCAGTGTTTCCCAACCTTTTTTGAGCCACGGCACATATTTTACATTAGAAAAATCACACGGCGCACCACCAAATAAATATGTCATAAACAGCTTTTAACGAATTAGAATGAATCAATTTACTTAGTGTGAAATCTAATATATTTAATATCTGTAGATTCGTCAAGTTTCAATGCAAATTTCCCACTGACGTGCAACTTTTCCAGAGCACTTTTTTGCAATATCTAAAGACATGTCATCAATATGTCTGAAAATTGTATTATTTTAGAGAACTGGCTATTTCTTTATCAACGCCAAAGCCGAGCATTTCTTCTCCAATGATTTTGCCGGCAGGTCGTATTAATGTTTTGCTTTTTGGATTTAGAGACGAGTTCAGCAACTTTATAGCAGCTTTCACTGCTTTCTCACTCGTCTTGGTAGTTTTCAACAACGCTGCCTGTTTGTTTACGCAGATACAAGTACTTTTTATTTTAAAAATGTATCACGCAAAGCGTCACTAATCGCTCTGATACACAGACGCACGGGTTCATTCACTAGCCGTCGCCATGGAATGGACGCGCTGCCCACATAGACATAGGAAGACACATTATTTGCATTGGATAAATAATTTTCGG